>NC_133581.1:50606718-50919718 GCF_964106895.1 Numenius arquata
ACTAGCGTCAACACCATGAAGCAATTCAACTACACAAGGAACTCCTTGGCAGTGTAAGGAATACAACACTCACTGTTGGTTTTTTTGCAGTGTATTTCCTATCCCAGGAAGCTTTCCATACTACAGCAATTGGTGATTTTATTTACAACACCATAAAGAAATATTCTTTGTCCGTGTTTCGTTCTTCTGTGATTGTTCATGATGTGAAATCTTACTCATGCAGTGATCTTTTGCCCTGGAACATCCTGCTGCTTATTCTTAAGGTTTGTAACTTATAATTCTCCCATTCTGATACAACTTTCTGTGTAGTCTTTCACATCCTGTTATATCTCCAATTATACAGCAACAGGCATTGGAATATCCCAGACTCAACATGTACTAGCATATGTAAAATGCTATGTGATTGTTCTATAAATGTAACAGGGGCACAAAATTCCTCACAATTATATTACATAAAATCAAAGGTTTAGAATAAAATACTGAATTTTAGTTCCTTTAAGGACATTTTTTTCAAGTGACGATAAGAGAAGTAGTGAACTGAATTCCTCTGGATTTTAATCAAGCACATCTGAAAATCTTGCCTGCTTTTAAGAACAAGAACTAATGAAACACCAGCTGAAATGCTTATATATGCAGATGCAAGTTTCAGATCCAAACACAAAACTGCCAAAACAGCACAATACTTTGAACTTCTCAAACTCAGATGAATCTAAAACTATTAAAAATGTTTCAAGTATCTGCATTAAAAGCTTAAGTTCCACCTTCCACTTCTAAAATAAGAAAATTTAGGAACTTATAACAAAGGTCTGTACATTTTTCATGAAACTGATAAAATCTGTGGAGATTTCTTTCCTCTGCTCCATGAGGAATCTGACAAATTGGAAGGGTGAATTAACTTTCTTTTAGAAAATACTTGTTTTTGATATTGAAATATTTCTCAAAAGTGTGCCCTCTTTAATGAAAGAAGTAAAAATGGATCATTTTGTGAAAGAAATCAGTTTCCTATTCATTTCATCATTGTAGCATTTCATTCATGTATCATTTTCTTTTCATTTAAAACATTTTATTCAATCAATTATAAATCTTGACATAATTACTATCTTTGAATATTGTGTAACATAGTAGGCTTAATGCACAGCCATTTTATACAGATCAGAACTATGATGGTTAAAATGCATGTTAACCTGTTACTTGATTTGCAAACATAATTAAAAAATTCACCATTCTCTAACAAGTTGTTCTAGCTGTGCACCACAACCGAGTATAACCATTTGTATCACCCAGTCCTGGATCATCTTCCTTGCCCTGTATGAGGACTCACACACCTTGTGGCACAAACAAGGACCATATTTTCATTCAGCACCTGAACTGATTTTTGGTGTAGATTCCTCCTGTAGGTCTGAATCACAATCTGTGCTGAGGAGGTCATTTTGTAAGTGATTTAAAAGTATAAACAGAGTGGTTAGAGAGGACCTAGTAAAGACAAGTGGATCAACCAACACCATAGTTCGAATTTGAAAAAGTGAAGAAGTATGATGGATACAACTTGTTCTGTAATTTAGCTGTAGTCTACTTCAATTCTAATCAAATGCTTGCTTAATTAATCAGAAGCAAAAATTCATATTCTTTTGGATGTTATTTTTATTAAATTTAATGTTGAGGTTATTTGCCGCTCGTATATTTATTTTTAAAGTCATTCGATCAGGATTAATGTTCCTCTATGCTCCACTTTTTCTGATGCAGCACATTATAGATTTTCATAAAGTTATTTCATAGTGTGATAGTTTGAACTAAAGAAAGGATGGGGTATTCTGACAGGCATGATATGCTCAATAAATATGCTGTACTTTTAGGAAAAGCGCATTGCATTTATTTTTTCTTATCTTGTTAGAAGAATAGAAAGAAAACATGAAAGTAGAACAGGACAATATGTCTTGTAGAAGGTGGAGAGAACCAGGCTCACAGAAAAGGAGCCAACATGTATCAAATAAATTAATCATGTAACTTAAAACAAAGCAAAAAAAAAAAACCCACAAAAACTTGTTGTGAAATCTTGCATAACATGCACAGGAAGCCACAACCTTTTGATTGTCTGAGTTCCCCTTGAAATAGAAATAGTGTTTAATAATCACAGAATCACAGAATCACAGAGGTTGGAAGGGACCTTTTAAGATCATCTAGTCCAACCAATGAAAAAAAAAAAAAAAACAAAAAACAAACAAACAAAAAAAAACCAACACAACACAAAAAAACAAAAACAAAACCACCACACACGCAACCCACACACACACCACCACACCACCCAGCACTAATCCATATTCCCAAGCACTATGTCAACTCCTCTCTTGAATACCTCCAGGGATGGTGCCTCAACCACCTCCCTGGGCAGCCCATTCCAATGCCTGACAACCCTTTCAGTAAAGAAATATTTCCTAATATCTAACCTGAACTTCCCCTGGCGTAACTTGAGGCCATTGCCTCTTGTCCTATCATCTGTAACTTGGGAGAAGAGACCGACCCCCGCCTCTCTACAGCCTCCTTTCAGGTACTTGTAGAGAGCAATAAGGTCTCCCCTCAGCCTCCTCTTCCCCAGACTGAACAACCCCAGCTCCCTCAGCCTCTCCTCGTAAGACTTGTGCTCCAGACCCCTCACCAGCTTCGTTGCCCTTCTCTGGACCTGCTCCAGCACCTCAATGTCTTTCCTAATGCTTTAAAAAGATATTGAATAAGTTTGTAGGCCCTTATATGGAGGTAAAACACTAAAAATAAGGTAAACAGGTTGTACTTTACTTTAGAGATGGCAAGTCTCTAAGTGCATGCTCTACCTTGGTAACCAGAATTTTACCAACAAAAAGTCTTCCCATCTATATATCTTTGGAAAACTTCTTTCCCAAGCCTGAAACATATGATTCCCTGGATATCTTCTACTGAGGAAGAAATGGGCAATTTGGTTCTCGGTAAATAAGTATCACAGGGTAGGATTTTGTAAAAAAAAAAAAAAAAAAAAAAGCTGTCTTTACAAACTGTGTATGGTGAACTAAAATGATTGCACAATTGTATCAAAAATTACGGTTAACTTTGGGAAACTATAGACCTGGACCTGGCTTTAGAAAACATGTTTGGAAAATCCTTATAGGCCTGCTAACCATGAAGGGCCCTGTATATTCCTTCAACAAATGGGTTAAAACCCACAGAAAGGTATAATCTAGAGCCTAAAAATGCATCTCTCAATTTCATCTTCTTCCTGGTAAGAAACTTAGAAACAACACTGTCTTGGTGCGAAAACATCTATGTGGGGCACATGCATCTAGGTCATGCAGAAAACAGTATGTTGCCATAGCTATCATTAGTGTAATACACTTCACAGCAAGTCCTACTGTGAGCTAAATTCAGGCCCAGTGGGTGCTGCACTATTGACTTCAATGAAGCTGCACCTGCTTATGCCCTATTGGAATCGGTCCTTGCGTGTACAATAAGAACAGTATTTCAATCACTGCCATTCACTGAACACTATTTCAACAGCCTCTCAGTGTGAATTCCTGCTGTAAAATATCTGTTGTGCGGTAGCTGGCTATTCCTTCCCGCCCTGCTTGCCCTCCTCTCCATCATTCCACAGAGCAGCCCTCCATCACATTACAAACTGCTTCTGGCAGCACTGATCCAGTCACTGGGGCAGACAAAAGTCACATCCGGTATGAGGGATGATTATCTCATGGCTTAGAAAGCTATTTTGGCTGCTGACACAAAGTCTGGTCACTTTTAAGGAGTGTTAAGGGGCACACATTGACATTTTTCCAGTGTACAGTCTAGTACCTGCTTCTCCAAAAATCAGCAAGAATTTTACAATCTTAATTTTGAGTAAAGAACTTGTTGCATATTCTTTTTTTCTGTATATTTTTTAATTGCTAGACTAAATCAGACCTATTAAATGTCTTTCTGACTAAGAACAATTAAATGACATTTAAAGATGTCACCACCTGAGAACTAGACTGTGAGTGTGACTAATGGATGTTTCTCCAGCTGCTATGTGTGGTGATCCCACCACTTATCCATTCTTCTAATTGTATTTGATGCCTGTAGATAAGTTCCTGAATATTTCCTTCTTCCTGGTTGCTCTTTCTACCTTGTGTTTCTTAATCTCTCTTCAGTCCTGCTTCATCTTGCTCTGGACCTGATCTCTGGTTCTGGTGGTTCTCTCACCTTGCGCTTCAAAAGCTTATGGTGCTTTGTTTCCTATTGTCTTAGCGGTACAAAGAAAAACTAATATTTTTAGAAACAAGCATTTATTTCATTCTGAGATGGCTTCCCTAATCTAGTGGCAAAACATAAGTACTCTTAAGAGAACAAATGCAGAATCTCCTTTTTACACATATATGTGGAAAGTTCCACCACTTCCTGGTGGGCATAAGATATTCCCAAAGGGGAATGGTAGCATGAACATGGGACTATGCCCATACAAGTGCTCATGCATTGCTGTCACCATGACGCAACACAGTAAATACTCCATTCCTCTTTCCTGGGAGGTGAGGAAGACTTCAGCTTACTACAAGCTGATTTACCCTGCAATTTCCTTTACATGACACAACAGTTGTGGTAACATCTGCCAAATGTGTGGAATCCAGTCCAGCATATCAGAGGTGGGCAAAAGAAGGGGAGAGAGCAGCTGAGTTCCAGCCTGCATGCAACCTTCTGGATAAGACTTTGTTCCAAAAGGTAGGAAAAGGATAATTTTTGTTTGAGAGGGACTCTGAACTTTGCTTTTCTACTTCCCAGGCAAATGCCATAGCTAGCAGACTGTCATGGAGAAGATAAGAATCTTTTTCCCTTCCATGTCACATGGATTTTAAAAAGTAGGTGTAAGTTAGTCTCCTGAACTCACATAATCTCTCTGTAGGAACTTGACTGCTCTGAATGCTCTGCCCAAGTGCCAGGAGCAGTATTTAAAAGCTTGGAAAATGCCAAAAAATTAAGCCCAGTAACACACAGTGTTCCCATGGCTAAGTCACTGGCTGATCTGTGTTAGAGAGTCATATTTTTAAAATAGCGTAAAGATGTAAATACATGTGATTACTGTTTGATTTTTGAAACCCCCACTTCTCTGCATGCAGAAAGCAAGGAAAACATCGATTCTTCAGTATGTATATTTACTAATTATTTCTCTTTAAAATATTTTTAGGAAGCTTCTTACACTCTTAGGAAAGGTTTTTAGAGCTCTTGTGCCAGAGCTCTGTTCCATTTCTGGAAGCTGCACATGTTCTCTGTCATCTACTAACCTCTGAAACCAGGTTTTCCACTGAGTGAAATAGGGTATGCCCTACAGCATTTGTGGTACAGAATGTGAGGAATGAATACGATGACCTCGAGACTTTCAACTCTGAAGTCTCCTTGGAGTGGCATTCCTCACTTATGTCTTTTTGAGGAGCATTTTGTTTCCATAGAGCTGAAATCTGGAAAATGGAAAAGCGTTTGGAAGAAAGCCTAAGCCAGCACTTCAGAGCAGTTTAGTTTCTGACAGTCAGGTAAAGTCCTATAAAAATCGTACATTGAAGGTCATCAGCTTAAGACTGATTGTCAGAGCCTGTCATCATAGTATGATGTCACAGCAATTCTGAGTCTTACCTTGAATTTACTTTTTCTGAACATTTTATTTCTTACAACAGAATACTGCTGCATTACAATTTACAGGAGGAAAAACATAATACAGTGGATTGCCTTCTTGTGAGGCTATAACCTTAAAAGATATGTAACTAAAAGCTGCACGATCTTTCAGATACGATTACTTGTATATTTCTGACAGTTCTAATGTTACTCACTAGGCATTCTAAATTTGAAATATTGAGGGAAATGATTATTTCTATTTTAAGCTGGTTTGTCTCTGTATGGTCACCTTGGCAACATAGAGGGATGGAAGTAACACATAAAAAGACTCCACTTCTCAATAAATGTTTATCATGCAATTGCTTGCATTTGTAACACAATACAATATTTTGTTAAATCCAGACAGGGTAATACTGTTTAACTTAGCTACAAAAGTACAAAACATCATACTGAATATTACTTCTTGTATGTGTAATAAGAGCAATAGCACAATAGAAGCATCAAAAGCTTATATTGAGAGCAAAAAGATGATAACTTGGGAGTATTTCCATCCTATAGAAGTTTTTAAGTCCAAATTAAAGTTGTCTACCAGATATTACAGGTCAAACTTTTGCAATCTTTGGATATGGCTTTTATTTTCAGTACTATGACTTTTCTCACTTTAAAGTAAGAAATGACTAATGATAGTCTGGAAACTATTAACTTTAAAAAGAACAGTTTAAAGTGTTTGATCCTCCTTTGATGAAGTGTGAACACTAGACCTCTTTCCCGGAGGTGTAATTGTGATTCTCCTTCTCTGAAGGAAGAAAGGGGAGGGAACAAAGAGGGGGATGAGTCTGTTACTTTGTTTAAGAGAAACTGTTTCCGGTGATCAACTTATTAAGCTATTAGTAAATGTTACATTTCACGTTTCCATTTTACATGAATGTTGTCAATACTATATAATCTCTTCCAAAAACTTCAGTCATTCTGTGGATCTCAGAGTTAGTCAATGGACCTACATTTTCCTTTAAAAAAACTCACAGCACAAATAAAATGCAAAAATCCAAAGTATTTTTTTAAAACATGAAAGAAAAATATCATACTTTTAAAAACCAACAATCAGAAAGTATGCTTGTAAAGATACATATTTCTCACTTGTAGAACATGAAAATAAACTGAAAAGAACGTGAAAGTTAACCCTTTAACTGTCTTCCACCAGTATAAATTAAGAACATCTCAAAGAGCTAACTCAAAGTCAGTGAGAAAAAGGCTCTGTAAATTTTGCTCTACATGCAATTGTTATATCAGTATCTAAAAGTTTCAGAAGCAATCTGGACCCCAAAGATGCTTCATGAGAAAACTGTTCCAATCTGGTATGGTACCAGGTCTGAGCTGGTAATCATTTAGGTGTACAGGTCTAAGTCAGGCTTGGACACATAACTGTATTTCACTTGAAGTAAGCAGAACACATGATAGTACCTTTCTTTGTATCGTAAACCAGCTTTTCCCATGATGTGAGAACAAACACCACAGCCAGTAAGGTAAAGAAATGAGGTGGTGAGAAGGTCTAGAGTACATACAGGCTGCTAATACAAGGTTGTTCTGGAAAACATAACAAACAAACAAAAAAAAACCCCAACCAACCAAACAAAAAACCAACCCAAAGCTGTAGCTTCAGGGTCAGTTTATACTAGCTACGAGTTTCACATCATGCAGCTGTAGTTCCTTGGTTCAGGACCTGGAGTCCTAGGGCTAGTGTTAGCATATGTAGGATCAAAATATAGTCTGTCAATCTAATCCGAAAAGGTTCATATTCTGTATAGAAAAGACAAGGGACAAAAGGGACAAAGAGAATCAAGACAGACAAGGGGAAGTGACTTGCTTAGACTACATAACAGATTAACGACAGGTTAAGTAATATAACACATCTCCTGCTTTCTGAGTTTCTGACTCATTAGCTGTTGCCAGCAGTGCAATACAATAGAGCAAAGTTTATGATAAATACTATGGATCAGTTCTGGAAGAATTTTACTCCCCCTTACTCAATTTCTTCTACATTTCAATACGTGGACATGTGGAGCATCAGATTCAGAGTTCTGAATTGTTTCAGCTCATACCAGCTACAGAATATATCCAAAGTACAAGAAATGTCTGGTCTTACCATTTCCTTTTAGTAGTTCCCTGGACAGAACAGAGAATGAATGCAAAATAATTGGGCCAACTCCACATTACCTCGAGATTCCCTCATGCTGTTAAAATCCAGTCCTACATTTGCAGTACCATTTTTGGCTGCTTTAAAATGCAAGGATTTTTATTTTACAGGACTTTCATATTCTCCTACAAGTCTTAGCAATTTTGAAGGTGAGTGACTGACAAAGATGATAAAAATTACTGGTGTGCAATAATTCTCTCTTTTGATATGTCATAGACCAGTTCATGAAGAATGCATCCTTTCTGACAATGTTTTGGATATCAAATCTGAAAGTTAAAGCTCACTCAGTATATGAAAGGTGGATCTAAGGCATCCTTGTGCTGAATTTCATTACCAGTTCTGTAACAATATCCTATGACAAAGCTACTTTTTGTAACTTAGAAATGAAATATCTGTGAATCATAGTTTCCAGTGGAGCTGGCTATACAAGTTCCACAGACAATCGCAAAGTTTTAAATTTATGGAATCAGGATTTGGCCTGCAGAGCTCTGTTGGGCTAATATATTAATGCTGTTGTCTATTGACATGGAAATCTTGCATATATTATATACATACAGACATATATATATACACACAAACACATATTACAATCATTATGTATATAATTCCAGATTAATTGCCTGCTGGATCTTTTTGAGGATACAGAAGAAATCCAATTATTTTCTTTCTGTGTACATACCAGACATACTATTTTAATTTCAATCATGTGGATTCTAAAGTGAAATGTGCTTCTAGGTTTACCCTAGGCTCTCCCTGGTGACAAATAATATAAGCTCCCAAATGTGTTTTGACCCTCATAGGCTAAAGGCCAAACCTTCAAAGAAGGGCTTCTAAAAATCTTCCAAAAGAGGCAGTTTACCACAGTGCCACTACTCATAGTTCAGGTCTATGTGAACACCTTTAACAGCAGATGACAGCTAAACAAAAACAGAATATGAAAAGGATCCCTGTAAAAGATCCTTTTAGGCTACTCTTTTAAGAAAAATAAAGGAAATGCCCTAAAATAACTTCCCTCACACAATCAGATCAAGTTAATCGGAATCAGTTTACAAATTCCATCTTTGATTCAGCCAGCTCCCCTTCCCCGTAAAAAGCAATCTCAGGGCACAGAGATTAGTGGTGCTTCTGCTTGTGAAGCTTGGTAACAGTGGAGATGTTCTAAGTACAGTCACACAATGTGTGTTTTTCAGACACCTCCATGAACTAACAGTACAAAGGGGCAGAACTGACGGCAGAAGATACAACAGTACTGACTGTTCCTTAGGGCTCTGCCTCTGAGTTAACTGCAAGGTAATGTCATTTTCTAGCACTGTAGGGTAAATGGAGCAAACTACTTTTAGTCAGTAATTTTATTCTAATGGTGCCTGGGAGTAAGAAGCCTAAATATGATGAGGTGTTAACAATTCATATTGAGGGAACCCTCAAGAATTTACAGTCTAAAGAGAAGCATGTGCCTGGAATGGACATTGTAAATCATCTAGTCCAACCAATTTCTCCCAAAAGGGTTGGGTATCAGCAACCTATAATCTCTTTCAGAAGCACGTTAAGCTAGAAAAGGGAATTCCCATTATGCATCTGAAGAACGAGACACAAAAAGGTGACTTCCCTAATTCTGGACTTCTGAGTTTAATGTCCCAGACACAAACCAATATTTCCTATTTTTACTGTCATTTGCGGATAACTATGCTTCATCAAACAAAAATCAACATGGTTTTACTGTGCTTGGTTACTGCTTTCATAAGTTTTTGGAAAGCAAAGGCATTCAGGAATAAACCATCATTCTTTTCATACTTTTTGAAAAGAGGAGAAAGAGACGCATTACCATATAGGCAACAATTTCTCATTCTCATATTCATGCAAAATTGGATCAGTAGCATCTGGAAGTTCTTTTGGTTCCGACTGATAAGTACCTAATGGTCTCGAGGCCTAGGTCATCCTCTTGTGCTTGTAAAATTGAGTTTGACAGAGAGACGTCTTGCAGGAACAGATTTTTGTATGGAATTAGATAATTCCTACTATCAGTTAGCATTGCTTTTCTCATAGTACTTCAGTGTATGTAGTGCCAGAAAGAGATGCATAATTAAAACAATTAGAGAATTTTATTAAGTTTGTTAAGCCTTAAGAATTGATTCAATAACATTTACATTTTATGTTTAATCTTGTTTGAGTTAGTTTCAAATAATTTAGAAAAAAAAATTTTCAGAAAGAGTTTTCCTATGATCTTAGTAGCCAAAGCAAATTTAAGCCAAGCTTCTGTAGATTCCATGGAGAAATTCACATGATCTGTAAGCACATTAAGCTCTTATTTTAGTTCTGATTTAGTTGCACAATGAGGTATGTTCATTTTCACCTTGTCCTAATGCTGACTGCGGCAACCCTTTTGCAGAACATTTTGTGGATGGTGAAAGGAGGATAATAGTCTGGAGAGGAAACAGTGGAGGTTTGTAGCTGCATTTAATATTGCACAGTTGTCTGTAGAATTGTCTTGTACCTTCATTGCAATTTTCTGCAGACACAAAAGCCTAGTTCATAACTACACACCCCACGTCCACCGTCTGTGTTCACAGTTTAAGGACACAAACTCTTTTTAAGCTGGCATGAATTTCAGCCCATTAGAAAGCCCAACTTTTTGTAAGAGTAATTTCTAGTTCTTGCCTGTTACATCTGCCAGAACCAATCAAAAGAGAGCTGTGATAACTACTTGGCCATTCTAAAATGGCAAAACCCTCTTTTTAGGAGCAGGAATGAGCTTAAGTCCTGCTGTGGAAGTTCAACCCATGACCTTCTGGCCTGGAATAGAGTACTGCCACCTGAGACCATCGCAAAAGCTAGCTCCTAAAGACAAGACTTCTGTTTGCCACATAAACAGACCCTGAATATGCTATGTGCCAGCAGGTCATTAAGGGATTATTTAGGAAAGAAGGGATTTGCATGCAGCCAAATGAAGTGAGTACCCTGTTCATTGCCCACATCTATTAAAATGCACTTTTGTGCCTCCATCCATGACAATTTTCTCAAAGAAGTAAGGACTTTTTGTGTTTAACAACTACTGTTTTATTTTTTAAAATGCAAGCAGGAAACGTAAACAGAATCCAAGGCTTACTGCTAAGCTGTAGCCTCTAGTTTATTGGCTGAGGAATCAATCCTGAAGGATGCTGAACCTTCTGGCACTGATCCAGACCAGCACTTCAGCACATGTCAACTTTACCACAAGGGGCCTAGTCCTATGATTAGAGTTAAGCATGTGTTTATGTGTTTTCCTGGCCTTCAGCCAGGGTGCTCAGCACTTTGCAGGATTATGTCTTCAAAAAGATGTGGCAGTACCTGAACTTCAAAGTGAAGTGTGACCTATTGCTCTTAAATCACTTTCCACACATGCTGGATGGTCATACAGACTAGCCAGCTCAAACCATATCCTCCTCACACCTTCCTTTGTCTCATGTCTTCAAGAGAAAGAAAAATGATGAGAAATACCTTGGTGTTTTCTGCTCACGTTGTCTTGCCTCCCATCAGATATCATTCAGAATAAAAATGTGGTGATCAGGTTAAACCCCACAGGTTTCTCTGTAGTCTTTACAGTGAAATTTCCAGGTGTGAGTACAGGCCCAGCTTGCCCCGAAGTGTGACTCTTCCTACACTGAATATTACTTTGAATGTTAAAAGTTCAGGACTGTAGAGCATTTCAAATTTTCGTCTAGATCAGTGGAATAGCACTACTGTAAGGGTTATTACTGAGTATAAGAGGTACTCTCAGGTTTAGCAGGAAGGGTAAGCCCTAACTGCTGGAAACAAAATGACAGGGTTTAAGGTCAATTCTGACAATTTTGCTGTGCTTTGGCATGGGAATACATTCCATCCTGCAACAAATTTTCATTTTAGGATAGTACTTTTCAAGACTAAGTTAATCTAGTTGAACTTTCATTTCAACGTATTCAAGACACTGTAAGAATGTAGTGGTAGGCAGTGGTAGCTACCTGCTCTGAATATCGGCATTTGTTTAGCCTCTTAAGGCTGGTTGAAGTTTTAGTTTTACCCAGAGTCCACTATATTAAGAAACACAGTTGTCATGAGCTTCCTCCATTTCCACTTTCCTTGTGAAGGTCTTCCTAAACCCAAGACTAATATTACATTCATCAGCTAAATTAACTTGGGAAAATAAAAATAGGAAGAACAGCATTTCCAGACATAGGCATCCATTTCTTAATACACATTGCCACCTGGGGAAACCTGAGGATACAGTATTTACACTGAAATCTAACATCACTCTAAAATTCACAGTATTTTCTAAAGTTTGTTAAACATATTATTTGCAAGCCATTATTGAAACATATTATCGTTGATTTTTGTAATACTGTGACAGTTACATTTTCACAGAAATGATACATTTTTGAACTTAATGGAGGTAGTGAACATCCTAGACAGCAGGTAAGTTAACTAAGCAAATTGGAAGAAAAACATTATGCATTTATTTTGTATGTATTTAATAATTTATTTGCAGGTATAACGGTATTTATAAAAAATAGACAAATTCATCTGTGTTAATCATATGGAAACATTTAAGGACTTCTAAAATAGAAATCTTTATTTTAAGAAAATATTCCAACACTGTCAAAAGAGTTTGAGCAAGTTGTTGTGTAAATTGTTGTGAGATCCTAATGTCAGAAAAGGCTTCTGAAAATTAAAGAGCTGCTGACACCTCATGGCAAACTTTAAAAACCATTCTCAGCAAACACAGCATTACTTTTGTTCTATTTGTCTTGTTTTCTTTACAGTAAAGGGAATTTGCTTGAAAATATTATCTTTGTTTACTCAGCCCAGATTTTGAAATAGCAGTTGGGTCAAAATAAATTTGATGACAGTGGCAAAGAAACATTTTCAATTCAGGTAAGCAAAAAATAACAGAAGTAAATGAACTCTTAAGACGGAAATGTTTGTCTTCCAAGGGTTTCCAGGATGCAAGAGTAGAAAAGAAATATAGAAACAGAACTGCTTTCATGTACAAATAAAAAAGTTAGCTAGTCCATCAATTGGTCTACATCAGTCATTAATAGAGAGGTGCTGCTAGTACAATACACACTTCTATTCCTTTCAGTATTATAATCCTCTCATTTGGGAGTTATTATCTCAGCTGTTTCAAATCACATAAAGCTGACATTCCATGTAAAAAGTTGTCAGCAAGTTACACTTTTTAATGGCTCAAAGCTGCTGAAAAGTTTTAAAGCTGTGGAACACAAACCAAAAAGGTATTTTTGCAATGCTTCTGATGTTTTCTCTCCTCCTCCACCACACCTTTTTTTTGTGCTGTGAAGTATCTTGTGTTTGCTCAGATGATGTTTCCTGACAGAGACACCTTTCAATCTGCCAAGGGCTAAATGTGTCCTGGAATATAAGACAAAAATCCAAAACAGAAAAAAATTTAAGGCTCAAAGCAGGAATTTAAAATGCTGGAAAATTCGTTCTTCCACTGCAAAGAGCAGCTGAGAGTGAAAATGTGCTGTTTTTCAAAACAAAGCCTTCAACAGTTAGTCTCGGGTTGTGGAATAATTTTGGAAATTAATTACTAACTTTCTTCAATAATGCATACCTGTAGAGGCAGCAGATAGCCCTGTGGTGGTCTGGAATTTCTACATATGCGAACACATTATGGTCAGTTAGATCTGCAATCACTGTAAGAAATGTATTACATGTACCGTCTACCCAATAGCTGTATTACTCTTACCATCGGTATGGCTGCAGGTATAAACTGTTTAAGGTAACTATAGGGCATTTATTCCCTCCCATAAAATTCTGTTAACATCTACTTATGCAGTGCTTTTCCCTAAGACTTCTGGTTATTTGGCAAACTGATTCTGGATGAATCCTACCTACAAACTGCAGATAAAATATATGGAACACGTGCGTTAGATAAAATAAGGAAATAACTGAATACTGTTGGAAAAAGGTTTAAACAGGATGCTGTATAAATTGCTTAGTGTAAATTTGCTTAGCATTTCCTGATGTAATAAATTAGCTTGTTACACCAGCAAAAGCTTCCGAAAATTAAAGAGCTGCTAAGTTCAAGTGAGTTCCAGACAAATCAGTCTAATTGTGCAATGTATCTAAGGCAAATGTATCTAGAACCTGCAGAACACAGCTTGTGTATACTGCATGAAAATCCAGCTCAGGATTTATTTGGGAGAATTTCAGGAGCCATTAACATACTCCCGGACCATGCAATGTCATGACAGCTTAGCAGCTGTGTAGTCCCCTTTTTAGGACTGATCTTGGGTTATACTTGTAACTTGTTACAACTTGTAACAATATCATTATTACTATTGTCATTATTATTAATATTGCTATACCATAATGCCTGGGCATGTTGGTCACGAGCAAGCATCACACTGTCGTAGGTGTTGTATGCACAAACAAAAGATCACTTCTTCTTCTGAGAGTGCTTCAAGAGTGCAGAGTTTTGACATACACTCCATTGATCAATGAAGACCAGCATAAACTTGATCAGCAATTAGGCCAGTTTGTCATGTCCAGATCTTTTCACTAGAATATCAAGGCAGTAACCAACATGGACCATCTCTGTGAATGTGAATTCCAAAAGACAGTATTGCCTGACAGTGTGACACTGATACCTTTTATTAAGAGTATAAGGTCTTTTAAGTGAAATGGGTTTACGTTCTTTTAATAGATTTCAAGAATTTGACTATCTATATTCTACCAAGGCAAATACCAGCTCCAAAAATATGGCTGCACCTCTCCTGGGCTCTCTACTGCACTTCAAATGCACTACTGCTGTCGCTACTCATTTCTGTCCTGAAAATTTCCATCAGTACCCCTTTTTAGGAGACAATTTAAGCTTACATTATATTCAGCTCAATTTAGGCACATGCTGAGCTTTCCTGTCTGAGCAGTACACTTTCTCTGGATCAAGACCTAAGCTTGGCTAATATTCCCTCCTCGGCATACATATCAGGAACAGATATGGGGGAGAACAGATTCAACCCTCTCCCCCCGAACCCAAATGTTTAAGTGTAGACCTATCCTGGCTACTTTTTCCAGCCTGTAAAATATGTCTGAAGTGAGTAAGAAAGAATCCCATGGCCCATCTCCCAGATCATCCACTAGGGACTCTCACTTCTGCATATTTGCAGCAGAAGACAGAAGCACTCTGTTCTTTGGCTTTGCCCACCAAATTGAAGACTTGAGTAATATCAAGGGTCTTGTGCAAAGCCTTCCACCTCGGTACAAACTTCAAATACACTGAGGACAAACACTGGTAACTAAATAAATCTCCAGTAAACAAAAACATTTTTCATCAAGTTTTGTTTGCATTCTGGCTGATTACATCTTTTTAATTACTAAGAATGAGAAAACAGCTGAACAAAGAGGTGGATAAAAAATACTGAAAATTTTTAAATTTGAAAGACTTGATGAAATAATTTTAGATGGTGCTACAAAACCTAATGGCTCAAAAGAGCTATTTCAGTTTTCAGCTTTAGAGAAAATACATCGGAATATAACACTTCCAAGCAGTTCAGATCTTCTCTGTTTTTTCTCTGGAAGTCCTGAGGAGGAAATAAAGATAATATTTGATAGTGAACTCTTTTGCTTAATCTTAAAAAAAACTCTTCCCACTCATCAGCCTTTCAATTACTCTCCATCTAGTTTGGATATATGTATTCATTAGATTCTTCTACTAACTTGGCCATCCATGAAATAGTAATGTTGGCATTTCTGGACACTTTTTTTTTAAAAAAAAAACCACAACAACCAGTATTCGACATACAGATTTCATGAAAAATATTTCTATCTGTAAGAATAAACAAGTAGTCACGAATCTAACCATCAGATCTAATTGCAATGACAGTACATAGATGAAAGTGAGTGCAAAAGTGCCTTTGTACACAAGCCTTATTTTAGGAATATAGCCATGAAGATGAGATATCTGACACTAAGCAAAGCTGCATTTCAGTGATTTCCCCTCTGGACTTCAGCACAAAGTACATTGTTCCATAGCTCTTTATGCAGAATATGTTTGCAATAAAGGTTAGCAACTTCTTGCTTGCATTCTGCAGAGATTGACTAAGCTATTTTTAAAAAAAGGAATCCTAGAGCAATCATAAAAGATTTGCGAAGAAAGGAGTTCCTTTCAAAACAAAACAAAAATCTGGCATTAAATACTTTCAGAATGAAAGTGCTTCAGATCAATATGCTCACGTAGGCCAAATTCACTCTGCTTTTTTTGGGAACCACAAGGGAAGTCAGGAATGGTAACCTGAAGTGAATATCACCCTTTTCCAATGATTTTAGTAATAAAAAATAATTTTGAATTCCTGTAATTTTTGAAGGTTTATACCTACCCTGGCAAATACTTGGCTTCTCCAGAAGCAGCAACCGGAAGAACAGAAGGGCATTTATAACTACAGGATCCACCCAGTTACAATGATAAAAAGTTATGGAATGAGGGACAGTAGTTCTTGTCACTTTGAATAAGGAGGACATATTAAGGTTCCTCTCCTGGCATCACACAGCGATCACCTCTGCAGTCCCCTCTGCAATTAGAACACACTTACTTACACCATGCTAAGAGGCAGCCATGGCAAGGACCCATCCATACTATGGCAGTTTTAATCGGATCTGGACCTTGGTTCAAATCTCCACAGCACCAGTTTTTCTATTTTTTCTATCTGTTATTCCACTATTCTGGCCTATTATATTGGAACAATAGGCCCTAAGGCCTTTGCTTTCATGATCAAAACTGGTTTAATATGTTGAAGATCTCCATCCTTTCGCAGTAATTTAGGATGAGTAATGAACAAGATAGACCTTTCACAAGTCGGAGACTACTCTGTACCGGGGGGCGTACTTGCCAAAGTTGCAGAGTTTGGTTGAGACTTAAGAGTCAGCTCAATTTTACAAGACGAGAATATTTCCATTTTACTACTACTAGAAGACTGTTAGTGGAAAACATTTATTCCCTTAGACCTTATTGTGTGTTTTACCATGAAAGAGTTCATTTGCTCCAGAGCAGTTCAGCTTTGCATGCTTCTAGCTGACAAATTCAAATGGACTTGTTCCTTTCCTACTGGTTAGCTTCAGGAGCTGTTTCTGCTAAATGAAGTCAGATGCAAAAGTTCTTGCCTTTTGGATGTATGTTTAAACTTTGGAGCATCCAATGTTTTACAGAACTACTGTGCAAGTCTTTGAACTCTAAGGTTTTCAAAGTTTTGGAATTAAAGACACCTCCATTTAAACTTACAATATACTCCTCACTGACTCCAAGATTTTCTTCCCGCATTCAGGAATGCTTGCTCAGCCAACGCAAGAATTGATCTTTGTTTTTAGATTTCACAGAAAATTACAACTTAGACCCTAGATAATTACATTTTGCCTTTGATATAAGTTTCTATAATTTCTGGATTAATATAAAATATCTAGGTCTATTGGTGATGCTTATATAAATTATACGTGTAGCTATAATTTAAATAATCAAACTCCTACCTAATTTCCTCCAGGTATGAATATGAGAAACTATGCCATGTGGGAAAGACTCCTTTGCATAGATTGCAATCTCAGAAGAGCAAATGACCTGATTAACAGGAAAGTCCCAGTGCTTTTTACATTCACATATGCTGTGATATGTCCTCAAGGGTGTTTTTCACCTGCACTGTATTTCCCAGCTCCAGTAGCTTTCTAGCCTGTCATCACAAGCTATGGAATTTCACTGTCTGATTATTTCTTACTTTTCCTTTTAAAAAACTATGCTACTGGCCTGTATTAAACTTTGCAGGAGTTCACTCTCTTTGGAAGGAAGGTGAAGTAACCACAGCTTTTCAGTGCAAGGACAGTAATTTTCCACTGTTTGTCTACCATAAAAGGCATTTACAAAAGAGTTTAAGCTATGTTTGAAATGTGTTAGGTGAATGTGCTTGCCATCTCCTGTTCCTTTCACCATATTGATGCGATTGCCAGACACTATTAATCCTGGCACTAGGAAGTCAGAGGTAAACCAATGCTTAAACTGTTCCAGTAACTGCTACAAGTTATTGTTTAAAGTATACTTCACCTTGCAATCTGCATATTAGAGCACTACTTGTCTCCTGTGTGTGGTGGTGGATAAAAATAAAATAAGTGAAGCAACAGAATTATTATTAGCAGAAAATTTGTGTATACATTGGAGACTATTAAACCCTTCTTTCCAGACAGTTTAATTTTCTTTACATGAATCCTGATTACAAAATAGAAAAAATAGTGTAAAATTCCTCCACGTTGTTATGAAAGTTTTGCAAAAAGACCTCTTAATGTTGTCTATACCTCTTAAGCATTTTTTCCTAAGCTCCACATAAGATTAATTTGCCATTAATATTTTAGGTAGCTGTTGAAAATGCCAGTAGAAGATGAATTTTTGATGTTATTGTAAAATATCCAACTTGATTGTAAAGGTTTCATTACATACAAAATAGATATAATCAGTGACCGCATTGTTGAACCTAAACTGTGTGTTTTCATGTTACTGACCTCCTATAGACAATCTCTATCTCTGATAGATATTCAGAACAAAAAAATATTTCCAAGAATTCTTTTGTAAATAATCCACAGATCACACACACCAAAAATACTGGAAATGCGAAATACTGAGTGCTCAGTTAAATAGATAGCAGTCAGACAGTACGGGGTTTAGCTGATAATCATTCCTGGTAGTATGGAACTTCTAACAGCCATTCTGCAACGCGTTTCAATTTTAAGTCTCCAGAGACCCTATTACAAAGTCAAAATTAATAAAAAGAAAATAAAGGAAGCTATAATGTTGTTTAAAAAAACATGTGAAATTTAACACAAAAGCTGTTAAAATAACATTACTGTCCGACATAAACCTAAAAATACAAGGGAATTCCGAATTAGGGCAGATGCAATAACCTTAACGCAACCCCGTTGTGCTTACCAATTGCATACATATGGTATGTAAACTAACCCGCTGTTCTGAGACCCTCTGCTAAAGGACCATATGTGCTGCAATTGGTAGGCGCAGAATAGCTGTGTGAAGGGTGCTTTTGTGACTGCTTATACTAAGTTCCTTCTTGGTCTTCTTGGGTCACATTCACACCTTCATTACACCATAACCTGTTTGCTTCCACATTTCTGTTTTCTCCCTGGCTTCACATTTAGTCCGCTAATTTTAGTTTCATTTGGTTTGAACATAAAAATCTTGACAGTAAGATTTTCCTGCTGAACACTGTTTGTCAAAATAATCACATTAGCAAAAGTTCCTATCTCTTAATTGTAAGAATTTTCACTTAAATAACTTTCTAATGTCCTCTGAAATGAGATTAAATGGCTTATATCTTGTTGTCTTGATCCTGTCACCTTAGTGACAGACACTTTTACCCACTCAGACATGTTTTTGTGGCTCCTCCAAACTTTTTTATAAATCTGAATAAAAAAATTCTATTTGTTCTACCAGATTTAGCAACAAGAGGGTATATGACACATTCGAGTTGTGATATTTCACCACATTGTATTTTTGTAGTTTTCACCACTTTGACTATTCTCTAGGTAACTCAGTGCAGATTAACATCACCCATTTTCCTGTAAGCAGCAACATAAACCAAGATGTATCTTTTACTCCATTAAATATTAATACTTATCATTTAATATTAAAGAGGTTGCATGCTTTTTCCCACCCCGATCTATACCATTTTGAATGTTTTTTGAAAATAATTTAATAGGTCTAATGTAATACCCTGGAAAGAAAACGTTAATCCTCCAAGGACACTACAGATGCCTACAAGCTGTAACTGGCATAGTAAATATGTGCAGGTAAAGTGTAGCTTAAAACACAGAAAAAGATTTAGTAATTAATAAATAATATACATGGTGTGTGCTCAGGACAGAACATACACAAAATACAAGTGAACTGGGGGACAGCAGACAGTAGAACCTCGAGAATCCAAGGTATATAAACATTTTTGTGCTTTTGTGGTTACATTATCATGTATAAAAATCATTAAAAGAAACAAAATGAGCAATAAATATTGCTCTGGAGGTCTGTTTATCTATCTTTCCAAAATCCTTCACTGAGTTTTGAGTGCTTGTTTCAGCACTCACTGCAGGGTGGGGATTGTACAGAGGTGGTTTTGTTTTTCTGTAGTCTTAGGACTTTCCTAGTGCCAGATCAGCTGGGGTGGGAACTGAAGCAGCCTCAGGCACTTTGCTCTAGGCTGCTCTAGTTTAATACAGTTACCCATGGCCTCTAGGGGCCAATTTATGAATAAGGTGTCAAGTAGAAATATGAGCTGTGTAGCCTTCCATCATGGGCTGGTGCAGACTTCTTGCAGGGATTCCACATGAGGGAAGGTGTCCTTTTCCTTGGTGGGATCCTCATGTGGCTGAAGTTGCCACTGTTAAGCAGTCCTGCAAGTGCAGACTCCAAGGGAATACTGGAGCTCATCTACCTGCATACAACCTGAGAATGCAACCAGGACATTTCAGTAATCAAAATTAAGAAATGTAATTGTATAAAACCATAGGATTTTTCAGGAAAGGGGACGGAAGTGCGATATGTTCCGTCTCTTTCAGATTGGATTTCATAGTTCTTTTTATTTTAGGGAAAAGTTTTAGGGTGGTGGACTTGCTGATCTCAAGCTACTATATTCACGCAACTAAATGGATCTTGCACAGTGTTCCAAAAAAGTCAAAGACAAACAGGGCTCGTGTTGACCTTCTGAAATAAGAAATTGCAAGCAAATAAGTTTTCTGTGATGTTACATTATTTTAGACTCCTGCAGGCTCTCTTTTCACTTCAGCAATTCCCCTCTTTTGCTGACATTGTTCCATAGGGGCTACAAAGCAAAAAAGGGTCTCTCAGATTTCCAGGTCAGAACTTAAAAGCTGTGTAGATGAAGTCAAGGTCAGAACCATGTCTAGAAATAAATGGAGCACCTAAAGAATGAAACAATTACTAATTTTATGTCTTTGTGAGTACTTTGTCCTCTTAATAGTGTATGATCTTGTCTTTACCATCAACATTTATAGGTCTCTCACCATTATTGGGTTGAATTGAACCTGAGATACAAATCATTTCACAGAGATGGACATCTAAAAAGCTTAGGTTCAGTTTTCTTGTTAGATGGAAAATAATGAAAGATTCCTGGTCAGGTGCAAGCTGCTAGGATACGGTTGACATAATGTTGAATTGAGGTAGGCCCTAAGAGAAGGAATGATTTCAAAGAACACAATATCCTTCAGGAAACACCTGGTTCTTGTCCAGGTTACCCCTAAAGTAACTTTAAAATTAATTTATATTCATTTAATCATGCTTTTCTACTTGCCTGACTACTTTTGAAGGCCTGAAGTAGACTATAGAAGCAAAGATTTCTTTTTAGGTTTTGGAAGCTACCTCAAAGAGGATAAGATTGAAAGGATTTTAGTATTGTGTGTGCCATTATATGTGCGAAACAGGTAACTCTTTACATCTGGGAGCATTAACGTTAGGTTCTTTTCAGTCTGAGGTATGAAGATATGATAATCATGGATTTGTTTCTTTATTTCTTAAGAAATACCCATATCTTATGATAAAGTATTGTAGACAGTAACTTGACAGGCATTGTGCTAGACGAGATGCGCTTTTTAGTCAACTTCCTCCTTATTTTCAAACGTTTCTCCTTTCACTCTTGTGGCCTATAGCTGTACAAGTGGATAAGTGGCTCTTTCAGATCTGATGCCAACATCAGTCTACAAATTGGCAGATGGTGCCATGAGGCGAGGCAGTTAGTTGGCAAGCCCCCCACCCCCTGCCCTGCAACCAATTTAGCTTCTTATGTTGGCATGGATCCTGCCATCCTGAGCCAGTGCCCAAACTAGGCCTTCTAGCGTGTGACTCAATATGCTACTGCTTAGCCTTAGGACAGCTAATCATGTATTCTTTCAAAATTGATGTGAATTAATTAGGCACTGTGGGCAGGGTCTGAAGGGGAGAAAGTGCATGGTCTTACTCAGTAACACAAAGCAGAAATGCATTCTCTGGTAAAACAATATGCCCTCCCCTTCTGCCAGTGGTTAAGTGCTGCCCTTTATTTACTCCTACACCACCTTTCTGTTGACTAAGAGCAGGTTTGATCTGCCGGGTGCTCATTTGTTTTGTTAATTGGCACCAACTTTCAGGATTTTTTTTTTTTTTCTGGCAGATATAGATCTTCTTGGCAATTGTGCACCCCAAGAAAAGGAGGAAGTGGAAAGCCTGGTGCTGTATAAGTGCAATTAGCTTTAACTGGAGAAACAGAAGCTGGAGTTAAGACAAGCTTGCTGGCTGAGTTATGGGGAAACTTCATCAGGAAGTGCTGCTGTGTCAGTGGGAAAGTACTGTAGCTATGGATACTGGGGATTACTGAAATATAATTCAGCCACATAAAGGCCTAAGCAAAATGAAACAAATCACTTCCCTTCGAAAACTTTAGATATTAAACTCACAGCATTAGGCCAAAAACGGAAACCCTTTCAACTGATAGAATGACAGGCTCATAAATTTCCCCACAAAACCTTGCAGTGGGAAGGACTCTCTCCTGGAGCCGGGTTTCTCACCAGGGACCCTGTGTGTACAATGGGATGTTTGCTCAGGCATTTGGAGCTGGCTTTCAGACACTAAAGAGGGTCTGGTTCTCTTCTGGTGTCTCGGAGTTTCATTCCAACTTGCCAGCAGACGCCATGTATGCAATAAAACTTCAAGTAGTGGTGAAACAGAAATATTATTGGAAGGCTTTAAATACAGAGGAGGGAGAAAAATAGCCTTCCGCTTCCGTTTTTTTTTGGTTAAAGTAGATGAGTGCCTCATTGGGAATACCCCACTACCTGAACAGCAACATTTTTGGAAGTTTCAGCTGAAATTTTCTGCTTCGAAGATTTAAACAGTTCACCATTGTGTTTACTTTGCTTCCAGTTAGGTTAGAAAAGCAAGCAGCTTGTGTAAGCAATGCCTATAACAATCAGCAAAAGTTTTTGTATCATGCTTATGGCACCACAATTCTTGTTGTAGCCCTTGCCTAAAGCAGTTTCAGGATGGTGCCCAAGTAATTGAGCAACTGCTCATGTGACTCTTCTACTCTGCCAGCATTTTATAGGGACATACAGAACGGCAGATGGAGAAGAAAAGATTTACTTATGTTTTCATGCAGAAAGTGTGCAGGTAAACAAAGCAAATTTGGTTCTTCTGGTGAGGTTCAAGGAAAGCTTTTTCACTTTACCTGAATTCCAGACAGAAAGATAAAGGTTTTATATAAATAACCATTTCAAGTATTTTATTAGGGTTTTGGGGTTTTTTCTGGACCCAGAGCATACAAAGAGGATATATAGAGGTTAAACAGAAAACAAGACATACAGGAAAGTAATACTGAACAACTGGAAGTATTAGCATAATTTTCTTTTCTCTTCTTTTTTTTTTTTCCACTAAGAAACAGCCTGATCAGTAATATGAATGAACTATTTACTGATCTATACTCTCCCTTCTGCAAATCATTCACTCAAAGAGCATGGCAAAAAACGCTATTCTCTGAAGCATCAAGAAAGTGGGATTAAAGACTGATGGAAATGATTCCTTTCTCATATCTTGTAAAAAAGAAAAAAAAAAAAAAAAAGGACAATTTCATGGGCAAAGGTCTTAAGCATGACAAAGAACAGCAGGGAAATTAAAAGCATCTCCACCATAAAGCTGAGGTGTGTACAACCTCAAAGTGCAGAGGTTACACAGGTATCACACATGCAAAGAAGTGAAATTGCACGGGTGAATTAAGTACAAATCTAAGAGGGGGAAAAGAAAAAGGCAGCTAGGTGGAATCATGTAAAGGCAGTGGAAAACTCAACATCAGACCTGACATTGAAGTTAAGGCTAAGGCGTACCATGAGAGCACACCCTAAAGCAAGGGCATAATAGCAACAATGTCAGAACACAAGAATCATAATTTTACAATAAACTACCTCGTTGCAGTTTAGGACGGGTTGGCGAATGACAAAAAGACAGATGCTCTCCCCGACCTCTCGCTTCAAGGAGAGGAAGAAGAGACATAAAAACAGTTATGAGTTTAGAAAAAAAACAAACTACTTTAATGAAATATTAATAATACAATAAAAAGGAAATAATTAAATATATACCATATATACAAATATATATAAAAACATATCAAGCTCCCAGCGAAATGTCACTGGCAGGCACTGGTGAAGTTCCAGACTGGACTCAGTGACAGGTGGGAACTGGATTCTGGATCTAGCTTCAGGAACACACAGCTCAGGATCACAGGCAGATGAAAAGACAGGATTTTTTTTGCCATCACCCTCGTAAAGCTATAAGCCCATAAAATTTAAATGTATAATGCCAGCAAGTCCAGTATTGTGTAATACATAGGCTTTATTGTCCAATGCCACTTTTCAGCTGAATTGCAAAAGAAATTTGGACATTGGGAGATGAATCACAGACCTTCATCTTCTATGTGTGACTGCTTCTAAGAATGCCAAACAAAGAATTATTTTACCAGTAAAATCGTAAGCCCAGACTTCTGGCTCTGCCAGAGGAAACTGAATGTTATATGTGGAGAAACCCATATTTCATGAGGCAGTGTGGAATCAGGTGATCAGAGACCTTCCCTTTAGTATTACCAAGTGCAATGCATGTCCTAGGTGTAGAGCAGTTGTAAAATCCTTCACTGGAATCCTTCACTGGGATTGTGTTTGCTCCTGCAAATAGATGATTATGAAATAACTGCATGGTGTCTTACATAAATTCTAATTCTTTATGATATTTTCTTCTTAAATCATGATTATTTAGAGTCAGACTTGATCCTTTAAGACACTGCAAAAAATGCTTTGGTCATTTCAAATATGAAAAATCTCTTTTATATAAAAAATTAAATAAACCAAAGTCAATAAACTAAAACCAATAAGTGTTTGGTCAATAAATACAAAAAATGAAGATTTTTCTTCATTAAGTAGTTGTGATTTATGCTTTATCTTGTGAACAAGTTGTTTTCTGATTAGCCCTGTTAGTCTGAGTTTTTCTTTCTAATCAAATATGTTGGATGAATAGTTTTGGAAATTAAAGTCTCCTTTTGCACATGCTGAAGACCAAAGCAATGTAGATGACCTTATACTGCCCAAATGCTTTTGGCCGTTTGGGTTTTTTCATTTTTCTGATATGGTTACACCATTTCTAGGAAAGGCAAGTGGGGACAAATTCTATGAGTGGTGGAATGGTTCATGTCTTCAAACTAAAGAGCATCTAATATTGCCAGTTGTGTTGCACTTTTATGCTGTGAAGTGCTTCCCAATAATTTAACTAACTGTGGTTTAGTTATTCATTAAAGGAACAAAAGTTATCAAAGCCTAAAAGCTTTGTAAATATAATTCATAATCCAAAAGCTATTTTAATGTTTTGCTGCAAACTGACAGGCTGACAACATATTTTGCATATACTTTTACCTTTAAAATTATTTGAATCACATAAAAATATAATGAAGAAGTACTATTTTAATAAATAAATAAATAAATATATAACCCAGAAAATGGTTTCAAAATATAGAGACACATTAAATATCTTTTGAATATCTATTTTACTGCTTGGTCCCAGAAAAACAATGGACCTATTAGCACGAACACATTACTATGCTTGGTGATATTTTGTACGGTATTTGACAATCCATAGGGGCTACTTCTCCTTCTCCATAAATAAGATATATAATTTAATGGGTCTCTTTTATATTACACATCATAGCAAATCTAGAAGAACATCACTTAACCTCCTCTATCCATCTTTCACCTGCCATGTTCTCACAGACATGAATAAACTGAAATTATAATACTTTAGATTTTGTATTATGAATATGTATTTTCACATTGTGCATGTTAAATGTTATCCCATCCACAGCAGATTTGAGACTGTCAAATATATTAAAAATACCAGTTTGAGAAATGTATATGACTTCCAAACATCTTGGGGATATGTAAAACATTATGAAATCAAGTGACTGTGAGCTATGACCCACATACTTCAGCTGTAAATTTCCAAAGTCAAATATGTGTGGGAAATGTTATGCTAATACTTTCGTGTTCTTCCTCATGTAACTGCCGCAACAGATCAACATGACAGGTGTCACATACCATGTTTTGTGAGCAACAGCACCGCTGATTGCAGTAAAATGACAATAGGGCAATTGATCACCTATTTCTTATTTATGACTCTGAAAAAACAGCCTGACCACCATCCTTATTTCTTTTTCAACTTTCATATCAGTTAATTGCAGAACTCACTTAAAGTCTTCTCTCTTCCTTAAGAATTTGGAAAACATAAGGAAGGCTCCTTAGTGGGTGTAATTTGGCATAGATCTTACAAGACAAATGGCATCGATGTCAAGTTATATTATTTGAGAACCTGGTCCTCATACCATTTCAGAAAATGCAGAACAGCTCGATAGACTGATTACAACCATTTGCTTAGTTGATATTCTTTCTAACACTATTTTGATTTTTTGTGACTTTTTGAAAGAATCAAGCCTCATGCTAAGCAAGAAAGCAATGAATGCTTTAAAAATATTAACTTATATGAAGACAGGAAAAGCAATAAAACTTGATTAGCTGTATTCTGCTTTCAAGACTAATATAAAGCCAGCTGTACATTAAATCTCCCAAGAAAGACTTTTCCCTAAGATTTCTGTTCTACATAACCTTCAGGCACACACCTGAGGTTATGGACAGTTGCTCAGACAAGCCTCAACATCTAAATCTTGTGATTTTAATTACTTGTTAAAGTACTTATTTTATGATTTATTGCTATTCACTTTCAAAAAGTGTAGCATTTCATATGTGACTTCTATTGCAATAATGTTCAGAAACACCAGCCAAGATGCTATGTGAATGCAGAACAAGGAAGTTGGTGTCAAACCATAGCTATTTAGATATTTGTACACAATAATTTCACTTCCCATTGCAGTTGTTCAATACCGTACAGATATCTGTTCTAAGACTCTTAGAATTGTGGCAATCACATTTTGCAGGTGATCAAAATGGACACAGCTGCTCTTACAAGATGAATGTTTTCAAATTATGTCTGTGTTTCCTAGTATGTTGTACAGCTCTTTCCGCTATCCCACATCTATGCTGTCCACTAAAATGGTAAACTATTTGGTGCTGTTGCAAAACAGCATTACTCGTTTGCCCAGCATGTGGGTTCTTGGATGGCCCCTTAGCACTATTGTAGTAAAGAATCAAACAGAAAATTTGGCTTAATGGGCTTCTAACAAATCTAGGTTTGTTAGGATACAGTAAGTTCAATGAGCCTTATAGCATCTGTGTGTTAGAGAGATCAAAAAGCCAGCAAATTCTCTCCACTGCCCCATAGCAGAACCAGCTAAACCTGCGTTACTCCTGAGAGATATGTGCCTAGTGTGCGCTTGGAAAGGTCCAGTCATACGGATGCTGCTGCCTTTCAAGGTAAGGTGTTCTTTAAGAATATTGCTCCTAATACCTAATCTGACTCTCTTTGCTGCAATTTAAGTGAATTCCTTTTCTCCAATGGACAACAGAGAGTAAATTCTTCCTTTTGTTTTCCTCTTTGGTGGGCTAGGCCATGTTTTTCAGATCTTTGATTGTTCTCCTTGCTCTCCTCTAGACTGTCCCATGGATTCATCACTTGACTGCGGTACAAAAACCATATGTCCTATTCCAACTGTGTTCTACTAGCACTAACTACAAGCCTAGAATTATTTCACGTGTCCTGCAATACTTTCTATGGCATTCCCCTTTTTTGTATTACCGTGCTACTCATAACACCAGTTTATCACTAACTACAAACATTAGATTTATTTCTGCAAAAAGTTCTTATAACATAGCTGTTTATTCTCTATTCTGTATTTATGAGTTAGTATTCCAGCATAACTCCTCATGCTTCTGAAGACATTCACTTTATTATTTCAAAAAATAGCGCCTCTTTGTCAAGAGCATTGTGAATTCTAATCCTGTGTTGCTGCTTACTTTGCGTTGCTTAAGAAGCACAGTTTCCATCAGCCAAATCATTAGCATAAGCATCAGTGGTATCTCAAGCTAAGGTATTGTGTCTACTTTACTTGAAAAGACATACAAGCCAGCTTGTATACATTCTCTTATAGTACTATTTACATCAGGTACACGGCACTGATTCAATAAACCAAGGTTTTTCTGTTTTGATGAAGATATAAGTGGGGTAAATTAGAATTAAGCAAACTTAGGGCAAACTGTTGTAATCTATAAATACATACTGTAGTATATGTGGTCTGCCATAATACTGCCATATCACTATTTCTGCTCGGTTCCCATACCTAGTAACAGCCAGTGACAGTTGTAGAAAGAGACCTAGACAAATTTTTAGCGCGACACAGCTTTACATTTTTAAGTAGAATTCCCTATCCAAACCAAACCCTGCTGAGGTTAATGAGGTATAAATCAAACCTGTGGGCTCTAGTGAAAGTGCAGACCAGTGCACATGAAACAGAATCAGAAAAAGTCTCAGAGAGAATAAGACTATTTAAAGTATTTTTAAAAATACAACAATAGCAATGTCAATGACACTGAAGATACAGTTAATGATATCTCCAAATCAGCAGCACCAGAGCCCCATGCACTATACAAACAGGGGAAAATTTTTTTTTTTCAGAATTATTATCTATTTCACGGAGGTGAGAAGATGAACTATGAAAAGCATTTATGTTATTATAAAATAAAAAGCTTCTCTCTCCTAACATTTTCTCTTGTTCCTTCTCTCATTCCTGCAGAAAAATTACAAAATCAAATACAAACCGGACACTTTTAACCTTCATTTGACTTTGTTTCCTATCCCAGAGTTTAAGTTATATATCTCCAGTATATATCCCAGGGCTAGATTTTCTGCAGAGTTCTGACAAAAAAAATGGTGACATTTCATTCACTTGGTGGAACAGAGGAGATCAGCAAAGACAAAATCTGGCAGAAATCCGAAGTAAGCTACTGTTTCAAGTTGCAAACCTAAATAGAGAAACCTATGTTCAAATTAAGCTTCTCTTAGCACTAATCATATGATGATTATAAACTAGCCAGTAGCATCAAGCAATGGTGACTTTCTCAGATGCATATCATAGAATCATAGAATGGCTAGAGTTGGAAAGGACCTTAAAGATCATCTAGTTCCAACCCCCCTGCCATGGGCAGGGACACCTCTCACTAGAGCAGGTTGCTCAAAGCCCCATCCAGCCTGGCCTTGAACACTTCCAGGGATGGGGCATCCACAACTTCCCTGGGCAACCTGTTCCAGTGCCTCACCACCCTCACTGTAAAGAATTTCTTCCTTATATCTAATCTAAATCTCTTCTCTTCCAATTTAAAACCATTGCCCCTTGTCCTGTCACCACTCTTCCTGACAAAGAGTCCCTCTTCAGCTCTTCTGTAGGCTCCCTTCAGGTATTGATAGGCTGTTATAAGGTCTCCCCGGAGCCTTCTCTTCTCCAGGCTGAACAACCCCAGCTCTCTCAGTCTGTCTTCATAGGAGAGGTGCTCCATCCCTCTGATCATCCTCGTGGCCCTCCGCTGGACCCGTTCCAACAGGTCCATGTCCTTTCTGTGTTGAGGACTCCAAAGCTGGACACAGTACTCCAGGAGGGGTCTCACGAGCGCAGAGTAGAGGGGCAGAATCACCTCGCGAGACCTGCTGGCCACACTTCTCCTGATGCAGCCCAGGACACGGTTGGCTCTCTGGGCTGCCAGTGCACACTGCCTGCTCATGTTGAGCTTCTCATCCATAAGCACTCCCAAGTCCTTCTCCTCGGGGCTGCTCTCCAGCCATTCTCCACCCAACTTGTATTTGTGCCTGGGGTTGCCACGTCCCAGGTGCAGGATTAGGTTCATACTATATATAAACAAAAAATTTATTTCAAGAACTCAAAGATTTCCATATCACTCTTTAGTGAGTATCAATTTACATGATTTATAGTCGTTATAAAAATACTTAAAAGATCCTACAAAAACTTTAAATGTCAAAACAAGAGAAAACACAGGTGAATTCCAGAATTCTTGCTGTGGTCTAAGGACAAAACCAAACAGCACTGGAAAGCTGCTGGGATTATTGCATACCCATTTTTTTGAAAATTAATACAAGCAATATTGACAGAATTTAAATTTTGTAGTGGAAATATAGGATCCTGAAACTGTTATGTATTGTGGAAACTTCCAAGGAGTGACTTCCAGCAAAATCAAAAACATCCTTTCAGGCCCAATGTCATTCACAGATGGATGCACAAGAGACTCTGATCTGCAGAGCACTGCTCTTGATTGAGCAATCCTGCTCTGAGCCTGCAGAACAAACCAACTTGTCAATAGACAAACAAACAAAGTCTTAGTGGCAGATTCACCCATGAGCTGGGTGCGCTCTGAGTCACATGGGGAAGGAGACATGATGTTGCCCAACCTTTCTTCTCTTTTTGTAACGAATGTTTCTCCTTGCAATGTGATTATATTGTAATACACTCAGCCCTGAATCGCCACTTTCCTCTTTCCACAGGATTTTATGCAAATTCCTAATTTTTATGGCCTTTGATACATTCATTGCAGATGAAATTCCTTGTGGCCAAAAGGACTCCTTCCCTGCTCTTGACTCCCTACTCTCACATCATGGTGATTTATAGAACAAGCAAGATACCTCCTTGTATTTTCTTGCTGCCTGCAGTGGGCTTTTTGAACAGTATGCTCAAATCCTTCTTATTCACTGTTCCCACATATAAACAACCTTAAATCCTAGGGTATTCACAAGGTTTTTAGCCACATTTACTTCAAAACTGTTTCAAATAGAAGGGCAGCACACAATTTCTGTATTTTTATTCTGACACAGAAGACAAACTGTGATAGTTTGTCTTTAATTTACCAGGAATTCCCTTTTGATGCAGGAGTGTATTCATGTTAAAAAACAAGCTTGAAGATATATGGTGTTTGTCTCTAAATTCAGAGGGTGGCCTGGACATGGTTTCAGACTAACTTTTCTGTCCCAGATGATTAACAGTTTTTTATATATATATAAATACATATATATATCACATATATATATTTAGACTGCACAAAATATCGAACTGAAATGGAAGCATAAATAAATCATTCAATAAATTTAAAGACTATACATATACAATCAACAGAAACCAAAATATATTTACTGAGGAACAATCAAGTGTAATAGGAAAAGTTCTGGAAAACATGTAATAGACATAGTAAGACATAGACTACCATTTTTTCCTCTAAGTGTAGCACATTCCAGGATGTCCAGTATGAGTAGGTAGGTTAATGGATAGCTGGAAAACTGTGACTCTGCTATCACTTGGAGGATAGGATGATATTTGCACAAAGAGAAAAGGCCATGTCTCTGATACAATACCAGCCAACAGAGCAGGAGAAAAATATTCAGATGAACAAAATGAGTGTGTCGTCCACAAAAGTAGAAATCTGCATTTATAGTGCAACCACAGATATCTTGGTTAGTTTAGTTAGTGTATCTAGTTTATAAAAAAAAGACATAGACAAAAAACTATCAATACAAGTCTCAGTTCCTAAGAGTCAAACTAGGACTAGTATTTCATCAAACTCTACACTTCCGTATTAAAAAATAAGGTTTTTGCCCCCATGGTCTAAAACTAAAAGATGAGCTTGCAAACTGCTCATAATAATGTATGTTGCCCCAGACATTTCACTGACATTTTGCATATGAGAACCAAAAGGCCATGGAAAAACTACTTTCAAAGAGCACTTTGTATATGACACAAGGAGAAAACTGTAATGTGTCGGTCCCAAGGTCTTTGCTTCCTTGCTGTGCTTCCTGTTCTACATGAATGACAGGAGACTTGGTTTCCCTCCTCTGATACTCCAGTGTGGAACAGAGAACAGGGGATAGACCTGTGCCCATCACATCTCTTCATGAGGGGAGTGGTTCGGTAGTAGTGATCTTAAAATAAGGGTAGAGACCAATTAATAGCATAAGGCTGACATAGATGTAATCACAAGGAATTGATCACAGAAAAAACACTTTAACTTTGTTCAGTTTTATAGAATATCAACAGATGTGTTATGAACCCCATTGCATGTGTTAAATATGAGCTTAGCAAACCATGTTTTACTGCAATCTAAGTGGTTATAAAATGTCTGTTGACATGAAGTTAGCTATTAGGTTTGAGACTCCATGTGATGAGTCATAACCTAAAAGTCAAAATGGAAATAGACATGCAACAAAGCATGCCAAAATGTGCTCCCACAACATACGCACCTGAAACCATCTGGAAGAGTAAAATCCACTGATTTACACAAATAAATAGAAATTCACTTATATAAACAGATGCACCTACCTTTAATTCTTCAATCTATATATGCAAATCTATGCTGTAACTGTTAATATAGATTTTTGTACATGTAATATGTCATGCAGAGAAATTTATGAAATGTTGGATGCTCTTTGAAGAACTGGACAGGAGCTTCTAGTCAGTCTGGTTTCCTCCTTTCACACTTTCTGTTCTTCATTTTTATTTGCTCCCCTCTGTGCACTGTCAGCAAAGGCATAGACGTTTCTAATGAGTAAGCTCATTTTCCTAGTGTATATAAAGGGATAGCATTTGCTAGATAATTCATTAGTAATCACTGTGTTTTATACTATCTTTTCAACTAATTTCCTAATATACTATCCACATCCCATAATTTCAGTTTATCTTCAGTGGGAAGGACATGAGAATATATAAAATTCCACATGATTCTATTTTTCTGAAGGCCTGGAATCTCGATATGTCTGAGACTTGCACATACTGCATCAAGACACAGTAGCTGAAAGAGCAATACCCATCTTGAACATTGCCACATTGACTTACAGAATTGTGCCCTTGAGAAAAAGACTAAGAGAGAAACGGAGAGCCATGCAGTGACAAAAATGAAATAGAACTGTCATCTGGCAGTTCTTCATAGTCCATCAAGTAAACTATTAAAGATATAAGAAGAGCCACAGAGTGCTTGGGCAAAGGTTGTTAAACCACTACTCCAAGGGCAGGTCACTGCACATTGCTAAGATTGTTAGTAAAAGATAAACCAGTTTTCACTATGAAACTTGACATTGCCGGTTTTCAGCCTCACCTTTAATACTATATGCTTGCAGCCAGGGACACAGCTGGATAAACTAATAATACAAGAGTTTACAAGAACAGTTCTTACTGATGTTAGAAGCATTGTGTATTGAAGAATCGTAGTTTTCTCATCAAATAATGTGAATCTGATTTTCACATCTTTTTATCTACATTTTTCATCAATGATTATATTCTGTGTTACCTTGCCCTACTTTAAAAAAAGAAGTATGTGTATCTCACAGTGAGATATTCATATACAGTGTACTTTCTTTTGAAACTAGAAACTGAATGGCCAGACTGGAATGTAATTAATTAACCCTGGATTACCAAAGCAATACAGGGAATGTGAATACTTCTCATCTGAATGAAGAGGGAAAGACACTAGTCAGCCTTTTTCTGAGACAGGTAGAATCCAACAAATATAAGATGGAGACACAGCACCTCCTGCCTCTAAGCCATACATGAGTCAGAATTGCCAAATGCAGACAGGGCCCTGATTTTCAGAAATCCATAGCTCTTCCAGTTACAAATGAAGCTATTGATTTTCAGCAGCTCTGAAAATTTAATCCCTTAGAATTTTACAGGAGCGTTGATGGATGTTAATGCAATGCAAAGTACTTGGTCTATTTCCATAACAGAAAATCAAGTGCTGAAAAACATGTCTGGTTACTAAAAACCATAGCATTTTCAAAACATTAGTTACTTTAACCACTGTTCTGTTTAAACATAAGTGTGCTTGTGGTTGCCTACTAGTTATTCCTGTCTGGTGTTTTGATATTCAGGCATAGTTTAAGAAACCAAAGAAGCTATGCCATTATTCTGTTTCTACTATTGCATTATAGAGCATTCTGCTCAGTTTTTATCATTACATAGGAGAAGAATTAGGAATAAAAATTTTAAAAATAAAACACACTGCTAACCTGAATTATAGAAATTGGCACATCTCTATTTACTATACCCCCAGAGAGAGAGAGAGATAAATAGACATTAATAGAACTACATGGCAGAGGCTGATTTCACATGTACAACAAGTATCTCCTTTCCAGTTTGTTTGGGGGAGTTTGTTGGCTTTGTTTTTCCTAAGAGAATATAATAAAACCATCGAGCAGGAATTCCATGATACAGAGTCTGTAATTTTAAGGGAAAAATATAGTATTAGATAACCAAAGCAAGGAACAAAGGATGAAAATATCTGATCAATCTGATTAGTCTCTCTAGTCTTCAAGTGCCAAGTGTACCAACTAGCTGTTATGTGACTAATATTTAGCACACAGATCTAAAAAAATAAATATCCCTGAATGGATGTCTGTAAAGGAAATTTGCTACTACTTAGTAATGTTCCTGTTACTATCCTACTTTTGAATCTTCACCGTTTCATTCAGAGTGATCTGGTCACACCACCATTAGTGCTTCATCGTTGTCTGAATTAAATCAGATGAATGGGATGTCTGGGGTTTAGCTAGATTCTAATTGTTGCCCTATACAGAGAACCTACAAATGAACCTTAATGAGGCTGGTACCTACCATCATTCTTTTAGCTCACCTGTTAAATGATAAAGTTTCAGGAGTTCATAAGGTTGGGATCTATTTTTCCCGTCCCTGAGTACTTTAATTAACAGACACCCTCTATACACATGTTGAGATGGTCTTTCTCTCAAAATTACTCTTGTGCAAGAATTCTACTTGAAGTTAAAAGTAAAATCATACCACCAATATCATAGCACAATAAAGCATACATTTAAGTTGCCATAAAGCCTTGATGTTCTTACTATGAAACTTTTAGAAATATCTAAAATAAAATGTTTACCATGAGGACATTGTAAATATTAAGAGATTAAGTCTCCGTTTCCTTACACTGATTTTACACCAGCATGGTACCATCAGGATAAAAAACTGAGACGAGAACTCGGGCCCTGCGAGAGCAACCTCCTCTTGATTCCTATGGTGGACCTCAGAGCTCTTCTGCATCTACAGTGGACATCTGCATTATAATGACATCAGTGCATTATAATGAACAAGGAAGCTTTTGAAAGAGATCTGTATAATGTGAAATGCATAAACAGCCCAGACCACAGAGTCTGGGGCATGTGTGGGCTCCCTCACAGATAGAAGCTCAAAGTCCTATGCTTCATAAACCTGCAGTGAGGCTAACTGTGAATGATAGAAAAAAGGAAAGGTAAAATAATTTGGTTAAATTCCAAATTCTATTGAGAATTAAGTAAATTCAACATTACCAACATTAGATTTGGGTAGATTTCATTTAATGAGGACTATAAGTTTAAGTCTCACAAACAGAAGAGCTTATCTCTTGAGCATCCTAGCAATGCTTCAGGTGCTTAAGGATAAGCATGTGGTGCCATCTTAAGATGCCTGAGGAATATCTTCCAGCTACTGCTCCAGGCCCTATCACTTGCCCTGAATAGACAGCCTGTTAGGCCATAGTATTAAAAGAAACTACCATTTACTCACTTTCTGGTTGAAGATTAAAGTGTATATTATACTATTAAGAAAGGCATGGAAAACTTGTGAAAAAAAGTTCTTGACTGAGTGTTCCAAGCAAAAAATTTAAAATGAAAATTACGTTTACTCCATGGTTAGGCTTGGAATCTTCCTGTTGCTGGCTTTGCTACATTTAGAATTACTTGCATCAACACCTTAGCCACAACACAGTTCAGGGGAAATATTCAACATCAAATTTGCATATGGTATTCATTCTGGGTATGTGGACAACTATGTGCTAATTTCTGTCAGGAGTCACCCACTCAGAATCATGTAATGTACTCAGTCACTAGATGTCACATGATCACGGCTTTTATTCAAAGACTCGATTTTTAAACGTTTTGGTTTATTTTACTTTGTTGCTTCTAGTTTGATGTAAATTTTATTTTAAAAAGTGCTTTGACATTTTCCTCCTACTCTAAATCAAAAATCATGTTCTGCCAAGGACAATCACTAAGCCTCCAAGGAAAACTAATATAAAAATTTCATATTTATAGGCAGTTTCTTTGAACAATTACAGGCATTTTTTTACATGAACGGGCCTACTGGTCTGAGACTTTATGACATAAATTCTCAATAGGTCTTCAGTTTATTTGCCATCATCTTGCTGGGGAAAACATTGGCCCTGCATTTACACTGTTCTTTTTTTCTTCCTTGACCTTTGTATTTTCGTCTCAAGTAACTTAGAATAATCTTATGCTGCCTCTGTATGCTGCCTATAGGTGGAATCATCTCGTACTTTCTTTTCTTAAACATTTCCCTGTCACTTGCACAAGTAACTTTGGCTCTGTCATGTAAAAACAGTCACTGTGGCTTTGCATCCTTTTGCAGATGACTTCAAATGCTCTCATCCCCTGTGTCATTTATGCTGCCATCGTGGCCTTTATATAACTTTTGGCAGTGATCATATAAGTATTTGAATATTTCAATAGGGGATGAGATCTTAGTATTGTTTAAAGATGAAATGCTATATGATTTTTTGTAAGGGTTTTACCAACACTTATTTCTAACAGCCTCACTGAATTTCCTTGTATTGGGGAAGGTAATGCAAGGTGCACGTCCCTCAAGTCTTCTTTATTCAGTTCTGTAGCCATTCCCCCTAATTGTGAATCACAGCTCTTTTCAGCCATATTTTCTTCCGTCTGCTACTCAGCCCCTGTACCTGCCCAGAAAAGCTGTCATCCAGGGAGAGAGAAAGAAGCCAGAGCTGACTGCTTAAGTTTTTCTGTTCAAGCATTGTTATCCTCCCCATTTGCTCTGCAGGAATGAAGCTGGCTGCCAGTGGCTCCTTCAGTCAGCATATGCCAAAGCCTTCCTGGAGAAACTCCAGTACAGACTCTTGCTATTATCCAGATCATCTGACTCAGCGCATCAAGTGTTTTGATTTGGTTTTGTCTTTGTGTTCTTCTAAGACTAGCCAGAGGATATGTTGATAGTATCTTAAAGAAAGCATTTACCCAGGCCAAAGACTACAGTTAATCTGCCTGGATCTTTCTGAGGGACAAACAAAGAGTTTAGGAGCCAACAAGTTTCTTTCCTTTGGCTAAAAATGTAAAAGAAAATTCCAAGGTGTAATCACTTCTTGTCAGATACTCAAATGTCTGTGTCTGAGGTTTGCAGTGTAGTATTGATCATGCAAACACTCACATGTGGTTTGTTTCTATATGTACAAATGGGAAGAGGCCTATCAAGATCTTTCCATGTTTGGGTTGCAGTTTAAAATAATGTAATTTATCCAAACTTGCTTTCACATTGATAAACTAAAAAGTTAGGTTATTTATTTAAGGAGTGGCAAGGAAAAAAAAATATTTACATTTTGAAATAATTTTATTCTTTTGGTAACATATAGGATTTGACCACATCTTTTGGCACGATCGGGTACTGCACAGTTAACTACATTATCTTGTTAGGACAGTTATATTCTCTCATATGACAATGACTTGCAATATGTAGTCACTGCCTTCTGGGGAAAGGAAAAAAAAACCCAGCAATTACCGTGCAGTACTCGAATCTGCCTGCCAACAGCAGAACAGTGATTTGTGAGACACATCAAGAGCTTCTGGCAAGATCAATCTAGTGAGATCCCTCTGATAGAGGAATAATGAGTTGACAAAGACCAATGTTCAGTTGGGCCCAAGCCCAATAAGATTACTGTACAGCATCATCAATATTGTCTGTGTTTGGAACTGACACAATCAGAATGGAATCAATTGTATTTTCCACAGCACTGTCACACATGATTTTTAACTTTGGCTCACAGCAGTGCAGAGAAGCTTGCAGATGTTGGCAGATTTTTGCTAACTTATGGGATGTCATTATTAAGTAGGAAGCGCGTACTACAGTAATTTGTGGTTCTGCGTGTTCCGTCGTATGGTCTCTGTGTTGAGGAAGGAGGAGAAGGAAAAGATGCAGTAGCCGGAGGGATTTGCCTGTTATCACCCTCATTTTACTGTGATTGTTGAAAATACCATGTGATCCTAAAGGTGCAGTTTGTTTTTCAGAGAAGGACTAATTTGGGCTGTGTATAAAGTGATTTTACTCAAACTTGGGCAAATATTGCTATTTTCAAGAAAGACAACATTTTCATTCTCTGATGAAAGATTTAGGATACAGATGACCCTATCTGTGAATAATAGATGCTATCCAAGGAGTTACAATGTATATTTTAAAAATTTTTTTTGGAAGCAATTTCTTCAGTCTTGCAACTACTAGAGTTAAACATTCTGTCACAGAAAGCTATCACCTGTAAGTGCTGCATAATTCACTTTTCACTTACATGCCTACACATTTTTACATATAGTATAGCTTTTTTACATATAGTATAGCTTAGTATACTCCATAGTAAATAGCTAATAACACTTTAGTTTGTGGATTAATTGAAATCAGACTGTTAATTATGAACTAATATTTTATTATTTACAATATACCAAATTTTTATTTAATATTTTTGGAAAAGGAAGAGGCAACTTCTTCTATAAATATGTAGGTCTCTGAATGCTAAAATCATCTTTTTTTTTCCCTGAGTTCGTATCATTCTCCCCATTATTTGCTTCTGTGCAGTGTGAATGCTTTTTTTTTGAGAATGGGATTTTAATTTTCATGAGAAGTAAATCTGAAAGCCCTGAAGACAGAAGTCACCTTTTGATTCGTAAAATACAATAGCACAGACATCAGAAGGAAAATTTCCATATAAGTCTGCATAGCAGAATTTATTGGTGTTCACATAAAATTGTTTTGATACACTTCGGTGTATTTGTCTAGTAAGAAATACTACTTCAGACAGAAGAGTGAATTAGTGTTAATGAATACTGTATTTGATTTTACTGTAGCCAACAGTGTGAGTTTGAAGAGCAGAGATTAATGATTTCATATTACACTTACACATATTCAGCTAAAGGACAGCAAACTATTTCACTCAAAAGCAATCAAATAATAGGAAGATTTAAACACTGTCAATCTGAGCAGAACTTGAACCAGTACACCGTAAATGAACTTTGGGGCACCCATGGTGTCAAATAACCATTTAAACCTTTACTTCACTTGAATCTGTCTAGTTTGATGATGTTCCTACTTATCATATCAGACTCACATTTTCAGTGGTATTGCTTCTGTGGGTTATACTGTTTTACATTAATATAAGGTAACTCCCTGCTGGCAAAATGCCAGACAAACATTTAGTGTCTCCAACAAACTGGGTAACCCCACCCAAAAAAATTACAAAATTGAGCTAAAATGCATTTACGCATAGTAGTATAGTGTAACTTTTAATGTAAACACCTGATTATCTGAAATATCAATCATTCACTGGGATATGTCCAAAGGAAGAGGGAAGCAGCTGGCAATATACAGTTGCATCTCTTATACTTTTTCTGGCTTCCACTCCTCTCTTTTTATAAAGTTGAACTGAAAGGTTGTTTATAGGGTCAGGTAGTTCAAAGACAAATTTAAGGTTGTATTATCTGAGAAGTGTAACATAGCACATAATCTACTCAGGCTTTTTAAATATGGGAGGTCTTCAAGATCTATTCATAGCAAATTACATCTAACACAGCTTTTTAATTAAAATAAAATTGAAAGATCAGCTCACTTTTTAAAAACAGCTAAATTTAAACAAATTTAAGAAATACATAAAAATATAATATATAAAACATATAATACAAACATTATTTAAAACTCTTTGCTTTATCAGCTGAACATTACAAAAGTTGTTAATGCTAGAGAAACACACAGGCAAACTCACTAGAAACAAGGATTAAACTACCTTATTTCCCATCACATCAAATTTTTCCTGTGGGTCAGATCTTCACATTTTTCTTCATTGTATGCTTCATGTAATGCTTGTATTCTTCATGTAATGCTACAGAAATTATCTATTTCTGTGAAAAAAATTAGTCAAAACAGAACTTGCACAACTTTCTATATATCGTATCCTTCAGCTTAATAAAGATAGCAGTAACGTATTCTGTACTTAACATTCTTACTGATATCCATTTTTTCCCCAACAAGTCTAAATGTTTTGTCACTTACTGAAGCTTCCTAATACACAAGTCACCACAATTATGTCACTGAACATGGAGCTTATGCAAACTTTCACCAGATCTAAAGGAATTAGACTTCACTAAAATCTACCTAGCTGAAACACAAGCCAAACATGGAAACGGGAAAGTGACAAAAATATTATCTGTCCTTTGGGAAATATTTGCACAAAGTGCCTCCAGAGTGAGGTTTTGTTTGTTTGTTCGTTCGTGTGGGGTTTTTTCCTTGCTTTTTTTCTTTCTTTTTTTTTTTTTTTTTTTTTCCCTTCTGTATCTTGTGACCAATCCTTTTAATCGGAGGTGTTCCATGCCTCACGCTTGGCATTCACCTCTTGACTAGGTTATTAAAAACATCACATGTCCCTGTGTTATATTTGAAGACTACTTCAGATAAGACACAGTTTAGCAAGGATTTAAACAGTGAACCTAATTGAAAGGACCAGTGCTCATGTTGGGAGAAGTTAGATATGTTGACATCACTTGCTGAATTGAGGCTTAATTACAGTGTTGAATAACAACAACTTATTACATTTATTTTCTTCTAGACTGCATCTGGACCCAAATAATAACAAATTTATGAATAACAATTTCGTGCTACAAATAACTGTTTTCTGTTGTCAGATAATGCTGTGATTAGTGAGTTTCCTTTCTATCATTGCCTGGACTTTAAACAATAAATAAAAATTTAAAATCAAACACATATAAATTAGGTTATGTCATTTTCTTTAGAGGGTTTTTTTTTTTGAGAATCCAACAGTTCTTGTTTGTTACTTCTTTTTTTTGATAACACAAAATATTTTTGTTGTGTACGTAGAATGTCTCTTCATATTGTTATGGTATATATATCCTTTATTTCCTTTTGCTGTTCATCAGTCTCTCCCTGTCCCCTCACCTTGTATTTTTTTAATGTGACAACTCTGAGCTGGTACCCATAGCAACACCCACTAGTTGGGGTGAGCCTGTGAAGCCAGTGCAGCTATCCCCATATCTCCATTCTGACAATGTCAGTCATTAATCTGGCAGTATCTGCCTACTCAGATCTCTACAGTTCTTCTTCTGGTCTTCCCTCCTTCCAGCAGTAGCTACCCTGTGCACAAAGATCCAAAAGATTACTGTTGATGATTTTCCATTTGTTTAAAACAGCTCAGGCCGGCAGCTCTGTCTAATCCACTCTCAATGGCACCGCCACATTAAATTACAGAACAGTCACTGTGTGAAGTAGTTTCCTGAATTTCAAAATATAGCTCAGCTATCTCCGAGTTTGTCCAGCATCGTCATTTTGGTTATAAAATAAAATAATTAGAAGAAAATCAAATAAAACCCACAATCTCTTAGTTCTCTATTTTATTTACAAAGGTAGATCACAACCTATAAAAATATCCCCAAAACACTTACAATGAAATTACTTCTGTTTTTCAGTCAATCGAACATTTTATTTTTATTATTTTTTTACTAATTAATTATATGCTACAGTTTAATATCTTGCATATATTTTGACTACTTCCATACAGACAGTTCTAAGCCTTATGTACAAAGGAGCTTGGCTGCCATTCCAGCAGAGGTCTTGTGCTGTCCAGCTGCACACAAGACAAATTTCATTCTAAGATTAATCTATGACTGAGATCTTCAAATGAAGCTAAAGGGGTTATGGACACAAATCCCACTGAAATATAGTGGGAATTCTCTTCCTAACTCCCTTAGGTGTTTCTGAAATTACTGCTTCAATTTTTAGAGTCAAATCCGGGGTGGAAGAATTATGTTTTTCTTTCTGTGGGTTACAACTCACGCATTTATATTCCATGAAGTTAAACCTTTGAAATTTGTCTACTGACACACACTTCATGTACATATAGAAGTGTTTAATGTAATTAATGAAAAGTTTTAAGATAATTTACTACCTTTTTGGTGTATATAATAATTTGTATATGACTAGGTGGATGCAAATATTTAGTACAAATCAGCCAATTTTGCATTATTCAGGATCAATTTAATCCATTTCCAAGGGATCACACATTGGTTTCTTTTTGCCACATCAGAATTTGGTGAGGTCCTTCTGTTAAAATGTGTGTTTACGGTCATATCTGCGACTGTATCCATTGAGACCAAAAATGTAGACACGCTGACAAGTCCTGGGAATGGCTGAGGGATTTAAACCCGTACACAACCTACCAATTATTGTAAAGAATCAGATAAATGCCTTTCTAAAATATATCCATGTATTGGGATTCTATTTGTTCTCCAAAGACCTACTCACTTGGGGGAATGCAGTACATAAACCTCTGTTAATTTTTTCTATTTAGACTCATCAGAAAATTTTTGTCCTTTTACTGACCTGTTCTTTCAGAATGTGCAAAATATTCCAGTCTATTGTTTTATCAGCAAAAGATTACAAAGGATTTCCTTCAGGTGATATTACTGGACAGTTTTGAAGACCAACTTTTTCAAATTAAAGATAACTTCCTATTTTGACAATTTAGAGGTAGCTTCAAATCACGTTGGGGGAAATGTCCGATTTAATGGTTTGGCTGGTATGATTTGCAGACTATTTTGATAAATGAGTTAGAAGTGAGTGACCAAAGTGAAAGTGATAGTGGGTTAAGCTCATCAACAAATTTTTTTGGGGGAAACTTGTTGGAACATTAAAAACCTAGAATTTAAACTGCATTTAATTACAAAATATCAGACATTGGAATTAAAAATTCCAAGTTTCAATTTATTCTAAAATGAAAAGAAGAGTATGCCAAGTGCAGTTAAAAATCTATTTTAGTCAAGGTGAATGTTACCATATGTTCAGTGTTTTAGGTGTGATATAGGTTAAAGGAAGATTTATCATTGACATTAGGGGAAACAGTACTAGACCAATGTAAATGCAATCTTCTGTACCAAAAAAAAATCTATGTATTTTAGAAAAGTACTCCACTCTTGTGTGCTTTGAGGATGTGTTTATTATAAAAATAGCATCATTTAACACAAAGCAGATACTTGCACCTGTTTTTATTTTCTATTTTTAAGTAGGAAAACATGAATTTCAGCCTTACTGAATAATTTATTGGCTAAATTTTTTTACCATTACATGTGATATAGATCTAGCGTATGTATGATCCATTAAACATCTGCTAAATATAAACTTTTTGGTTGTTTGAATGTGCAACCTGAATTGTACATTCAAACGTTAACGCCCTAGAAAGTAAAGAGCCACATTCTGAACTCGCATGTACATGTGCATCTTCAATTGACTGTACATCAGATTGCTCAATTTAGGGTACAGTTGGGATCATGGAGCTTTAAATTAATCGTAAAATAATCAGAAATTTGGAAAGGACTTTTCACACTTCACATATCTGAAGCTATAAGAACAATGTTTTATCATGGTCAGTCCAGCAATTAGGCAATATAGCTTTTCAGCATGTTATCTCAGAGGTATAAGGTGAGCACTACGATTTGTCCTAGGAAAGGAGCTGGCATCTCTTTCTAGATATGGAGAAGATCTAAGGCTGATATGGGACTTCAGTTAGAGCATTTTTAGCATAATTATCTAGGGTCACTTATGTGTCTGAAGAGTCCAAAAAGCTGTTTCAATTCTGAAATACTGACAAGAACTCCCTTACAACAATCCCTAGCATGTATCATCATGAAGGCAAATTCTGCTAATTAGTTCTATATATATATAATGGATAAACAATAAATAACGCTTCTTATTTAAACATTATTTCTCAGTAGCTGCATCAATTGGGAAAAACACTTTTCCTCGCATATGGTTTTCATCTTAAAGGAAGAGAACCGATTTTTTTAAAGTTTTTTCTTAATGAAATTGAATTGGACATCCCTCATAAATCTTGTAACTTTAGTGGACATTAGTCACTTCCCCCAAAAGCATGGATGGATGTTTTAAAGAGTTTCCCAGTCATTAAAATGAAAGCAATCTCAATATTACTTTCCTAGTAGCCAGACTCTTACTCATGGTGAGCCGTGCCTTCATCTGTAATAGGTCATATCGATTTCAGTGAAACTATTTGATTCCTAGAGCATTGCTAAACTAAAGCTAGAGTGGTAAAGTCTGTCCCACAATATCTCTCTCAACATATTTTCATAAACACATTATAGAATCTGATCCTTAACAGCTTTAATATATAAATTTCCATTAAAATCAATGCTGCTAGACTCATTTACATCAATGAAAAATCTTCCATGGAAGCACCATAGCTAGAGACTTCAAACACATGTATAACATCTTCAAATTTTCTGGTTGGACAAGAAGAATTTTGGACAAGATAAACAGAATCATTTATTTACCCATTTTGCTCATATTGAACTATTCCCCTGTGAAAGGGCTACTCAGACGGGTAGTAAAGAAGCCCAGAGCCTTACAGAGTACTGGAACTTGCACAAACGAGGTTGTGCTGTATCAAGCATTGTATTAGAGATGATTCTTGTGGTAGTTTACAGATTGTATAACACACAGGATGGTAAATTATGTTCAAGAGCAACTTCAGAAGCAAGGAGTCTTTTTGTATAATAAATAACTCTTCATATTAGGTGGAAATTAATTAGTTCCAAATTCTGATCAAATGATGAGATTACATCCGCATTAATACAAATTAATTTATCATAATGAATGCTAATAGAATTAATATAATTAGACACTGTTGCACTGTGTGAAATATTTCATAATGGTCCCTTTCATATTAGTAGTAAATTACATGCATATTTCAAGTATAAAAGTTAGAATTATGCTAAATGTGTTTTATGGTGCAGGTATGTTAAAGAACCACGACATGAAATTTGGACCTTAGTTAATGGGATGAACAAACTTTTGCCCTGTTGAAAGCTAGCCTGAAACACTCCCTTGAGCATTCAAAATCTGTTAATTTTTTTCTAGGAGAGCCACAGGACAAGCAAATACAGCCCAAAATCTTGGAGAGTGGACATCCTCTTTGCTTCTTTCATATATTCTGACTTACAGCCCTCACGATACTTGATGCTAAATCATGATATAATGAGTACTGAATTACTTAGGCCTTTTCCAATTTCCACAGAAAATGGACTTTAATTCAAAACTATGCCTGGTTAATTAAACTTTCCATGATCTAATTTGATCTAATTATTTCTATAAATTGAGATGTAACCAGAGTTATATCCTAAGGTAGAATTGGGCTATGGTTACACATTTTTACTTAGATGGAGGGAACTGACAAGAACTGCATCATTCTCTCCTATTAACCCTAACCTTGCTGGCCACTTGAATCAACACAGTTCTGCAAACTAAATGGTGAACAGAGAACTGTATTTTCAAAGTGTCAATAAGGGTCATTTTTTTTATGAATGGTTATAGCACAGGAAAAACATTTGATATAGTCCATGTGTCTTATTGACAGTCCAGTACATATCTGGTCTCTTTTTTATTTCTGTGTAATTATGATACTAAATTATAACTTAAATTCATTTTCCACTAAAGAGCTCTTCTTTTTTAGAAGATCTGCTCTTCAAATTGTACACAATATGATCTGAACCCTTTACAACATGATTACATTCTGAAAAAAGGGAAAACTCCTTGCTGTGTTATTTTATTTTGCTATATCAAAACCAAAGCCTAGATCTATTTGTTCATTCTAGCAATATTTGTTACCTGCTGAAAATACCTGTCACTCCCTCTTTGGCTAGTTTCTTTAAGCTGTTGCTGATCACCTTGAGTGAACAATCAGTATTGCTTACCAAAAACTTGTCATGTCCAGTCAGGCAGTATACAAACATATTCTGTTCTTTGTATATATCATAAAATAATGTCTTTCTGAAATCTTTCCTGACAGAAAAGCAGGGCACAGATGCTTGCATATCATGAAATAAGAAAATCTGACAAAGTATTCAAGGCTTCTGGCTGCACTGTCTGAGTTAGTTTAGAGGTTAAAAAAAAATCAGTTCCCTGTTATGTATTAAAAATAAGTAATTAATTATGTTACATCTGTTAGAACTATAATATTATGCCTGAAGAGTAAGGGTAGAAGGCAATCTGGTGACTGGAAATGCCTGCTTGAGACATACCCTTGCTGATAATTTAGATGCCCATTTTCAGAGAGGTAGGCAATCCAGACCATGTAACATGACTGCCAAAGCTCTCTACAAAGTCAATGAAGAGAAAAAGAAAAGTTTTTGAAAAGTTGAAGGCTGCCTTAATTTAGTTACTTTCTCTGCATTGCATGGAGAAGGTGAGGACATCACAGGAGAATCTAGTCAACATAGGTTAGGTGTTTAGTGTTTTGTTCTTTATTGCATCATTTCAAAAGGAAGAGTAGGAAATTTTAGGTATTTCCATATTTCTATGATGCAATCAGCGTTGTTTTTTTTCTGACTGCATGCCCAGGTGCTAATTATTTAGTAACTCAGTGACGTACTGCTGAAGAGAAAGCCCCAACCACCAACCCATGAATTCCCTGAGTGACTGCCTTCTCTATTCTTGCTGAAAGACTACATTTTCTACTGTTTTTGAGGGCAGACCTTCATGCATGAAACAGGGCCCAGAAGGTAGCCTGACTCTTTGCTTGTGCTTAAGAGCAATCTGGGAAAAATGCCAAACTGGGCTTCTAGACCAAGGTCTCTGGAAATGTGTACAGGCTCTGCATTATAACATTATTGGATAAAACAAGGAAACAAAAAACAGTTCAGAAGTGGAGATCAGAACTTTAATTGTTTTCCTACCTACTGCCAAAACTACTAAACCAACAGTCACACTTCCCTTTGCTACTCTTCCTTAGCCCACAAGTCAAGTAGATCAAGGCATAACCTTTCTATTTAGCTCAGTAAGAGAACATGAATGGGGTTCTTTACTATAAACTCCCATTTAAAAACATCGGTTTTATTGAAGAGAGATAACAATACACTCCTTTAACTTGTTGACTGTTGATCAGTTGTTGATTTCATAGAATCATAGAATCATAGAATCATCTAGGTTGGAAAAGACCCTTGGGATTATCTAGTCCAACCATCTACCCTACTCTAAAAAGTTCTTCCCTACACCATATCCCCCAACACCACATCTAAGCAACTCTTAAATTCATCCAAGGATGGTGACTCAACCACCTCCCTGGGCAGCCTGTTCCAGTGTCTGATCACTCTTACTGTGAAGAATTTCTTCCTAATGTCCAGTCTAAACCTACCCTGTTGCAGCTTGAATCCATTCCCTCTTCTATCACTATTTGTTTGTGAGAAGAGACCAGCACCAACCTCTCTACAATGTCCTTTCAAGTAGTTATAGAGAGTGATGAGATCACCCTTCAGTCTCCTCTTCCTCAAACTAAACAGTCCCAGCTCCCTCAATCGTTCTTCATACAATTTATTCTCCAAATTTTATTTCTTTCTATAAGGAACCACTCAGTGTGACATCAGAAGCTTTAGGAAACCTTAGAAACTGAGAGGAGAGCTCTTCGGAAGATGTAAACCACCACAAGCTTTAGGGAAGCTGGACTTGATGTACAATAGAAATAATAATCAGTATTGGAAATATTTCTAATAAAAGCATCTGGAAACAAGATCCCATTCAAAATATATCCAGATTGAACATATCTGTATTTGTGTTGTGCCGCGGTGTCATTCACAATTGTGGATCTTAAACCATTCTGTTAAAGTCTCATTCTCCATGGGGGAGTTATATAATGTATATAAAGCTAAGTAGTTCATTTATACCATTTTCTTTTTATGTACATAATTGTCACTTTTTTAAATCTACAATCCACCTCTCATCAAATTTTTAAAAGTAAGATCCATGAAAAGGAAATCAGATTAAGTTTCTATTTCTCTTATAATTACACAAACGAGAAAGAGCTCTTCCGATTTCTTACCATAGAATCATAGAACAGCTCATTGGAAAGGACCTTGAAGGATTATCTGGTCCAACCTTTTTGAAGAAATTTTATGAAGAATCTTTTATGAAGAAATTCAGAAAAAAACCCCTCATTTATGGCTCCTATATGCATATGCCTGATCTCTCAGTTTAACTGACATTCTGAATACTTATGCCAACATAAAATCCCAATGATAAGGTGTCATCTGGGAAAGACTGTGAGCTAATAATTGACCATATAATTTCAGAAAGCAGAGATTCCCCCTCTTATCACTTTAATTTGCTGATCCCCACACTACTTTCTTGAAATATTTTATCAGTTGTTTGATTACAGCAAATAATAAAAACATTTTTTTCTTTGTAATTATCTGTTTTGTTCTAACAATATTTTATTACTATACAATAGTATCATGGAGTGGAAATGTAAAATTTGTTTGCTTCCACTAGCTTTTCTTTGTGTCTCTTGAAACACGATGTCCAAATCCACAAGGTGCTCAGCATTTCTTGTGAGGTATTTAGCACCTTTTAGGTACCCTGGCGGCTTTGTTTATAAGAATTCTTTTTGCTGACAGGAAAAGTCTTTGTGTAGTAATTTACAAAATATGATATACTCATCCATTAAGATTAGTTTAATAGATAACAAATATGAAACATTAATCCATTTTCATAGGATATTTAATTTTCAGTGATAATGTCCTTCTCTAATACTACAGGGATTTTGCAGGGAGACAGGACAAACAAGTGTTTGAGAGAGTTAGAAGCTAGAAAATAGTCTATAAAATGAGTTTACTCCATTAAAAAAAAAAAAAAAGAAAAGATGCAATTTGATGTGGCAATAGCAGCTACAGAATAAGCTATCTGACCTTGCCCTTGCAATGACCCCAACCTTGACCTTCAGGGACACTCTCTCTAGGGATGAGAGGTATGTTATTACATGTTATTTCATTACAAGGCCCCTGCTGAGCAGCAACTGCCAAATGGACTCAATTAAGTGTTTCTTGTGATGTGGATTACTGTCTACTGGGGCAAGTTGATACTAGCAAACATATTTCATTCTCTTAAAGTTTGACTGGATATGAAAAGCATGTGTGTTACTCATTCAGTGACACTTCAGTGCATGATTTATATCTGTTTAGAAAAATCATAACATGCAGACTTTAGTTGTGCACTGCAACCTTTTCTCTCTCCTTGTCCTTCAGCACCAAAACCCTGTTATCACACTCAAGGATTATCTAGCCAGACCCAGCCTTCAAAAAAGCAAGCTTCCAAAAAGAAAAATTACATCAAACAATTGTTGCATTCTGATAATCAAACTGATGTTTCACATTGAAAATAAAGCTCAGAAATGCTGCAGACTCAACTCTGTATGCTCTTTGACTTTTTATCTCAGAAAAGTTGTATCGGTGACAAAATACTGAGCACTTACGGGGGCTGGGTTAATTTATTGTGTTTTTAAAATCAATCTTCTACATTAAAAAAACAGCAGTGTAGGGCTGTTAGTAAAACTGGAGAATAGTGTGTTTCTCTCTCTAGATATATATATACTATATTTATAAATATAAAAATTAAACCATTTTCACTGTTTTCTGTAAATAATAGTTCACTAGAAGTTGTCTTCTGAAATGTCTTTTGAAACTTGTGTAAAAATATCTCATTGGCTACAACGTACTTCAGATTAGACAACCAAAAGAAAATTGAGCAATATAATAAGCCATTGCACGCAGAAAGAATGCAATTTATAGGACTTTCAAGCAACAGTTTTTATTTGTTTTTTTATATCTCTGCATAAAATATATTTTTTTAAAATTTATATATAGGCAAAGTATGAAAATAACTTCAGAATCTTTGTTTTTCCATCCTACTTCTTTCCATTGTATTTTTCACCAATAAAATTTGGAACATTTGGAACATCAAGCAATTTGCATGAAGACAGCTGGAAAAAAGCTAGTCCCATGGAATTCAGAGGGAGTTTTGTCATTGTTTCTAAAAGTGCCTCTACTTCTTTCTTTGATCTCTGTGAAGTAGGAAAAATTAGACAACATTCCTTTGGTCCTGAAGGTAAAACAGGAAACACTTTGTAGAGGAAATAAATACCTGTGACCCCTCTTTGTACATCATAAATAATTAATACAGGTTTTAAGCCATAAGTATCCTGTAAACCAAAAATATCTTACCATTCTACCATTATTTCTTCATAAAAGAGTTCTTGCCACACTGACTAAAACAAATTTCTGCCTGAATGTCTTCTCAAGACTATTGGAAAATTATTTTTTCACGTGTATTAGATGGCTGTAAATAGAATCATAGAGTAGTTTGGGTTGGAAGGGACCTTTAAAGGTCATCTAGTCCAACCTCCCCTGCAATGAGCAGGGACATCTTCAACTACATCAGATTGCTCAGTGTCCCATCCATCCTGACCTTGAATGCCTCCAAGGATGCGGCGTCTGCCACTTACCTGGGAAACCCGTTCCAGTGCCTCACCACCCTCATTGTAAAAGATATCTTCCTTATATCTACCTCTTTCAGTTTAAAACCATAACCCCTTCTCCTTTCACCAAATCACAGAATATTTTTGGTTGTATGGGACCTTTGAGATCATCGAGTCCAACCAACAAAAAAAAAAACACCACACCCAAAAAATCTCAGAACACCAACACCAAAACCAAACTAAACCAAACGCCCACAACCACACTGCACCCTGCCCACAAACAGACACAAACCAACAATCTCGGGCACTAGAGCATGCTCTGAAGTGCCATGTCTACACGTTTCTTAAATACCTCCAGGGATGGCGACTCCACCACCTCCCTGGGCAGGCTGTTCCAGTGCCTGACCACTTTCTCAGTAAAGTAATTCTTCCTAATATCTAATCTAAACCTCCCCTGCCGCAACTTCAGACCATTTCCTCTGGTCCTGCCATTATTCACTTGGGAGAAGAGGCCAACACCCACCTCTCTACAACCTCCTTTCAGGTAGTTGTAGAGGGCAACGAGGTCCCCCTCAGCCTCCTCTTCTCCAAACTAAACATGCCCAATCAACAGGCCCTCTTGCCCTTTATCAACAGGTGCTCCTAACAGGTCTGTCATCTTTCCTGTATGTCCCCTTTAAGTACTGAAAGGCCACTAGAAGGTCTTCCTGGAGCCTTCTCTTCTTCAGGCTGAACAACCCCAACTCTCTCAGCCTTTCTTCATAGAAGAGGTGTTCCACCCCTCTGATCATTTTTGTGGCCCTCCTCTGGACCCACAGGTCCATGTCCTTCTTGTACTGGGGACTTCAAAGCTGGACACAGTACTACAGGTGAGGTCTCACGAGAGCAGAGTAGAGGGGCAGAATCACCTCCCTTGACCTGCTGGCCACGATTCATGGAGAGTGGCTTGACAACTACATCAGCCAGTTCCCTCAGGACTCTGGGATGCATCTCATCATGTCCCATAGACATGTTCAAGTTCCTCAGATGGTTACGAACCTGATCTTCTCTTGCAATGGGAGGGACTATGTTCTGCCAGTCCCTGCCTTGTAGTCCATCCACTCAAGAGGCACGGGAAGAGAGGTTGCCAGTGACGACAGAGACAAAAGAGTTGTTGAGTAACTCAGTCTTCCTCTTGTGCATTGTTACCAGTTTGCCAGTCACATTCGCTAGGGGGGCGTACAGGTCTTGAAATAGGGGCAGATTTAAAGGAAAAAAAATGTTAAAATCAGAGAAAGTTATTTATTGTTTCGTGCACCTAACTTCTTTTGCCTTTTCTGAAATACACCTAGCAGCTACTCCAATTGCTGTTGTCTTTATGACTGTTGTAAAAGAAGCAAATAATTGCTTTGCTTAGGCTTGCACAACCTCAATCTTATAATTTGCTAGCGTAAGGACAAATTAACCCTAGTGTGCATTTTAGATATCCATGCTTGTAATGAAAACAACTCAAAAAACCAAATGTGCACTTAAAAGGGAAATTAGTATAACTGCTCTTAAGGGAAACAAGTGTTTAGACTCTTTGCAGTTTCAGAATAACTGTTAATTAGATAATGTATTCTGAAAGCCAGAGAGAGATATTAAGATCATCTGATTTGTCCTCCTGCATAATATGGGACTTAGGACCTTCCTGAATTAATTATTGCATAAATTAGGATGAAATATATAAAAAAACATCCTACCATGGCTAAAATATTTACTGTGATGAGGACTCCACTTATGCACTTGACAAACAATTCCCATGGGTAACTACTCTGATTAGACATGATTTGTTATAAGCTAGAATTTAAGTTGAAATTTGACATGTTAACTATTTTTATACTTGTTTACCATATTCATGTGAGCTGATGTTAAATTTCTGCTTCCCATGTAGATTTTTTTATAGATAAAGAATGGTCATCAAGTTACACTTTAACCACGTACTTTAATAAGATAATTAGATTGACCTCACTGAATCTTCATTTGTAAGGCACTTGCAAAAATCATTTAAACATGCCTGTGGCCTTTCTCCAGGGTTTCAGAAGTGTTTGCAATTTTCAGTAGGCACTGGAACAGTGTCAAAACCCAGGGAAGTGTGCTGTTACTTCTGTTCACTCCGTTGTGTATACTATCCCAGGTTACATTAGTGTTTCTGACTACAGCAATCTGTTGGAAGTTCATGTCTTAGTAAAACGTTTTGTGGATTTTAGCAATAGAGAGAGAAAAAAGATTGTTATAGTTGTGGGAGATGGTTTTAATAGTGGCCGTGAAGCATGTCTTTGATCTAAAAGCCATGACAGACCTCACTGAAGCTGAACACAGTATGAGCTGACTGTTAACCATATTAAAAAAAAAAAAGAAAAAGCAGCTAAGTTTGTTTATGATAGAATCATAGAATGGTTTGGGTCAGAAGAGACCTTTAAAGGTCAGCTAGTCCAACCCTCCTGCAATGAGCAGGGACATCTTCAACTAGATTAGGTTGCACAGAGCCCCATCCAGCCTGACCTTGAATGTTCCTAGGTATGGGGCATCTACAACCAAAGTAAGTACAACTTTGTGAAGTAAAATATGGAGACAACAGAAGCCTCTCTCTAAATGTCTAAGGAATCAGGAGCTAAGCTGTACCATCTTGGAGATTTCACTCTGGAGCAACTGCAAATGCAGGAATTAGGGAAGTGATTAGTTGCAACTTTTGCCTACCTGAGAAAGAAATCAAAGAGCCTAGAAAGCCCAACAGGTAAAGATGAGAGACTACAAACGAAACTTTGGGTATCTCTCTTAGAAACTGTAAGAAAGGAAATAAGTTATTGCTGCTTCTACAGTGTTCAGAGAAACTTTTCAGGTATCGCTGTATATGAAATGACTGTAGTAAAGACATATTTGATTCAAATGACTTCTTCTTCCTAAGTAAGTCCACAAGTTGTTATGTGTTAGACAATTATATAAGCTACAGGAAAACATGGTTGTTTCTAATATGGTAGAATTTCTAATGATCTCTGAGGCTTGTACTGTAATGCAGTACAAACATGCAGTTCCTCATCTTGCACAGTTGAAGATGATAAGACAAATGAAATAAATGAGCAAGATTCTGGTTGATGGTTGGTCTGGAGTGAGAAACATGTCCCATCTCTCTTTCTATGGTGCTTTACTAATTAGGCCACACTGCCTTTCAGCAAGAGCTAGGATTACTAGCTGAAATGAGAACAGGACAAAAGGAAACGCTAATTTCAGTTTTTATCAGAATAACGACACATCCTGTGCTTGCAAAATATAATGAAACAGACAAGTTTAGAGGAATATGCTGATGTTCTTTTGTTAAAGTCATGAGAATCTGAACCTGATTGCTAATCCCTAGATCCAAAAATTCCCCTTAATTGGCTGTCTAAATATAAAGTGACTATGTCTAAATGTGGAAAGATGAAAACCCAAACCTGGTTTTCTTGTCACAAAGTGCCTTATTTACTGAGCTCTGAACGTATAATTAATATTGTGAATTACTCCTTTAATGAATGTTCAACTTTACTTACTGAAATATTTTTGTGTTTTCACATTTTTGTAAGCCAAGGTTCTGTAATTATGTATTTTTCATTTTTATTTAGAAAAAATGTAGCTAGTTTGCACAAAAATCTATACTATACTTCCATTCACTGTGATACATTTTTTTAAATTTGCTAGATATAAAAAAAACTGTACGTAAGTATAAACTGCCTCCCTGATAATTAGTCTTGGGATTTTTTGTTGGCACCTGCTGATTTGGTGGTCGTGATGTGCCACATTGCAAACTCCATCTAGTTTCCTAGACACTCATATTGTCTTTGTGAAATTTGAAACCTCTAACTAAAATATTTGCTAGCTGTTGTTCTTCCAGAGAAGACAGGATGTGGAGGGGGTGTGTCTGTGCTAATTCTTGGAGTACTGTGGAAAAATGGAGGTTGAGCAACTCTCACTGGTTTCAATTCTCACTTGATATTTGTTGCCACTTTGCAATAAGTTACGAAGTCAACAAATGAAGGGGCTTGTTTCATCTTAATCTATAGATTGTCTTGGACAAGACTGGATCAAGATTGAAATCTAGTTTTTCTGATACATAAAGATTTAATGAACTGCTTAGGTGTGTGTCCCTCAGTCGTTTTTTTACTATCTAGTATGAAGTTCATCAATATAAATCAGTGATGGCAATATAACTAGTCATTTTTGTAAGGCATCCTTGTAAGACACTGCAAAAACATACTAAACAATGATTTTGTTTGCCTAGAATTATATTTATAAGGGATGAAATAAGGCCTGTTTAATCTGTCTATTCTTTTGTCAGCAGTTACTGTTCCATGTTTCCACATTCAATTTCAGTGAATATATTAACTCAAATTTGATTATTTCAATAAATTAAATAAGGGATCTTTACAACTTCCCTCTTCATGAGAATCACACATGAAGAGGTTGGTGTAAACATTAGATTCTATTATGAAGTTGCCCATAGAATGCTCATTAATGTTTTTCTAATTTGATATTAACACTATTACCATATTAATGAAGCGTTTTCTTGTAGCTTAGGAGATAGAAGGTAAGACTGTCTTAGTATTGTTTCCATCACGTTAGAGGTTGCATAGTGATCAGCTGTTATGTCCACTCCTATCTTTGAGGAGTAAAGTGTAAGCAGAAGAAAAGTGGAGGAATGAAGGGCACTAAGAAATGTGTAGGGAAGCATGATCCAGAAGAAAAAAGCTGAAGGAAATTGTGACTACTCTAATTAAAGTTGTAGTGTGACAGGGAATATAAGGATAAAGACAGGAAGCACAATGTATGACAGGTATAGGAAGCTGATGGCAAGGGCAAGCAAAACACAAAATAGAGTGCAGAAGTGAAAGCACGTGTGAGAGGAAACTGTGAGGAACTGCTGGATATAGGCATATCCATAAGAGAGGAGGAGTAGGAAAAAGTCATATTGCTTACAGTACAAAATACAAAAGAGTGGAGTCCTAGTCCCAGGGGTAAGGGATAAATATCTAATTGAATAAATATCGTGCATATTACCTAAAACTTCGGTCTTTGATAATTTTAAAAGCATATATGCATAGCGCAGATCTACCTAATACCATTACATTGCTTTTAAAAAATTCTGTGATTCTCATAAGGTTGGAAACTTACTTGTGATTTCTGAAAACTTGGGGTTAGGTGTGGTGGTGTTATTTTTTTTTTCCTGTGGTAATGTCTCCTTGAATGAATAGTGATTATTTATCAGTGTATGGAAGATTAAAGGAAAACTCGCAGTATCAGCATAGACATTACTTTCTTTACAACCCAATTACAAAGAAGAATAGAATCTGGATGGTGGATGGTATTTCTTCAGGGAATGGAAGAATGAGCATTCTTTAAAGATGCTGTTGATCTCATTTACCAAAAGATCACCAAAATGTATCATTTAGGAACAGCAAAGGTCAGTTCTGAAGCAGCTACTTTCTCGGTCCTTTTTTTTTTTTTTTTTTTTTTAATGTGCACTTGACTCATTCAATTATTTAGTAATTGCATACTTGTGAACAGTGGAGAAAAATTGGTGTCGACAAATGCCAGCTGGAGAGGTACTTCCTTTTGCCCAATAAAGCAGTTGAGAACTCATATAGATAATGACATCAGCATTGAAGATTTCAATTCTACACCCTGACCCTTCACAAATTCTTTCTGTGGACAGCCTATTTTCCACCAAAGTGGAAAAAGTTGCAGCATATTGGCAGCTGCTGAAATGAGTGCAAGATACTTACGTTCAATACTGTGATATAGTCTATGTTTCAGTTTTTTGCTTCTTAAAAAATAACCTGATGAAGTTTAAATTATAACATGGTTTATTCCAGCAGCTAGAGATTGCAGAATATGCATCTAAAATGATATAAATATGACAGATAGCCTCCTCCTACAAATGCTGTTGCCCTTTTTGCTCAGGAAGAGGCGGCAGTGATAGCAACACAACTTAGTAACAAATCACACCATATGTATTTAATACAAATATATATATTAAAATCTGTCATGTGAAAAATAGGCTACTATCTGTTCTGTTACTTGTAAGTTTTCTTAAAACTTTATTGAAGAACTTTCTCCATCGTGATTTCTTGGATTTTGCTGAGTTTTTCTATTGACACCACTGTACGGGAACACCAAGAATTTCTAGGGATCAGTGCTATTATTCTGATAACATTTATAAAACATGGAGCTTTATTACAAAATATAAGCCTACTGAGTATTAAATTAAGTCAAAGGTCATTATAAAATTATCAACATGGATGAAGCAGAAAGATTTTGTTTCATTACAGAAGGTCACCTATATAGCTTTCTTACCAGCTAAAAAAGACAACCCGGTCAACCAACAAAAAAACGATGGAAAGCATTATGCTATCATTCCCTGCACAGTCATCCCAAAGGCAGGAGTCTGTTGCCTAGCAATTCTGACAGATGATTTACTCTTTCCTGGGTGTCACACATACCATGAAGTCCAATAAAAAACCTCAGGACAGTACATTTTCTAATGTCAGAAGTGGTATATTTTGCAGGCGCACTATATTGTTGCTTGGAAGGGCTCATATTTAATTTTGCAAGCAAAGTTGTTTTCCTCTTGGGCAAGCTCTTTCGTCTTTTCTACTTCTTCATTCAGTCTGCCTTAAATAATAATGTTTTGCGGTTTTTCCCTGATATCCCCATCTTCATGATCTTTGAAAGGAAAGAAAGGTTCTCTTGGTGTACCCCTTAGAATTACATTGACCAGTAACACCATGTTATGAATTTTGAAAACACTGTCAGTCAGAATTGGTTTCATTTACCAATTTAAAACAAATTCTGTTTCAAAGCACTTTGCCTGCCATCCAAGGTAATTGGAAAACCAGTTTGAAAAATCTTCTAATGTGCTTTTTAAAATTGACCGAGGCTGCAGATGCAGCTTCTTAAACAAAATATAATTAATTTCTATCTGTCTAAGCTGATCAGTGCAGGCTGACAGTCCCTCTGTATTCTTTGTATTAATGCATGTGAATTTTTTTCAATAGACTACACTTCCCTTTCATCTCCCTCTTTTCCTTGTGTAAATTGGCACTTTCTGTCTTCTAGGAATCTCATTACCATGTACTGATTCTCCATTGCTTCATAATAAAGGTGCCCAACTGATGTACCAAAAGAACTGTAAATATATATTTTTCTCTACCAAAGTTATATTCCGTATAAGCTTTATGGTTGCAGTGGTTCTAACATGTCAGTAGTTATCTGAATTATTCTAGGAAGGAGGGGCAGAGGCGCCCTCTACATCAAGAGAAGGATAGAGTGTGAAGAGCTGTCTGAAAAATAGCCACAAGCAGGTTGAAAGCCTATAGGTAAGAAAAGAGACTGAGGCGACAAAGGGAACCTTGTGGTTGGTGTTTGCTACAGGCCACCCGACCAAGGGGAGCCTGTTGATGACGCCTTGTTACTCCAGCTATAGGAATCATCACGATCACAGGCTCTCATCCTGCTGGGGGACTTCAACCACCCCAACATCTGCTGAAAAAGCAGCACAGCAATTGCTATAGGTAATTCAGGAGACTCAAGGATTGCATCCAAGATAACTTCTTAAGCCAGGTAACAGACAGCCCCACCAGAGGGGATGTGATACTGGACCTGATGGTCACCAATGCAAACAATATTGGCAGATTATTATTTTTACTTGGAGTTTGTGTGAACATCAAGATATTTTATTCAGGCTGCAGTGCGTCCTACTGTACGAAGGTGAAAAGTGGCAGTGATCAAGTTGTAGACAATGAATGTTGGGAGAAATTCAATAGTTTGATTAAAAAAAGAAAGCTCAAGAGGCTTCTAACCCTAAAAAGTTGATTTTTTACTTCACGATATCTCATTGAAAGAGCAAACTATATTAGTCTTTAGATTTACCAGGTACATTATTCCTTGTGTAGTTTCAAAGGTATCAGCAGTAATGAGAAAGAACATCTTTAGGTTAGCCCTTGTTTTCTCCTAATGTATATCAGTTAGATCTGTGAGGAGAAATACTCTATGCTGTATCACACAGGTGAGCTATAAAACCTGCAAGAACAGAGGACTTCTTTGCACTATTTCTGACCCTAATGATTAGTTTGAAAAAATCTTGGTTTCAGATATTTAAAAAATGTACTGTTCCCAAAGAGACAATGAGGGAGAGAAAAGAATCTTACATACAGTACAGAAGGGAAGGTTAGAAGTAAATGTGTGTGTGAGCTTGCATTTGGGAAGGAAAATAATTTTAATTGCTAAATATTAAATTAAAAGAAAAAAGCATTTAAATATTTATTTAAAGTACCAAATGGATGACAAAGGCAAATAATGGCTTGTAAGTTGAAAGAGCGAAAGTAAGATGTCAGCTATACCTAGCTAGAGTTTCTAATAAAAAGGGGTAACAGTGGCAGGGCATTTAAGGCAATAATATCTGAATAATTGCTGAAAAAATATTTTGGGAAAGTTTCCAAACTGTAAAGCAGAATACACTGGGCCAAGGACAGGGCAGGCAGGGTTTCACTGCAAAGTATAGGCAGCTCCTGTACTAGCAGTGGACTTGTGCTGATAAACCTCTGTGGACCCTTTCAAGGAGGCAGGTTTCTGGGACTCAATCCAACAAAGCACTTATTTTGGATTTAACTTTAAACATGCAAGTCAACATGCTAGACTTAATTCATATAAAAGCACTGACTGAATATAACATTTATCATGACATATTCTGATAGCTCTTGGTTTCCAGGAGATCATCCTTTGTCTTCAAGCTCTTAATAAATTTATACTGCTGCAAATCTTTAAACTCTGACTCCATTGCCTTGATACACAATGAGTAAGTGTATATGGGCTACAACCCGAAACCTCAGAGTATTTAAACACCTACTTCATTTGAACAGTGTGAGCAGTCCTGGTCCCCAGTATCAAGGGAGATACATTGCCAATAGAAAAAATGTAGATAAAAGAGCAGTAAACTTGATGAGAGTTATGTTTTCATGTCTAGAGAAACTAGGCAGATGAAGAATCTGTATTTTGGAAAAGAGGTGACAGAAGAGTATGATAGATGTTCATAAAATCCAGAAAGGAATGATGATTATCTCTCTCTCTTTTTTGTTTTTTTTAATAATGGAAGAGATACAAGGCCTCAATTAAATTACCAGCAGCATATTTAAAACAAGTATTATGTGCACACTGTGTTTAGTGGGGATTTTTAACAATAGAATCTACTGAGTTTTATTGATCTGGTTTGATCCTTATTGCCAGAAATGGAGAAAGTGATTAACACTCTATTTGCCTGAGCATATAGCCTTTTCGTAAGCACTGGCTCCTGGCCGCTGAGACTGTTCTCAGCTGGGCAGATCTTCAGTTTTGTTGATCTTTTTTTGCTCTTTTACTCTAGAATCAATGGAAGACATGTACACCAAGAGTTTTGAGGACCTGGGCCAAACGTTGTGAAATTAAGAAAGCACAATACAGCTGGAAGCAGTGTACCAAGGATAATAAAACTCAACACATATTTTAACAACTGGTATATCATTCATTTACACAGACATAAATCAAGAGGATGTCTGTAAGTCCATAGAGTTACTCACAAGTTAACACGCTCTAAGGAAGCAATATGGCACAGTTGGCTGGAATTTTAAAATATTTTTGGTGTCTGATATTCTGCTTACTGCAATAAAAGGAGAACTTTGTAAGAAATTCTTATCTTTTTTTTAGTAAACAAGGACACAACAGGGACCAATAGTCTTAAACCTGTCAAGTAAAGTGATTGAGAAACACTTTAGTGATAGGTAATGAATAACATACCGGAGAAAGTTGTTCAGGGCAGCTTTAAGGCCAGCCTAGACACTGTTGTGATGCCTTCAAAGCAGTTGTTCTCCAAAGAGAGAAATTAATTAATCATTAGTAAATTAATAAATTAATTGTGAGTGAATCAAAACAACCAAGGAAGAAGTACAACAAAATCCCAACCAACTAAAGAAAAAAAAACCACCCTCGACAAACCACAAAACAGTATGAAAACTGTAAGCAGTTAAAACCGTTGTTCAAGACCAGAGAAAATTAAACTACACAATAAAACAAACTACTTATTGTGATTGAGAAAGAAAAGCAATTCCAATGAAGATAATAAACTAAACAAGATCAAACAAAATTAAAAATGTGAAAAACATGAAATGTAAAAAATATTTAATATTGCCTAAAAGCCTATACATGTATTTAATGCTGAGTAGTTAGTAATAACAATTGCAAATTAAAATATTGTATTTTTATTCCATGTTAACTTAGCTTGGAAACAAACACACTCAGGACTGGGGAGGCTTGGCATAATTATAGGTGTGCTGCTTTAAGGGAAAAAGCACACATTTTTCATGTAGGATAGTCTCTGTTGATGAAATTAATACAGTGTACTGTATTACAGTGTATTGAAATGAGCTTTTGGGTAAGTGGTAACCTAACTTAAAGATGGCTCAATGAGAAATAATTTTTAAAATGACATTTGAAATGGAATTTGTTATAAAGTCTATGGGGTGATTTGACTTAAATGGAGTCATCAATATGACCCACCACATAACCCAAGTAATGAATTTCTTCATGTGTCTTAGTCTCTGAAGAGAAACACATCCAAGGAATATGTCTTATCTACCTAAAGTTTCCCTAGAGACAGCTCTTTGTGTGCAAGCACTACTATTTGCCATAGAATTATCTAGGAAGCTCCAGTTGAAGACATTAATAAACCACAGTGCTATTTCAGAAAGACAATTCCGTTTTGGTTTTATTTTAATTAGCTGGAATAAGATTAAATCCCTATGGGAGAATCAGAGTAAAGGGAAAGGGCAAGGCAAAGAGGTGGTCAAGATTATCTTTTTATGCAACAGCAAGGTGAAGCAAAATCGGAATATAATTCCACTATCAAAAATACCTGCTAAAGTGAAAATTGAGCATTGCTGTCCTTAAAATATGGAAGGTTCTGCAGCCTCTGTGAGGGCATCTCTTTGAAGAAACAGGCTCAAATCTCCTGAATAACTTTTGTGACCTCAGAGTACTATTTCCTATGAGCTTTACTGAAAGCCAGAAACCATCATCTACTCCTTAGCAGCATAGAACTACATTTTCAGTATATAAGCTTTGGACTGTGTTTCTGTTATTGGTAGAGTATTTTTAGAAGCTTCCAAAATGAAAAGTCACGCAGGGAAAACATAAATTTTAGAGTTAAGTAACAGTTCTAACTCCTTTTCATTCAAATTTTTAGTTAGTTTACAACCCAAGTAGCACGTCCACTCACCTTTTTTTATATTTTTGGGGATTTGGTTTTATGACCCTTTCTTCAAGGAGTCTGCACTGTATCAGTCCTCCAGAAAAGTACAATAAGGTGCTGTGCTCATTGGAAATTGTTCCACAGTTCTTCCACGTTACCCTGAAGTGTTAAATGAAATCCAATTACATGTCATTCAAATTCATTTATTTGAGATCCTCTCGTATCATTGATATGGAGATAATAAATAATAGATTAACTATATTTTTGCTTTTGGGGAGTCTACATCTTTAATTATCTCTGACATCTTATTTGAATACCAAGTTTGCTGCAACTAAAAATGACAAGAATCATATCGAACTCTCCACACAGAATATAAAGTCCTTTAAAACCATGCTTGGCAAAAAACCTCAAACCTGAAATGCAGACCTTCAGCAAATCAGGCTTTAGTATGAATGTGGTCAAAGCAATGTGATATCCGTTTGGAGAACAGCATCTGATTCGGTCCAGTAGAGGAACTTATTTAATGAACGTTGGGGATAAAAGACTACCTAGAGCCAGGATAAAGAAGGAATCTTGCATAACCCTCATTCAGTTTGAAATCCTAAAGTTGGCTAGTGTAACCCAAGAATTGAGGAAGGATAGGCAGGGACCTCGCTCTTTACAAGGTTTTGCCAGACTGGAATACCAATTATTCCACCCACTACACCGGCCCTAGCAATAGTAAGAGCCCTATCACTTTCTGCTGTCTTCAAGAAATGCATGCTTTCATATGTCTATTTTCTTCTCACATATAATTTGCATTTCCCTGTGTCAAAGTGAGAGGATTAAGTCCCACATGTGCTAATTTTAATATCTTTGTTCTTTTCTTCTTCGTGTAAGCAATGAAGAGCTCCTCTGGGCATTAGAGTTGAAAATCAATTCCTCTGAAATAATTTTAATTTCTCTGCATTTATCATGAAATAAATGAAACAGAATTTGTCTCATTTGTCTCATATACACAGCAATTAGACAATCATGAAAGTGCATTTATGAGATTTTTCCAAATTTATTCCCAATAAATATAAGTCATATCTGGGCATAACTGACCTGCATATTTTCAAAACTGAAGCACTGAAATATCTGCTAATTCCACTGGTTAATATCTAAACAATATGTAGTAATATCCAATGTATTTCTCTAGTCTTCCTTTATAACATAATATTTAGTTTGGTGATGTTAATTTTTAAAGCATCAGTAATTGTAGAACATTTATCTTGTGTTAGGCCTTAGCTCTCTCTCAGGACTGTGGATAGTCATTTCTGCCCCCTAAAGAGATCCTGATTCCACTGGGAAATATCAGAAATAATTAAGAAGACTTCTACATTGCAGCGATAGAGTAGAAATCTATGTTCTGAAAGGTAAAACACAATTAAAATCAGGTGACAGATTCCTTGATATTTACAGTTGGATATGACGTCAGCCAGAAGGGTAGTCCTGATTGATTTTAATGGCAAGCAGCTGAGCATACTTATTGATTTTAGAGACCAGTTACTTCACAAATGGCAAAGACCATTAATACATTAAAATCATAGCACTGATGATGTGGAGAATAAAATGTGACTTTGCATCTAAATCCCTTTCTTTCAGGTAAAATGCAAGGTTCTCTGAATTGTAATGTACTCCCTGATGAAGCTCTGTAAGCATCATTATCATTTCTTTTCGTTTATTACAAGGCAAGATCTCAAAATTCATCAAAATTAAAGGAGATTTTGCTAAGATCCCATAAATTAATTTTTGTATTAATAGTTTAAAAGTTTGATAAGGAACAACAAAATAGAATTTGATAATTTTTTATAGGCTGCTATAGTTAAGGTTTAATGAAATCACTAGGAAATGGAAATCATAATGAAATGGATTTTCACTGAGAGTTACTGTAGTCCTTCTAAAATGGTCCTAGAAAGTCTTCCCTTTCCCTTTTGACCAAGCAGATAGAATTAAAAAAAAAAAAAAAAAAAAAAGTAAAAAGCAGAGAAAAGGAAAACAAGCAGGAAATACAGAGCAAAAAAGGTAAGGAACTGCGTTTCTTCTTGATTCCTCACCTTCCTTCTTATCAACGCAGTTTAGATCACTTTCTTGTTAACTCAAAGTATAGTGAAGATCTTCTGACACTTGTAAACTTTCTTTAGGAGAGGACAATGGGTTTTTTTTGTCATAGCTTTCATTTCATGATATTTTTTCACTTTCAAAAAACTCCATGCAAGAGATTAAATGAAAATTGAAATTTCTACATCTTGTCAATATTCCATGTACAATAATTTTGAGTTTTTAGTAACTTGTGTACTTTTATCAGGCTGACCCCAGTTCTGTCCCTTACCAGTACCAGCAGACCACACCAGAAAATCAAATTCATACATCCATAAAGTCAGTATAAGTATATGTAGTTTTCTTTGCTAAGTCATATGTTAGCCTATTTGAGAATACGTGAATGTGACAGCTTTTCACTCAGCAGGACTCAGTCAATTCTGTATTTTTAAACTAACTCTTGTGTCATTAAATGAATAATATATTTCATGTGCTGCATGAACCAACAAATGACCATCAATTTGAAAACCTATGCTTTTTGACAATCTCTGGTCAGAAAGCTAATATCCTTTTCTATCAGCTCTGAAGATAAATTCTCCTTTTACAGTTAAATAAATTTTTGTCATCTATCAAATTTTCTGTAAATAAAAATAGGAATGTCTCCAATTTTTATCACTTGTATTTAGGTTTATAGAATTAAACATCATTTCTTAAGAACATAGGTAACTCTGGTTTCGGAGTTAGGATAGATACCAACATTAATCTCTGCAGGAAAGGATCATACATTTTAGGGAGACACAAAATTGCAACTTTATATTTATAGAGAAAATATTCTCAATCAGACATTAGCTCCTACAGAAGGAAGTAGATGTTGGTCTACCATCAGATTCAGGAGCCCCACAGTCTAACTTTAAGATGTTGTTTTATACAGTTGGCATTCTGAAGTAACAGTCAGTTTATTTTCCAAGGGTGTGAACAGAATCTTTGTTTCCCCATGGTAAATCACTTATTGTAGGCCAAGAGCTGCTGAATGTGATGCATTATATTTGTTTAAGTTAACACCATTAGCATGCCTAGCAGAGAGTAGTGGTGTGGCCAGCTTAGGCTGGCTTTAAGTAATCCATCAAACAAGCAGCAGATGTATGATACCAGATGTCAAAGTTGCAATTTTGGGTACAGGGAACTGTATCTTCCATTGTAATTATAGTCATAATTAATATAGAACCACTGGCTCCAGTGGAGCTCTGCCACAATTCCTGTATATACTGTATATTCCTGTATATTATTGATATGCCTATGAAGCTAGGAGTCCATAAATAAATATAAATTTTATGTATTAGACCACTTGAGAGAGGTGGTCAATTCTGAGATTTCAGAATTCTGAACCCATTAGGCCATACTATTAAATTGAATAACATATTTTCTCAATAATTAGTAAAATACATATTGTCGTCAGCATGTATGTGTGTATAATAGGTTTCCTCCATCATCAAATCCAGTGAAGTCAAAGCAGTTAAATCGGCACATAGCATCCTGAGGTTGCAAGAACAGCTGTTAGGAGAGGTCAGAGCTTCTCCTGAATTTTACAAGAAGGCAGCATGTGTGCTGTTACCTCTTGTCCTTTGTGGCAAGTTCAAGTTCTAGGGGAATCTAAAAACCCTGAACCAATATTACTCACAGAGGTATTTTGGTAACTGCAGGAAGTTCTGGCTGTTGCCCTCTTTGACATATCTTTGAAGAAGTCATGTGTTGCTCATAGGCAGTTAATGTTCAGGTGTCAGGAAATACCGCTTCTGGGAACAGTCTCTGAATGTAGAGTCACCTTTTCCAGAAAAGTTAGATATTCAGAAAAAGTTTTGTGTAAGGACTAGAGCATAACATTAGACAGGCATGCACTCTAGGGAAGTAAAAAATAAGCTAGATGGTAACTCAAAAGACAGTAGCATAACCTACATTAGAGAGAAAACTTGAAAATCATGGCTGCTTTATAGTCTTCCCAGTGGCCATGAATATGTTAGAAAATACAGCTGGAAAAAGAATTTTCTCTTTCACTCTAAGGGTTTTTACGGCAAGAGGAATAAGATAGAAATACCTTTAATCACAACAAAGAAAGAAAAACAGTGACCTTAGTAAGAAACAAAGGGCCAGATTCTGGTCTGGTATAAATCAGACGTTGGGTGCCTGGCCTGGGGCATCCTGTGTCATATGAGAGAGCTTGGACGGTGTACAGCTCTCCCTTATTCCCACTGTGTTTCCGTGCAACCCCAACTGTAGTTCTGTGGGGTGTTTTATTCCAGATTCCAAGCCTTTGAATGCTGAAGTCATACTAGACAATCTTGTTTCATCGGGTTTTGTGTGATAAAAATAGACTCTATTTCAAAACGTAGCTGGCCAAAGCAAAACTTTTTTTCTACCTGCAGCCAATGTGAGTATCTCCCCCTGCTAGCACAGCATAAAGTACGGTAAAAGCCAAAAAAATCTATGGAGGTGGAAGAGAGCAGAAATCTTAGGCCAGAAACCTGCTCTTTTTGATTTATTTGATTTCACCTTCACAAAGACAGCAAACAACAACTATTTTTTTACACCAAGGCATTGCAGACTCATTGCAGTAGTCTGTAAGAAACAATAACTGATTTCAATAATTAATTCCTTCTGAGTAAAACAACGTTGCTGTTTATGCACTCTTCCTAAGGCCAAGTAAAAAAGAACTTTAAGCCAGGAGTGCATAAACAATAATGTTACTTTAGGGAGCAGAAGTCCCCTAACATACTGTTGATTTGGGAAAGGGGTTTTTTTGCCCCCAGGCTATAACAATTTTATTTTATATTCTCTTATGTTGCCTCAGGATGACCCCAAGATTCTCTCAGATTTATAAAACAAAGGAAACAAAGTAGTGAATTAGCTGTTTTGGCAGCAGAGAAAGAGCCACAGGATTTAAAAATACAGTTTCTGCAACTTGATCAAAATTGTCCTAAATGTTGAAATATACTTCAAATTAAAAAAAAAACTTTAAAATTCAAGTGAGAACAGAAATGAAAACATTCTGTGAGGAATTTCTTTTGTTTATTTTCTTTTTTCATGGCACTAGAGTTGTCTTTCTATGTATTGTTCTCTCAGCATATTAAGTACAGAACAAAAAGCAACTTCCCATTATAAATGTTATAACTTCTTTGTTGAAGTTTCTGTGGTAGTGACACTGATACCCATTACGCATGGCCTGCCATGGGTCTACCAAGCAAAATTCTCACAAGCATTACTTTTTTTTTAAAGATTATGTTGTTCATAACATAAACTCTGCCAAATCCATATCAGGGGCTAGCCCATTTCACACCAAAATGATTTTGCTATCACATGCTCAGCTTTCTTGTATCTTGACTGTATCACAGTCTCTGTTTCTCACTTGTCTGGAATTTATTGCGTAAATCTGCTATAATATCAAAGTTTTATTATTAGTGTTACTCCTGTAAAAGTGGTATAACATAAAATAAAGTGACTCCTTATTATTCATATATATCCCACATTAACTTCATGCAGGTACAGAACTTGACCTTGTGTGACTCCCCCGGTCCCTTGGTGATCAGGTTCCTGCTGTATAGATTAGAATAAAAGCAAAACTAAACCAGATGTTTTTACTATTAGATAGATTAGTCCAAAACTAAAATTAGGAAAACATACTGCATCTGATTTACTATCAGTATATGATCTGTTACTGCATAGGGAGCAATGGATAGCAGGGCAGAGGCAAATGGCAATTTATTAATGCGGGCATGGGAGTTCCATACCCTCACCCCTGACTGCTCTAAAAATGCTGAACGGAGGGCCCCAGTCTGGTGATGAAAGCTGTTTTTTGACAATAAAAGCTCAGTAAAAACAACATGAAATAATTTTAAAATGGTGCATGAGAAAGTATTGGCAGAAATACTTATCCCCACAAAAATTGCTTGTCTACAGATATATATAAACACATAGAATTTCTAACTTTGCTTTGAGTGTTTCCTTGAAAAGATTAATTTTTCTGAAGTATTGTGGTGAGCCACCAGATAGTAACATCCCTATGATTCTGTTCTTGGTTAACAAGACCCTTCTTTCACACTATGCAAATTGTGTTTGATAAGAACTTTGGACTTTGGATAAAAAAATAAATTTTTAATAGAGTATTCCAATTTTGGCATAACTAAATTACAGCATGAAAATTCCATGCTCTGAGGCAGGCTATTGCGAAGTTTTGGGAATATAGGAGATTTTGTCACAACCTGCATGTTAAAAAATCCTTACATTCATATAGCAACTGCAATAAAAAATTCTCAGGATGTCTTCACAAAACTTAATCAAACTCCCCAGAATTCTGTGAGATGTGCAAAGAAGAGCATTAGAGTTGTTCAAAGCCTTTCAACCAAATATTTTATTCACCTAAAACGTAGATTTAGGTGGACTGACACTGTTTGTGGATTCAAGCTCAGTTCATCTAATTGCCTCTGCTGAAAACTGTGTGTGTATGAGAAACTGTGTATTGTGGGACTGTTTCCAAAAAGTTGGAATTTAAAGAAAAATATACAAAATTAAATGGAACTGTCATTGGTTTTGAACAAAATGAATCTGGAGAATTTTTATTGAGTCAGGAAAACGACAAGAAACGTAAATGGTTGTAAATAATTATTTTAACTGTCCAATTTGATGAGTGAAGTAAAAAAAAAAGAAACAGCCGTGTGCTCTAAACATCATTTCTGTTTTGTGCATAAGCAAACTGAACCCTTACATGTGATTTTGTGACATGGCCAGTCAGGGACAAAGTGAAGGGTGAAATTAAGCTTTCCTTTAGTAATCTGCTGGTTGGTTTCCTATTGACTCAGAAAGGACTACATCTTTCACAGTAGCAAGTATTGGGCCCTGAATACCTAGCTTTTTTTTCTTTAATTTCCTTTAGGGCACAGCAATATCAAAGTCATTTTCTGTCAACGTTAGGTGGCTGCTGAATCATGTTTTTGATTATAGCGGTGACATGAGCTGTCCATATACCGTCTCAGGCAAATAACTGTTTTATTAATCATTCCTCCAGTACAGAGGTAGCGCAGACCTGTTTATACTCTAGCCAAACAGTTTTGTTTCTCTGGTATCTGGGTTAAATAGCCGATCACAATAAGGGTTGCCAGGTAGCAGCAATGCTTATAGCAAGTACTGCAAGGTAACTTCAAAATGCACACTTGAGGACCCTGCAGCTGGTGTTTAAAATCTGTCCTAGAGCAGATGGGGAATATTGTCTCAGGAGTACATGTTCACTTCTGAAAGTATGCTAAGCATTCCCAAGTGCCACTTCTGCTGGGACTCTGTCTGCTTTAGAGAAAAAAAAAACACAACCAACTAAATGGAGACTTTTGCTTTGCAGTTTTACCTCCACTTTGTGGTCATCTGCCTACATGCTCCTGCATATTTGAAGCAATTCAACATATGTGAGCGCTACTGTGCTCTGCACCGTGCACTTACCTACAGCCTTGCTGGTCTTGGTGAAATGAGGGGTCTCCAAATAGGTGCAGCAGTCACCATGTGTACCCTGGCAAGCCATCCGTTTCAAACCACTTCTGTAGACAAGCTATTTATTTTTGTATGTGGTATAGGGTATATTCTGTTTCTTGCTGTTTTCTTTCAGACATGCTTCCACTGGAAAGGGAGAAGAACTACTTTGGAGAGAATTAAGGCAAGAAAGAAGGTGGTGAATCAGTTTTCCATTTGCCTCCATCAGTATTCCCTCTCTGTCCCACCAAACCTGCAAACTGGCAGTAATATCACTGCAACTCCCAACTTGCTGACTCTCTCCTAATCTATACCTGGGTTTCTTCATCTACTTGTAATCAGAGCTTACTGTGTTCTATTTCTAATAATGTTCACTGAAAAATTTGAAGTTCATTATATCTCTATAAGATCATGTCCGAATTTTACCCATATTTAATCTAACAAATATGCATGTTCGTGTGTGCATAAATGCAATATGCATTCTTACTGCAACACAATATGCAGTGAGAACACTCTACATTTGGTTAAATCTAAGGAATTTAAAGAATCATAAATATTAGATGTGAGCAATATATTAGCATAAATATTAGAAAGATTATTGCCATTTGCAAAGCTACAGCAATAAGTGTTTCAGAAATACAGAATAGTACATTGAAGGTTTGAGGAGTTGGAGAGGCTACTTAAGGAGACGCTGTGTGTTCATTGAAAATGAACTAATGAGCAATGCATTTTCTTCCTGTGCAAACCAACTGTTCCCGTTATTACTGCTTTCATCTACTGCTCTGCAGCCTCGCCTTTGCACACCTTTGGAAGTTTAAACAAGGATTAGACAGAGAACTAGAAAGGGGCTTTCTGCTGTTATTGCTGGCTGCTCGTATTTTAAGTGAAGATTCCAACTGATGTTCCTCAACTGAGAGACTCAAATTAAGGAGATTTGCTGACTGTTAAAGTTCCATTTCCACATCAGAGGGAGAAGCAGTGTGACACGCTCTGCATCACAGCGGTACAGTTTTGGCCAAGCTCCAAGTTAGAAAGGGCTGACTTAGATCTCAGTGGGTGGTGACCATTACGCATTTTGGGGAGGCTATTTAAAACTGGCATGTGAACTAGTTCTATCAGAGAGGAGAAAGTACAGGTAGTAAAGTCACCCTGTGACATCTGCCCTCCTGCTGCGGGTTAACATACAGAAATGGAGCTATCTGAAGCACAGAGACATTCACAAGAGGGAAATCAAACAAAACAAATTGGAGATAATTTGATGTTGTTAAAATCAGAACTGTCGCACCAAGAATTCCTATGAAGCAGAAGCTGTAAAGGGCTTCCGCTGTGACTAAGCATTTGGCAAAACAATGAGATCGCTGCAGACCATGCCAGAATGATTATTCCTACCCTTTAAACTGATTGAGGATATAAAGTAAGCATTTTCACAGACAGTCCTGAAAATGATGACCATTTCTAGTTAAATGGAAATCCTGAAGTCAAATTTGCCTTAGATTTCCAGTTCATTAGAAAAAACAAACCTTGACACAACTGGTAGCAGGTGAAATATATTTTGAATATAAAAGTTCATCTCTGTATAATGCCTAGAATCATCATTCAATACAGAGCCTCTCCGTTGTCAACAATAGGATACAGGTCCATAAAGAGTGTTATGGCTTCACTGATGGGGCCAAAATAAAATATTTCTTAATCCAGTTGCCATAGAACATTTTAAAAGACAGAAAACACTCAAATGAAGTCAAAAAGGTATACAATAAGCATTTTTTAATGTATTGTAATGTTCACTAACATGTACTCCACATTTTTTTGAAGTTACTATGAACTGACTATGAAGTAACCCTGTTAACTCAGACACTACTCTGTAGCAGCTAGACACTAAGAAAAATAACATTGTGAGAGAAACTACTGTTGATAGCTGATATTAACCATTAAGGGGAAATCTTTTGTTATACTTTTACATAGTTCAACAAAGAGTAGAAGCACCATTTTCTTATCAGTACTTCCCGGAGTTATAACATTATTACTTAAAAAATTGTACCCAACTTTGCCATAAAAATCTGAGTGAAAATGAAACCAACTGAACACTTTTATCTTAAAGGAGTCCAAGCTCAAGAACTGTAGGTGACAACTGCAACATTCACTGGTAGCAAGTATTACCTTAAAGCAATTGGAGATGAGGAAATCATCTGTGGGGCAAATTGAATTAATACTAATTTAATGGTAGTGATTCTAGTGAGACAATAAAAAGTATAACAAATTACAAGAAATTATAATTTAAAAATTCAGTAATATATAGGTTCTCGCAAAAGAATGTCTTGGAGCAGCCACATTTTCTCCATGAAGATAACAGGTACTAGGTAAAGCTATTGGTAGTAATAATGCAACAAAATGTGAATTTGGCTAGCTACCATATGGACTAATAGAGACCATAACACTAATCTAGTAACTGACAGCTATTTCAAAAGTAAAGATATTGTAAAAAGCTGAGTGCCAATGGCACTACATTAGTACAAATATAGACTCTCATTTTGCTGCTGAAAATCTCAGCAAATGATGTAAAAATTTAATGACTCTCAGTAAATACTTAAGCGTAAACACATGGCCAGCTATGGCAGAGCCCATATTTAATTGCAGTCAACAGGACAATACAAACGTGTGGTGTGCAGAGTCATCAGCTACCCCTAAACAGGACAGGTTACTGCTTAAGTAGGCAATTGGAGCTAAAAATCTCCAGACCAGATGCTTCTCTCTGTGGTAATACAAAAAAATTCCAGAAGAGAAGGCCCTAAAATCTTAGAAGAGAAAATAGGACTGCTTTTTGTTCCACACCTCTCTGCAGGTTCAAAATTTGACTTGCCAGAAGCCTGGCTTTACAAGGCAAGTCAAAGGAGGAGGCAAAGTCAACAGCACTGTCATCATGATGTTTGAAAGGCAGGCAGCAAGCAAGAATAAGTCAAATGCACCAGTATTATTTGCAAAGTGTGAAGGAACTGCATTTACCTTGAATGGTCTGTTTGAATAAGAATGTCCAATGGTTCTATGGTCTCAGTAAGTTATATGAGCTTCCCCATGATGTTGCTATTTCCTTTTCCTTGGAGGGAAGGAAACAGACAGAAATTTGGCCGTGTAGACAGCATGAAATTTATGAGGATATTTTTACCTCCTGAGGATGTTTTTGTACTGGGAGAATTCAATTGTATCTAGGAATACTCTTACTGCATTTAAGATTATAATTTTGTCTCTTATCTGTTCAAGATGAATATGTTTGTGCTGCCTGAAGAACAATTTGTGTAAACATTTTTAATTAATAGAAACTCACTAATTATTCTACATAAGAAATACATGTCTAAATCTCAGAATTTTCTGACATCAGTTAAAAATTTCTTATGTAAAACAAAGCAATAATAGAAAAAGGGACTATCAGATAGTAAACTGTTAAAACACTTTGAAACATATGATGAAAGTATCACACAGTTTGCAGCTCAAGATTGCAAGAGTACAATTAATACTGCTGTACATTGAGCTGTTTGTGAAATTAGCAGTCCAAATTACTGGTTTATGTGTAAGGCATAAATTCAGCCAGTTTTCTTTGATTTCAGTGTAGGGCAAACAAGTTTGCTCTAAGTCTGTAGGTAGTTCTCTTTATGGCAGGCTTTTTACAGTGATTGAATTTCCTGTATATAGAGTCCATTATTTCACTGTTACTGATTGCAGTTTTCTGGAAGTGGATAATTCTGCCATTTGCAAGTAATGGTACTACTGGGGTGAAACTTTATTAATGTCTAGTATCAAACGTAAAAATAATCATACTGTAAAATCCTTGGAGTTCATGGAATTTCAATTTTTCTGCACTATGGATATTGGGCATCATTCTGATGTCAAGACCTTTTAATACTGGTGAAATACTACTGAAATTAAAGAATTACTATATATGTATGCAACAGCAAATGCGTTGTCAGTTAAGTCTTTTGATTTTAAAGTACTGTTTTAATAACACTGAACATGCTCATAACCTATAGAGGGGTTCTGTTTCCTAGACATTTAATCTTTAGACTATGGGGTTTGTGCATCATGTCCGATGCAGTGATGGAATGTGGGCATTTCTTGCACATGGGGAAGATGAACATGGTAAGAGTGAGATATCTAGGACTTACTTTTATTTATTGAGGTTAGCATAATTCACAATATAATCAATTCTGTATTTTCTATCTAAGGTAAGTATATAGAAGACTTAAATCTTTAGTCTTTCTTCACCCAGTTGTTCCTTCTATTTATTATTCAGCAATTTTTTAATTTTGAGGTATATAATCTTGTGTCAAATTCTTCCCACAACTATGATTTCTAGTTTTAAAAATCTACTTGGATAGTGAGGCAGGTTATTCTATTTTCACATATTAACACTAATATGTAATTTAAAAATTTTATTCTAGCTGTTGTTATCAGAAGTTTTGGCTGTGTTTTTTTTGAATTGGAGAAATGAGATTTTTTTTTTCTTTCACACATAACGAAATAAAAGTAAAGATTTTTTACATATGGGAAAATGCAAGTAGTCAATTATGTTATTCTTCTGAAGCTTCCTCAGTGGTTCATTAGAATATGATTAATTTCATAATTTTTAACATTTTGATTGTTTGAAGGGTATCATCCTAGTAAAACATAGTTGGTGTTGATTTTATCTTTTCTTTTACATAGATCTTTGTTTTATTTCATGCACAGCATTTGACATCTGATTAAACTATCTTCAGATTTCCTTCATTTGACACTGCATGAGCATTTTAGATTAAACATACCGGTTGTCTGCTGCAATTAGTATTGGCTGTATGTTCAATAGAATACATAGGCAGTTATCAATGATTCCTAATGCCGTCTTAATACTGATATGCTGCAGATACTAATGTCAGCCATCAATCATAGTTCTGGATGAAAAATCTTCATTTAGTCTTAATTAAAAAAAAGTGAAATTTTCTGTTGTTTAATGATTGCAAAACCAAACTTCCATTGTGAATCGGTATGTCAAATCTTTTGGTAGTAATGAAATAAATGATCCAGTGTTTAAAAAGCAAGGGATACATTGGGATTTGCATTGCAGTTATAGGTAAATGTGTTTTTAAGGAACCGGGAAGCAAAAAAAAGTTGATATTGCAAGAGGGCGAAGGACAGATCTGGCTCTCATAAAAACCTCAGAAAAGGAAACTTCCCTTTAGTCAAAGTTGTTCTTGTGGTAGAAGAAAGTTTGGAATAATGAAACTTTTCCTTAGTGTTTGTTTATGTTGTATTCACAAAAAGCAAATTTTCTGTGCATTTTTAACAAATAAATTGGACTGTAGCCAAACATATCTGAGTAGTCCTCATCAGTTTATCCTTCTGATGGAAACAGAAACAACAGGAAAGACCTTAGATATTGGCTAACTGAGCTTGAAGAGACTACCAAAATATGGTGCAGTATGTTGGATGTTCATCTATAAAGTTAAGAACCCTGTAAGACGGATGGCTGCTAAACTGCCTGAAGGAGAGCGAGAGAAACAAAAATGCAAACAGCAATGAGATGACATAGCTCACTTTCGGGAAGGTAATCAAGTATAGTACTAAAGTCTCAGAATACCACATTTCTTGAGGAGAATCTGTTCCCTTGGATAAATTCTGCAAAACTGGTACACCAATAAAGACATCAAGTGTGTGAAAACAAAGTTTCAAAACAACTCAAACAAATTGAGAGGATTAGAGAGACTCCAAAAACTTGCACTCAAAAATTTCTGAGAAATACAGCTATGTTTGACTAATTATAGTGTTAAATGAGAATACTTGAATTTTGAAAGATTTAGACCAAAGGCAGTTTTTATCACTCTGTGCCAAAGTGTGATTGACTGGTCTTTATTGTATACGAAGGACAGATTCTACATTTTTTATGTAGCTAACACAAACTGATGTCTAAGCCCTAAGCGTGCTAGATGTGGAACACACAAAGTATTCATAGATCAATAAGCCTAACTGGTCATACCAGTTGTGCAAAAAAATATGCTTTAAATATCTGAAAAGTACCTATAAATAATAATGATATATACCTAATAAAAATGGGGACATTGTCTGCTTTTTCCAATGGGTCTAATAAGAGAGAATACAATCTGCCTTGCTAGTATCTTAATATTATCGTGTCTACAATAACACCATTAGTACTAGTTAACCGTATATACTGTCATTGTACCTCTCCTGTGAGGGTGAAATGGCCAAATATTTATACACAGTACATTTTCTTTATATATTTGTGTTTTGCCCATTTTGAAAATTAAAATATAAACATTCTGGTAAAAAAATCTGTTCTCCCCATCATGCCACACAGTCAAAGACTAAATCACTTTTGCTTTATTTGATATGGTGTGTATATGCATGTATAAAATACATTAAAGGTCTTTGTTTTACTGTATCGTGAAATTAAAAAGCATGCAGTCTCTGTAATTACATTGTCCTTTGCCGTCTCTTTAAAAAAGAAAAAGACTGTGTTCAAATTTTCCCCCTGTTTTATTTGCACCCTATTAACAACTGTTACTAGAGCTTTAATTATGCCCCTGTGATTGCAGAGATGCGGCTGACTTGTGTCATTTTCCTCCCAGGGGATGCTTTATAATTACCAGCATCCATCGTGGCTGCCTGTAAGCTGATGCTTTTTTATTACCAGTTCAATAATCACTGCATCCTTGTGAACATCTGCTCTACAAGCCATGCATCGGAGGTCCCAGTGCCTGTCACTCGATGCTCCCTTGCTGTGGCGACCCTTTTGCCCTCACCTTCAGTTTATATCTAATTTGCTTAGCAGAAGCTTCATCCAGATTGCCTCACAGGAATGCGATTAATGCTCCAGATTTGCAAACAAAGAAATTTTCCCCCTTTTTTTTTCTTTTTAGTCTTATTATCTTAATGTCATATCCTATAATTTGTATTCACAGCAGGGTGAATCAATATAAATCCAGAGAAAAATATATTATTTGGTTAGCTACCTAGCTACATAATGAAAAGTATGTAAGTAGTGAGGATTTTTCCTCCATGAACATCCGAATAGTATTCTCAAATAAAAGATAGATATCAGGGCTTTCTGCATACATTTTCCTACAATAAAAGTTGTAGAAAACAAGGAAATGTTTTCTATATGAGAATTTACATGTTTTCTAAACAAGAATTTTTCAGTACAAGAATTTAAAAGGCAGGAAATCTACTACTTTTATAAACGTATAATTGCTTATGTTTGCTTGTATTTTTATACAGAAGCACAAAAAGTCTGAGTGAATGTCTTTTGGTGAAAAAGGAATATTGTTGGTTGCAGATATGGGTCATGTAGAGATGTCCAAAGTAGCTGGGAATACCATCAAACTGTCTAGTTGGTTCTGTGTCTCATGAGGGATGGAACCTTTAAGCCATGCAGGCTTCTGCCAATATAAATTTTTATATTGTCCTACCACAGCCAGGCAACGTACATCAGACTTTCACGTGTAATGTAGTGAACACTACATGGCAAAAAGTCGGTAACGTTAGTGTTTTCTTCCACATGTTACTGTAATTTACACATGTCTCTGATTAAAGATTTTCATCTAACCTAGCAACATTCTTAGAGCAGTGAACACTGATATTATCCCGAGGAAGAAGGATGCCAGGAAATTCATAAGCACTGCACATCCATTTTGAAAAGCAGTAAACTACTAATTGGAAACACACACTTTCTCTTTGTGGACACTTCTCTATAGTTTCTGGTGATTTCAGCCATGTTTCTTGTTGGTTAGAACTGCCTCGTATAATAGTATGATCAATGGTTACAGCACGTTATTTGGTATGTTTCTATAGCAATGCTCTAGATATGAAATTATTCAAAGGTTTGAATACAGCCTTCAAAGGGCTTATTACAAATCCTATGAGCCAGTTCAAATGAATATAGCTATAACTGCTGTGCCTAGGATGGGCCTGAAGTACCATCACAAAAGAGAAGAGAAAGCCCTTGCTTGTGAGGCTGTGGTTATACATCCGTAATCCTGCGTGGCAGCTTAAGAGGGATTTGAAATCGAGAGCAGGTCAGGGAGGCATTTTTATGCACTTGTAGGAAATCACAACCTCATAACATCCATCCAGACCCTGTGTTACATGCCCTGTCTATACACACGTCAAACTTTTCTACCAGTTAATTTGTTTAAATTCTGTCCAGACTGGTGCTGAATGAGGGAGGGAGATTGGTATTACCTGTCTCAGTGTCTCCTATTAAAAAAATAAATAAATATTTTTATGGGGGTATACTACATTTAACTCTATGTACTTCATGATTAATATTGTGGGCCTCATTAAAAATTAATGGTCAACATATTGTAATGTACTCTAGTGGTCAGAGTTCAAGGGCTCTTTAGTATAAAACAGAGACCATCCTAGCCTCTTTCTGTCTTTAGGTCCCTCCTAAGAGCATAAGGGATGCAGAGTCCAGCTGCTTCCTTAGTACTTCCAGACTTTAAGAAGTTACTATAGTAAGACAGCAGTCTTCTCATAAAGCACAGCAAGGGCACAATCAAGTTTTTCAACCTTGCTTCTCTAGTAGGAACATCTAGAAGGGTGCAGTGTACGTAGATCAAATATGCAAAAATATATTAAATATACATATACATACAAAACTGCTATAAAGCAAGCGCGGCTTATTCTCAGAGATGGCACCCCAGAGACTGCTCTTGCCCATTTTGTGTCTGCGTGGCAGATCCTAACTGAAATCTGAAATCCAGCAAGGACCCTGCCTTGTGGGCAGATCTAGAAATCCCACCAAGGCATCATTAGCCCAGAGTGGCATCCCAGCACCACTCATTGCCCTCCTTTGATCAGGAAGAGGGGCTCCAGGGCTGTAAGTCACTCATGGTGGGCACATCAGTGTGTCCCTTCCAGAGTCTGAAAACACAGTCTTGCTAACAAGGTTCTGCAGCTGCTACAGCTGCCACTGGTGAGGCGTAAATCTGCCTTGGTCTCTAGAAGGTGCTCTCTTTCCCCGTCTCTTTCCTATTTTCCAAAGGGACAGCCAAGTAACCCCAAAAAAGACACCACGCTTAAAGAAACAGCATTCTGTTCTGTCTTGTGTTGAGGCAAGCAGAAGTTCAAAGCACCTCTCCTCTGAGCAGTATTGCACTGCTCAGCTGAAACTTTATAGCCTTTTGGGTTAAACAAAGCGGAGAAAAAAATGATTTCATTAACTTATTTATTGAAAGACCTTGTCTGTATGACATTTAACACTTTTTATAGACTGTAAAGTACAGAGTTTAGTCAGCTAGTTACTCTACTTGAATGGTTTTTCATTCTGTGTGCTCCAGGATGAAACATCCTCCAGAGTTTCAAAGCCATATCTAGATGCCATCATCAGTACCTCTCTTGTAGGACATGGATTGTTTTTTAAATTTAATGCTCACCTCCTTAAGACTTTTCAAATGAGATAATTGCTCTTGAATAATCTTGCCTTTATGAAGGATGCATTACATGGTGAAATGAGATTTATCTTTCTAAGAACAGTAGTTTTTTTAAAAATCTGGGGGTTTTTACCTTTTGTTTCATATTGTTTGGAACTTCAAACAATACGGTTCTTTATAACCTTTTAATCTATCCTCCTAAACTGAGATGTTTTTACCATGACTGTAATTCATACACTTGGAAGTTGTGTGCGTAAGGTCAGTTTTTCCCATTGAAATCAGTTGAACATAAAGAACTTACTATTTGGTTAGATAAAACGAAAACTTTTTAATCCTAAGAATAAATAAGTCGTGACAAGTCATCTGTCCCAATTTTACCAACCACTATAATTTCAGAAAATTGTTTTTAAAGATGATTACTAGATTTGTTAATTCAACTTTTCCCATCAGAAATAAGAAATTGGAAAACGTTCAAGACTAGAATCAAATTTCACAGTATGATAAGGAACTAACACATCTCAGAGAATCACAAAGTGTGCCCGGTTTCACAGCAATTGTTAAGTAACTGAATACCAATGTTTAACAGAGGCATATAAGCTTTTAAGTAATAGCTCATTTCTAGTAACAAAGACTGGCTAACAAAGGAGAATTTATCTCGGTCACTTACAAATATAGGTCGGTTCATTATACTTAAAATAGCTTTATGCTCTAATGGACTAAATATGATAAAAATGAGAAATCTCTGAGTTCTAATTGCTACTTTGATATTTATTTTATGTAGCTATTCTTAGGCAAGTTACGCAGATTTCTTATGTTTCATTTTTGTTACCCAGGAAAGAAAGTATATGATTCAAAAGTACCTACAGCACTTATCTGTGTCAGATGTTGTGATAACTGGTAAAAGTTTGTTCAGCTTTTAGTAGAGTCATCTTGAGATTCTTAGTGAATAAGTTTCTACTTATTTTGTTCTACTGATCTTCAAATTTTAGGTAATAGTTTTGAGTAAGATAAACTGCACTTTTCTTGGAGAAATAGTATTATACAAATAATTGTTAGTAAACATAGAATTAATAGCTTAGAATTACATTTGGAAACACTGGTCTGGTGCATAGATTGAATATGATAACTCATTTATAATGTTTGGTCTTGTTCCAGTTTGAATATATATCAATTATTTGTAAAGCAATTTCTTCAAACTTATGATGCAAGTGGGCCGCATATGTTTGGAGGAGAGTTTATTGACTTACATTAATAATTGCTTTAATAATTAGAAGGCAGTAGAGACAAGGTAATACATGAGCCTGAAGTCTGGAAAAAATGAACTTTATAAAGAAGGAATCATAAGGTGTAGAAGTGCAAAATTTATTAGAAATATATTCTGAAATTTAGCACTGAATTAAATTCTATGTACTTGTGAAGACATCTGGAGAAGGAAACATGGACAGACTGGAAAAATTCTACAAGTTTTACTTTCAGATTTATTTTTCTTCATTATGACAAATAGAAAATTGTGTAAACCATATTTCATTTCAAATGTTATTTGAAAAATTCTGATATTATCATGACAAAAACTTGAGCATCCTAATATGATGTTCAAGGTTATATATGCTACATTTCTTTTCCTAAAGCCAGTTTATGGAATGAGTTTGAAACAGAAAGATATCTATATTACATACAAATAGGGCCAGATTTCTTATTTATTGAAGATAGTCATCATCTGTCTACTGACTAAGGTATGCTTTGATCAGGTGTTTTGATACTTCTCTTTGCTTTCTTGTATTTTGTGCATGTAATTATTTGCTCCCACCATTACTTTTATTTACTAAACATCCTTAAAGAAGTCTCCCTTTAGATTGTTTCTCTTCTAAATATAGAAAGAAAAATCCTAAAAGTTCGTTTAACATACAGCAGTGTAATGTCAATCTTTTCTGAAAGTGCAGTACAAACACAACTATGACAAGCACTGGTGTTACTTGAATAAGCAGTCAGATGGGTCTCTCTGAAACAAACTAATACATGCAACATTTGAAAGAAAATTAGTAAAATGCAAATTTGTAATTTTTTTACGATAAGCCAAACAGCAAAGTTTAAAAAAATCCTTTTCACATTTTTAATGCTCAAGAAAAATTTTCCTCGCCTACAAAGACTCATCTGGCTTTATGTCAAAATTACTCCCTCTTGTCAAAAAACAGCTATATTTCAAACTATTCTGATGTCTTTATTTCTGCAAAACTTGGAAAGGGTTGTATTCTGATATAGAACTATCCCGCACATTTTTATTAACTGAATTATTCATCCTTTTTACAGAACATGCTATACGCTTTTGCTTTTTATTCATTAGAAAACCAGCACTTCTTGCACAATGCTTGTTTAAATGTGTGTCACAGTGGATCCTGGTAGTTTTTGATTATGAGAAGACAAATAAAACAGTGTAGTGTAACTTTTCTTCTTCAATGTGCACTACATATCTCCTATCCTAAAAGTATACAATACTTTCCAGGGAAATTTGTGTTACAATATGTCTTAAAGCCAGTGAAATTGGTCAGCGTCTCTTTAGCTGCAGCAACCCATTTAGAATCCATTATCCATCGATGTTGATGAGAATTCTTCCAGTTGTTCAGAGCACCCTTAATTAGATAGCAAAACCCAGACCAATAAAGGTATTTATATGGCAGATTCTCAGGACTTGGACAGGTAAGGTTCTGTAACAATTCATAAAGTTAAAAATTCAAATGTGAGAAATCAGTCACATGAACACATAAAACATCCCCAGCATGAAGCTTTTCTATGTTAAAGCACTAACAATATAAAACCAAGATCACTTACAATAAATCAATTAAAACCCAAACAGCTTTGCTGATATATTACAGAACTGGAACAGAGGAAACATATAATGTGTCTTTTAAAAAATAAAAGATGATTTGGGGGCAGAAAGGGAAACATTTGGAAAAAAAAAAGCTGAGTTATGGCAACGGTCTAACTGGAACTTGGGAAACAAGCAAATTACATTGTAGTTTCTGAAAAAAATAGACTTCAATTTATCTGTCTTTTAGTGAGAGGAGAGCATAAACTTTACTTTCATACTTTCATGGCCTTTTTAATTAATTCTGTTCCTTTCTTGGTCACCTCTTTCACACACACACACACACACACCCCCACACACACACCCCCAAAAAAAACCAACCACAAAACAACCAAAAGCCCAAACAACAATCCAAAATCCAGGAGTTTCTAATGTGGATTGAATGTAGTATTTCACAGACATGCTGGTATAGGAATTCCGTAACTGCAAATAAAAATATTTAGATTCCATGGAAACAGAAGTTTAGATCTTGTCCAAGCTGACTCAGGTCATTAGCTTTCAAAAGTGCAAAAGTGGATACACAGAGTGCCATGGCAAATGCTTGAATTAAGATATTATAAGTGCAATTGCATTTTTTTATTCAATGTGGACAATAATGGTCCAACACCATTTTAACGAGAAAAGTTTCTGCCAGGAAACCTCAGTGAAAAATGTCCTCTCCTGTTGTCCTTAGACTCTTGTTTGAAAAAAGAGAATGTCCTGCCTAAGCAAGGGTGACTCAGTTTGACAAGTGCCAAACATGATGGCAGTTTGTACAGTTTGCCAAACATTTCGAATTAACAGGCAGCATTAAAAGTAAATGAGAGACATTACTTCTTAGAAAAGCCACCACAAATCTTATATGGTTTCAAAGGGTTTTTTTTAAGCATGTGTAGACTGATAAAAGTTGTATACCCACATATTCAGTAATATCTTTAAAGGAGTTAATTCCCACCAAAAACTTTTCTATGTAGCTGGTGATCATGGAGTTCTTGGATTTTGTTTGTTTAATTGTTGCATCAAGTATTAGTTTTATTCTAAATGAATCAAAGATAATTATAATGAAATATATTGGTCGTCTATTACCTTCACATCTTTAGGTACCAGGTCTATTATTGTCCCAGTGACACATAGATGAACCTATTGAATTTTGCTTCTGCTGTTTGGCAAGTGCGTTCTCCCTGTCAGTGGCTAACCCTCTTGTGGTGGAAGAACTCTACCAGCTCCTTTGAAATGTCTCAGACTTTAAAAATGCCACAAACCACTTAGCAGCAGCCCCCAAATCCCCCAGCCCCAGTCATTACTCAATGACAGAAAACAAATATTTCAAAACACTCTTCACTCCATTGTTCTTGTACATTGTGTTCTTCAAGAACAATGCGCTCTTTTTTTTTCTCTCTTTCTGTAAAAATCTTTTTTCTGAGTATTCCCTTTCCTCTAAGCACTAGATATTAGCAGCCCTACGAAAAGAGGCAGTGGAGTTCTGATCCAAAGACTACAGGACAGTTTCTGTTACTTAACAAAGACAGTTAAATAAAGAAGATTTCAAGAACTGACATGCTGAGCATTTTACTTATGTACAGAGGAGTTCAGGTGAAGAAAATTCATGTTGAAAACCTGGTTTTACACCGGTTTGTAATGTGGGTAGCATTTAAACAACTATTCTTTTTTCATTTGTTCAATGAAAAAACCTCAACAGACTCTGACATTTCTTTTAATGCAGATAAAATGCTAAGCTTTGAATTAAAAGCTCTATTCTGCATGTTTATTGAAACTTCCTAGAACCACTTAGGTTTTGAAGAAAAAAAGAAGCAATCTCATGAGAAGAGGTTCCTTTTTTTTTTTTCTTTCTGATAAGACCAAATATCCTAGGGTTACTTCTGTTTGAATTTCTAACAATAGTACAAGTGGCTTTGCTCTTTTGTTTTTGTTTGGGTGGGCGGTTTTTATCTTATTTAAACCTGTTTGCACAACACCTAGCAATATCTGTCTATGGCATAAAAATTGTAATCGAATAGAATCACACCTGCTCAATAATAAGTATTAACAAAAGAATAACAAAGAATGCCAAATTTTAGAAGAAAGACGTAGTTGTCTAATGTTTTTGGCAATATGCAGTGGCCGCTCCACAACGTGGAAAACTGAAGCCAATTTTAACATTGCAAAAATCATAGAATGGTGTGGGTTTGACCTTAAAGACCATCTAGTTCCAACACCCCTGCCATGGTCAGGGACACCTTCCACTAGAACAGGTTGCTCAAAGCCTCATCCAAACTGATCTTGAACGCCTCCAGGAATGGGGCACACAACTTCTCTGAGCAACCTGTTCCAGTGTCTCACCACCCTCACAGTAAAGAATTTCTTCCTAATATCTAATCTAGATCTACCCTCTTTTAGGTTAAAACCATTACACCTTGTCCTATCACTACACTCCCTGATAAAGGGTCCCTCTCCATCCCTCCTGTAGGGCCCCTACAAGTACTGGAAGGCTGCTATAAGGTGTCCCTGGAGCCTTCTCTTCTTCAGGCTGAACAACCCCAACTCTCTCAGCCTGTCTTCATAGGAGAGGTGCTCCAGCCCTCTGATCATCTATGTGGCCCTCCTCTGGACTTGCTCCAACAGGTCGACAGGTTCAACTGGCCCTTTCAAACCCCTTCACTTTGACTGGAAGGACTGACGGAAAAACTACTTGTGCTCCAGAGTCCTTTACTGCCGGTCCCAGGGCTCTGTAGTCCTTCTTGATACTCCTCAGACTGCTCCTGGCAGTATCACTGGTGCCCATTTAAACAACTGCTGTGGATAATAGTCAGTAGACTGTATGAGGTTCAGTGGTCTCTTGGTGACATCACTGATACAAGCCCCCAGTAAGCAGCAAACCTCTCTACAGTGTCAGGTCGGCAAATGGGCGCCTCCATACTTCTCAGAAAAGAGTACTATTCCCCATCACTTTTTCTTAGTTGCACTGGTCGTTATATGGGGAGCAGATCGGGCTGCTTTACTCAGCTCCAGTATCTCTCCTGATGTGACTGGTTTTTCCTCTTCAGGCTGCAGAGTGGTGAGGTGGTTCTGCAAGGGCACCTCAGACTTTGGGGGAAATTTCTTCCTCTGCTGGTCCTTGCTATTGCAAGTTTCCATTCTTCTGCATTATTGGCCCCCAACCCTTCTGTGTGTGCCAGTGGGGCACTGAACAGTGCCCAGTTGCTGGGTTATGTGTCCTTCAAGTCTCCTACTTGGCCAGTGGAATGCCCCTCCTTTGAGGAGGCTCTCTCCCTGTGCACCATCTTGTGCAAACTGACCCACTGTGCCCTGGCTGACGCGCCAAGCTCTGTTTGCCAGCTCAAATACTTATTTTCTCACTAAACTGAGCAATAAATACTTTCTCTCTCTACTGTGATGTTGCAAAACAGGATTGTGTCTCCATTGAGCTAAGTACTGTACAAACCAGCTTTGAAATGTTAAATATAAGTCAACAGTAAGAAAGCCTAGACAATACTCAGTTGCTACCAACGTCAAACAATCCACATGTAGCTTTAAAGCCATCATTCCTACTTTCTTAATAAGCAGTAATAATTAGGTATTTTTGGAATAATGTTATTAGGTTTTATATTTGTGAATCAAAAACCCAGCAGAAAAATAAAAACCTGGCCATCATTAAAGAGAAAAGCTCTTAACTCTTTTGCTGCTGGTCATGTCTTTCTATTGTTCTTTGTTTAACTTAGCACTAAAATCAACAGATGGTTGGAATATTCTGCATTTCTTTGGCCAAACAAATGTATTTTATTTGACTGGCCTATAAGAGTTGATGACAATTCAAGAAATATTTCTCAGAGGAACTGTAGATTTTCTTCTATGCTTTATATAGAGAGAGGATTATGTATACAAACACAGGGTAGCTCTTGCCTAAAACAGCAGTGCTCAGCTTTTATGTTCTCTATGAAAACTGTAGCTTCTCATGGCTTAGAACAAATGCAATAAAGTATTCCATGCAACACCTTCAGGTAGACCAGAAGCCTTGAAATGTTTTTATTATTAACAAAAAACTCCAATAGTCCTTTCACACAGATTATCCTGTATTTTTCTGTGTCTTTTTTTTTGTTTACAAACTGCTGAAGGAAAATACTGCTGTAAACCTATAATTCAGGTTTATGATCTGAAATGGGAAACAGATTTTAGAAACACCTTCTGGTCTTACAAATATATTTGAATGCAAAAGTGTTTACTAAGATAGCTGACTCAAATACACTCAAATTGTTACTGGTTGGAATTAAATAGGCCTGGTTAGTTCCATACCAAACTTAGCAAAGATGTATAAATTCAAAGATTTAGAGTTTAAATGGAAAATTAAATCAAAGATATTCCTGGAAAATGGGAAGTGTGAATGCTTAGCCTTGTTTTTTCCCTGAAACAACCCAAGTATCTCAATCACGGTAAGTAAATTGGTTTTTGATGTTTATTGTCAACCGCCCAAGAAGAATGAGTGCAAAGTAGCTCACACACAAATGTTCACCTACATCTCTTCATACTTCTCTGAAGAACGAATCTTCTCTGTGATTCATTCGGTGATATTTGATGAAGCACTGCATTACAAACCTCTTAACCATTTATTTGCATAACATAAAACCAGTTAATTTTGTATCAATAGTGATGACACAGGTAGTACTGTTTTTCAAATTTTCAGATCAATGATGTGTCCTGTTTTCTCTGATCTAGAAATATGCACAAAGCCACCAGCATACAGATGACTAGAGAGCCTTTTCCATATAGGACTGAACACTGGATAAGATAAAAGGATTATATTTTATGTGTTACAATACATGTTGTGCATTCATACACAGAAGTAGCAGGATATACTGTACCGTAAATGGATGTAATTTACTCTAGAGTTCAAAATAATTTTGGAACTTTCAGAACTTAGCAGAGACTAGCAGGAGAAAATCCATTAAGGAAGAGATTATGTCAGCAGAGAGTTATTTGTGTAATTCATATAATATACTGGGTTGTAATATTATTGTAACATTACAGTATAATGTTTGATTGTAATTGGTCCAATATATATTTAGATGGTATAATAAAGTTTTACTATAAATGCACCATAAATAGAAATATATTGCATTTATGTATTTTTCTTGAAAACTGAAAACAAAATTAAGTGGACTTTTAATGTGGGGGAATTTGTGCTCACCAGGGAGCTGTTTCTAAACAGGAAAGTCAATGTGGTGGGGGAAAGGGCTGAAGATTTCCAGAAAGAGGCATTGTTCTCTTTCGGGAATAGACTAGTTTAAAGCATTCCTTTGAAAGAGAAGGAAGTTACTTAGCCCAGGAGGGAATAGGAGGTCAGAGTGGATGCTAAAGATTGAAGATTTGTTGCTGCACAAGTGTAGAAACTTTTATAACTTTTTTTTTTTAAATAGAAATATCTTGCTAAGTAGCATTTTGGCATTTTCTAGTTCTAGGGACCTGGACAAATTCCAATTCATGTAATTACATTGTTACTTACTCTCTCCCTCCCTGCAGTTTCAATTATTTTCATCATTCTTCTTTCACATCCTGTCCAGAACTACTGAAGATTTCTATATTAACAGGATTTATGTTCTAAATAGAGCTAATAACATAGCAGGACCCATCTTCTAAATAGAGCTAATTACATTTTTTAATCCAAAATGGTTATTTAAAGTCCAGATTCATGCAAACAAAACTACCCTCATTTTTGCCAAATTACTTGCAAAATAAATTTGATCTAAGAAGAAATATGATTTAAACAATTCTTTTCTTATGAAGTTAAACATTGTGTTTAACTCAAAGTGTTCTCTTTTCAATTTTATGGTCCACTGAAACTTTTGTGACCAGCATATTTGGAATTAACAGTGAATCAGTTATTTAAATCAATGAAATTTCAGTCTTGTGGTCAGAAGTGAAAATGAACTGCCGCGCTGGAGAAATTCAGGCCTGGACTAAGCATGGAGGTTGTGGGCTTGTGAAATAACTCTTCACAGCATCAGCTTTGCAGTACAGATTGAATTTAGAATATATGGAAAACAACTCAGTAAATAATTCTTTCTCTTTTGAATGCTACTCAGAAAGTCAACATTTAAAAAAAAAAATTGCATTAAAAATGTCAGAACCCATTTTCAATGTGTATCGAGAGCCAAGGAAATCAGAGACAGAGAGAAATTTGAAACGAACTTATTTTTTCTCTGCAACCCAAGGCAGTACTAATCTATATTTGTATATTGTTCTCTGATCTGATCTCAACGAACAGTTTACTAAGTACAATAGAATAAGCTACAGAGAGAAAGACAAATTATTGTATATACCTTAAGATATTGTTGGGAACGTCTTCTTTGAAAGCAAGCAGGGACTTTATCCAAAGGATTTTGAATTGCTAGGCGCACCCTTTCTTACCAAGAAGCTTCTCCCTTAGTTATGCCTGTGAGCCTGAGTTCAGTAGTCCACAGATCTTTATAGTTATTTTCAGGCAAGTGCCATAGTAATTCCCAAAGATACAAACAGAGCAGTTTCATATGGTATGCTGCAAATATGATCCAGTTCTGGAACTATATGTGTTATCTCAATGTTACAGGAACATGGAGTTTACTTACTGTGTTGTTAATGTGACACATATAGTTCAAAAGATAACAATCTGACTTCACAAAATATCCATCAATTTTCCTCTTTCATTAGAAAGAGGAAAATTGGAGTCTAATCCCACAAATTCCATATGGTTCCTACTGATTTCGGGGAATGATTTGCCTGTTAAAAGACTGTACATGTGAATTAGGATTTGAAATATTTTCTCCTTTATTTGTTCCTTTTGAAGTATCTGTAAGCTATTAGAAACTTTCAATCAAATTTATACTAGGCTACATCTGACCAATTAGCTTTATATTTGCTGAAACTTGTAAACACAATTGCATAGTTTTAATGCAAAGAATGAGAGATAATACATTTCAGAACCTTCATGTCTTAGCAGCAAACACACTCCATGTGTGATCTGTGATCTAATTTTCTTTTTCTTGCTATTAGATGTAGCATGTCACCAGATCCAAAATATGTTACAATGTAACCACAATAGACATGTACATCAAACATATATCATTAAAAAAAGATTTTGATTGAACAAGTCCTAAGTGAAAGCATGAGTAATTCAAAAGTCTTGAAGAAGCTATTGTTAAAAATATTCTTTGTTCACTCTAAATGGAGAGATTTATTGTGGCATCCACCCTTCCAGAATGGATTTTTTCCTCTAGTTTCTTTATTTTAGTTATCTTACTGACCACACCAGCTCATTTTCATTTTCTAAACCATAACACTAGTTAGGGTAAAAGAAACCTCAGATTCTTACCAGATAAACATATCTTCTGTTCTCAGCTTTATGCATTGCTGCATTGACCTTATATGCCAGCAGCAAAAAAAGCGTTTTAAGAGTTGCTGTCCCAGAAAGAACCAAGTACTAGAGTATTTCCACGCTTATGTCCATAAGAACATAGTTTCTTCTAAATTATTTCTTAGTAACCAGCTAATTGTGTGGGCCTAAAAAATCTCCATGAACTTCTGAACCTTTCAAAGGTGGAACAAATGCTAGTCATATCCCAAAATCACTAACATCTGCTTTGTTGTCATCTAAGCAATTTTTAAGGAGAATCCAAGGACCCTTATATGACATTTCTGGAAATAAAACAGTAGGAATATAAACATAATTTGGAGACCTGTACAGTTCACAATGTAGACATTTCCAAATGTCATGTCCTCCCAATGTGGAGCAGCCATTGTGTCTCTATGGGTAACACACGCAAAATCTAAAGATTTCTAGCTATTTCCAGATACAGTACCTTCCACTACAGCTGGCAGGAAAAATAGGCCCATGTTTTGCTGGAATCTGTTGAGAGATATGCTTTTATGAAACATTGTTTTTGACTTATTGGTATTTTCTCCAAAGCATCTGTTCATCTGAAAACTCACAGCCAACTGCACCCACTTCATCAGCTCTGGTGTCCTCAGTCCTGTTACTCTGTACTGGTTCACTCGGTACCGAGTGCTAACTCTCTCCTCTGCTGATGACTGCTCAGGACAAATCTTCTGAAAGGGACAACAGCTGCCAAAAAGCAGTTTAGTGGCTGACAGAAAATTTACCATGAAAACGTAATACACTTTTCGTTATGGCTGCGTGCTTCGTTTAAGATCGTGCACTTCAAGCACATCTCTGTCTACAGAGACTGTATCTGCACTTCCTGTTGTGCGAAGGCTTCGGAGTGTAAGATGCCCGTACATCACAGAAGCTTTGGACATTTGGGTAACCTTACATTAGTCTTAACCGCTATACTGAGAAAACATAATGAAGCTTATCCCTGCCCATGGGAGGGCAATTGGAACTAGATGATCTTTAAGGCCCCTTCAACCCAAACCATTCTGTGATTCTATGATTGTAAGTTACTGTCTTCCCAGTAATGTTAAAAACCTCTGTCTATATTTTTGGGAACATTGCCCGTTGTTCTTTGTCCTGTAATAGCTTGAATCACTCAGTTTGAATGATATGTTGAATTGTTTTGACAGGGAACTGCTCTGTCTTCTGAGCTCATGGGGGAGATGGTGAGATGGTCTTGAGGCTTTCAAAGTCAACCTGAAACCTTACAGCAAAGTATTTACCAAGGAACATAGACTAAGAGGAGGCAGTATCCAATCTCTGGCATCTATATTTGAGTGTGGAAGTGCCAATTAGCCTGCACTGAAACCACGATTAAACTTGAGGAGTGGTTAGTGTGTCAATGGGTGGGGAAGAGAGACACTGAACCACCACCCATATTAAAGTCTACTTTAATTCCATATAAGGTGAAAAATGCTGATTTAGCTCCATTTGGGGAAGCTTTTCCTCTCATTCTCTCAGGACCATTCTGTATAAAATGGAAGACATGTTACCATTAAGACCTTTCAAATTCTTGCAAAGGTGCATCGATGCATCTTTTTCACAGATGGCCATGAACAATGTTTTACATTTAATATGTATAGCCTTCAGATTTTTAGAACTATTTTAAAACCAAATCTATTCTCTATTAACTGTTTTCAGGCAACAGTCATGGCTCACCTGTCCTTGCACGTTGCATAGTTTGGTTCAGAACCGGCCCCACCAAAAGCCCTTTTAGTTATGGCAGCACTGAACTGCCAAAGCTCTCTATCCAGGGTCCCCATCTGTAGAGCGAATAGACAGGGGATAAAGGAACTGCCCATAGCACTTTCAATCATTATTTTCATTGATTTTGTCTAAGTTAAATAATGGGAAGTATACCTGTGCCTACACAAAATACAACTAATCACTTTGCATTTCACTCAGCACCTTAGAATATACAGTATACCCATGCTTCTCAACATTGCTAACTTCTGAAAAATGCAATATGAAAAAGTGGCCTAAACAAACGAAATGTTGATCTGCCTTTTATTAATTTCATTTTTTATCTTCTTGTATACAGACGTTTGACAGCTGTGACATTCATGGGCAATGCATTTGAAAAAGAAGACATAAATATTCAGAGACATATTAGAATGCTGTTCAATGTAAGCACCTGTCTACTTAGTGTTGACAGAAAATCATTTACTTTGCTTTATGCATGTTCTCTCCAGAGACTACAGAGGTCCTATTTTATTTAAAGAGCTGGTCCCAATATCAGTACTAGCTCTTGAAAATGCAATATATACAGCTAATTATATTTATTAAGGAAACAACTTTGGTTTATATTTTCAATAATACTTAAACAATTTTTTCAACCTCTACTTCAGAATTTCCTTTCCTTGGGGAAAGGGAAAAGGGAACGAGGAGTAGAAAAAGTATGACCTCATGATGTCTTTATTTATGACATCACAAAAGATGATATAGAAAGCACAATATACTGAAAATAATATATCACAAAATATATGTAATCAAAAAGGGATCACTGACTAATAGTCCTTTTGATGGCCAATGCTTGTATAAATAGTTCCACTAACTTTAAGAATTGACATAAATACAGTTAATTTAAGTATAATAAATACAGTTAATTTAAGTATAAAAAATAAGGGAAAAAGGTCTTTAATGGAAGGGTATTTAAAAAAATAATTACTTAAAGCATTAAGAAATGTAGGTGCTTTTCTGCTTTTTCACAGTTTGGCAAAAGACCAGTGAAAACAAGAATCATCTGATGATTGGGACTGCTACAGATCTCAAAAAAAAAAAAAGCATTGTCCTGAGCAAAATAAGCACACACGTGAAAAATTTGGAAGTCATGAATTTTAAGCCTGAGCCAGTATGACTTCCACAGCATGTGCTTCTCCAAGGAGGGAAGACCGTTTTGCAACATAGTTGTATTTACCATACAAGAAAAAGAAAAAGAAAAAGAAAAAAAGAAGAAGAAAAAGAAAAAAGAAAAAAGAAAAAGAAAAAGAAAAAGAAAAAGAAAAAGAAAAAGAAAAAGAAAAAGAAAGAAAAAGAAAAAGAAAAAAAAGAAAAAGAAAAAGAAAAAGAAAAAGAAAAAGAAAAAAGAAAAAGAAAAAGAAAAAGAAAGAAAAAGAAAAAGAAAAAGAAAAAGAAAAAGAAAAAGAAAAAGAAAAAGAAAAAGAAAAAGAAAAAGAAAAAGAAAAAGAAAAAGAAAAAGAAGCTCAGAATGAACACAGCCTAATTTTGGGAACGTTTCAATCCATTTTATTTTACCTGACGTGAGTATGTAATGATGTTAACTCAGTCCTGATCACATAGGTGGGTGAGTGGGGGAGGTTTGAGGAGAGCATAAAATTCTTGAGAGAAGCCTCAGCTGCCACAAAACCTGACAATGCTGCCACCTATAGACCAAAAGTGACAACATCAGCTTCGCAGAGCCATTCAGAGGGACACTCGACAGCAAAAAAAACATAGTATAAAAGGAGCAGGAATGTATGAATAAATTCAGACTCCTGCACGTGGTTAATTCACCTGCTGAACTGATGAAGCAGCTACTTTGGTTTGTCTAGTTCAATGCTTTTATATAATTTAATTAGGATCATCACAAAGCAACCTAACCTGTCTACAGAAATTATGAGCTGCAAGTCCAGACCCCATATGAATCCTTTTGCTCAATTAAAGCTAAGCAGTTTCTTATAGAAAGATTTTTTTTTTCCTTAAAGTGCATACAAGGAGCAACGGAGCATGATATGCCTTTTTCTTTTTCACATTAAGGTAATTATGTAAAGGCAGTAACATTGAAAATACTTGCTGAAACCAAAAATTTACCCTGCTATTGCAGACATTTAAACCTGTCATTTTAAAGATATTGGCACAATTTTCCTATGCTATGGGAGAAACATGGGTGATTAGACCTAATGACTTCAGATATCTTCATGTCACTCTCCTAATATTAGCACTTACTGCTAAAATACCATGAATAGTCTAGAAAATGAATTTCTAAAATCTGTTTGGAAATAACCATCTGTATTTACACCTATAATTGGCCTTTTCATCGCTGTTTCCATTTATACAATATATATTTCATATAATAAATTGTTATTGCTATTTTAATGTCACTTCTGGCAAGTTCTCTCCCTTTTCAATCTTACAGTCCTAAGAAGCTAGTTCACCCAGATGGAGGAAGGTGGCCCTTTAACAGATTTACTTATCAACTGTTAAAAATAAAATAAAATAAAATAAAATAAAATAAAATAAAATAAAATAAATGTTCCTCACCTAATCTGCCAATGCTGTGCTGTTATGCAGCAAATAAAGCAAGAAGACTAGGGCACAGTGGAGGGCAAGTCAGTAGGTTGTTATCTATGTAGCTATGGAGGGGCTGAAGATCACAGAAGGGTGAGAAAATCCTAGGTGCCACTCTGTACTCCAAAGCTATCTCTGTATTTTACATTATGTCACTGAATGAAATACAGAAGCAGCACCCTGACAGCATTCAAAGTAGACAGAAAAGGTGCTGGCGCTCAGACTCCAGAAAAGGTAGGATTTCTGACAGCCTTTAAGTTATTGCCTATCTGTAGCCCCCTGAAGAACCTACAGAGGTTTTTGAAGCACTTTTCCAAAGCAACCGATATTCCTATAATGTGTTATACCAGAACACTAAGGTAAATCAAGAAACTATTATTTGTCATGTCCACATGAGGTCCTTAAAACTTAGCACCTGTGGAAAGGAAAGGAGAAACAACCTGAAGGGAAAGGATGCTGTAGTCACCTCCTATGGCTGTGGCAAACTATGCCACTCACCATCTGCGCTTGGGCCTCCGCTTCCTTGGAAGGATGGCCAGCACGCAGCTGGCCCTGGCATGCAGTGTGAAGACAAGGCTTGAGACAGAAGTCAGTCGGCAGGCAACGGATGGCGTACAAGCTTCTGCTTTATGTTGTCTCCTCTGTGCATTTAGAAACAATTTGTCTGCTTTTCTTCAGACCTTCCTGTCTATATCATGTCCTTCTTTCAATGTTGTCTGTCTACCTGTACATCCCAAGCACCTGTATGCAAAGTAGTTAGTTCTACAATTTCCTACATTTCCCATATTTTTCATCTTTCCCATCTGAGCACTAATGATCTAGCTATTTATATATGCATTAAATCTTCAATACCTGGGAAAAACCCTAATTAAACCAAATTTCTTTCTCATTTATTTTCATACAAGCCATGTACCAAAGGAAAGGTCCTGATATAGCTAACAAGTTGATGTTGGTAGACAATATCGACTGGAGGATCAGTCCCACAAACTGAGTAAGAAGCACTTGAAAAAGCTAGAAGATCTTCTTTCATATTTTTTTGAAAGTAATATCAGAGTTATTTTTAAACATATTCATTAGTAACTTCTTATTTATTATGCACATGCATAAATGTGAGAATAAGAGTCATCCAACTAAAATCAGGAGTACTCCTGTGATTAAAGTTTCATTTGTGCTGAAATAGGGCCTTATATTCTACATACACTTTCATTCAATATGTGCATATTGTGAATATTAAATAATGTTAAATTACTCCCTTTTTCATAATAGAATCAGTTTGACAGTTACAATGTTCAAGCATGAAGCAGTACATATTACGATGGCAGCTCCCTATCATTCAGTAATTTTCTCCCTTTTAATATTCTTGAATTTTACCTCGCACAAGTAGGTGAAATGATCCTGTCTTTGAAAAGTGATTTGGCATATTCCTTAAGACTTTAAATCTAGTAAATAAGACTCCACTCCCTCTTGTATCATTGCCTTTGATTAATATGAGTTTGTTGAGAGTTGCTACTTCTCAGTTCTCTTTAGGAGCATACTGAGGGTGGAGAGAGTAGTTCATCCTAGATTCCCCTTTGAGAACAATAAATGAGGCCATCATCTCCACCTTTGCCATCACCACGGAACCACCATGTTTGGTTCCAAGGCAATGGAGCCAATGGCTAGAATGAGTCCAAGAAGACAAGGAATCTTGTCTTTTGCTTCTCATTAGATAGTGGATGCTCTGCTTTTCTTCTTGGGCTTAAAGAGTACTAAAGGTGAGACAGAGAGGGTATAAGGAGAGATCTTCACTGTATTCTTCTCAGACACCAAGACAGTACTAAGGTCTCCTTAAGCATTTGATAAATTTGGGAGTCCATAGATTTAGCACAATTGCATGAATGGTGATAGAGCTCATGGATTCTGTATACAACACACTAGCTTTCATTAACTTCACCACCATGACTCAGGCAAAGAGAAAGAGCCCAATGGCAGCTCCTGCACACCACCCTGTTAGAAAGTATGTGTTGGGGCAGACAGTGAGCCTAGAAAACCCAGCACAGGATCAGACCTTGTGTCTTTTTACTGGAGATGGCAGGATCTGTGTGCAGTCTTCTAGGAGCACAAATTTCTAGGGATGTCCCACAGCTAATTAAAAAAGCCCTGTTCCTCAGGGTGTGGTTAGAAACTCCTGCCTTCTGACAGAAAAAGCACAAAGGTGTAATTATTGCCTCCTGCCAACTGAGGGTTAGTACAGCATTCCTTTAACTCAAAAATAGATCTTATCTATAAACAATCTGGATTTGGAAAGAAACGTGCATTACAAAAAGAAAAAAGATCAGAAAAAAGATCATCTATTCTATTAGTTGTGACTTTATCTGACGACTCAAAGAATGTCACAGTAAACAACAATCCAAAGAGAATAATAGATTCATAAACATTAAAGATAGAAAAGTCCATTTCATAATTTCTGTAATTATCATCTTTATCAGAAAATATTACCTCATCGGTCTCCAGAAACATATAACTATATAGGACTTAGATTAGGTTAGAAATACAGGCTAACTAAAATGAGACACTCATTATTAAAAGCTGAACACTGTGGTTAGGAAATACTGAAAATGTAATGACTCGTTGTTTGTAGGATTAACAACTTCTTTAAATACTAGTTCGATTTAGCCGTAACAAGTGTGTTGATGTAAACACAATAGGACATTCCTAAGGGGAATTGCAATTAAAAAAAAAAAAAATTGTCCATATTTACTACAATAAATGTTATGCCAAGAAATTTTATAGCTACCAGAAACATAGAAAATACTACACCCAAAGCTAGAAAACTGTTCCAGTACAAAGAATGTCTAATATATAACCTCCCAAACACACAGTATATCCCTAGTAAAGTTGTAAATTATGGTTGCAAATGAGGCCACAAACAAAATTTTGCTCAGGGCATGAATCATAAATTCAAACAATAATAATCTCCTGCATGAGGCACAACTTCTTTGTTTACTTCTTATACCCTGTTTCCTAAACATGAAGATGAAAGTAGGTCAAGTAAATTTAGCATCTTTTCACATGAAGTATGTTATGATAGCGGGTGGCACAGCCTGATTTACAATTACATGAGTTTACATGAATATTAAAATATGTGTTTTCACTGTGCTGTGTCATTACACATATTGACATTTTACCTCACAATGACACAGAATCATAGAAAACACCCAAGATTTGGAGAAAGGAGGGAGCAGAAGGGGAGAGGAATATTTACCACAGTTGCAGCCTGAATGAAATTTCGACATGTTAGGAAAGAGCTTCATATGATGTTGAATATTATATTTAAACCCAATTGTTACTATTTTTGTGGGGGTTTTGTAGGTATGTTTATACAGTGAGTTGCAAGGGGAGAAGAGGGAAACTTGGAGAAACCACTCGTTTCTTTTATTTCTACAATGCATCAATTTTATTGTAACTGTTTATCAAAAATGAGCTTTTCTGAGAAAATTCCAAAATTTAACAGTCATGGACTTTCTTAACATTGGATGGAATGCAGAAACAACTTTAAATCAGAGCCTAGAATGCGAAATTTTGTCATTCATCATTCTACCATGAAGTTTTAAATACAATTCACCTAGGGAAATTTCTTGAAATAAACGATTGATTTTATTATAATGATTTTCTTTTATGGAAAGCAGTAGGATTTTAGTGGCCCCTTTTCTGATAAACTACTGTATGTATAAGATTTTCAATTAAACTTCCAAAACCTCTGAAATTGTATAATTTCAGAACATGACCCTGAACAAACAGGGTTAAAAAAAGTTTCTCATCAGTTGAGGATGAATACATTGTTGAGAGATTAGTCAAGCAAGACCAGAATTTGACTTTTTTTTTTCTAAATTAAATCTGATTATTTATCCATCTTTGTTTAATGAAATAAAAGTAACTTCAAGCAAAATAAATCCTGTTTTCAAAGAAGCATGCATGTCTGATTATATATGTGGACGAATACACATACAAAACTGATAAGGCAGAACAGAATGGAAGATGGCTACATATCAGGTAGTGGTTCCTTCCACATAAAACAGTAATCACACTACAGTAGTTGTAGAAAGCATTTGACAAAATGGTGGGTTCTAGTATACATTCATATCGCCACAAGTCTAGTAGAAATGGAATAGAAAGCGGATTTTCTTTTGAGCTACAGAGCTTAAAGCTTCAACTCAATAAGTTTCTTTGAAACTAACTCAGGACCCAGGGACCAAGTCACCTGTTTGAGCTAAGTATGTGGTTACACACTTTGCTGAGGTACATTCCGGATGATGGCAGAATTTGGCTTGTCATCTTCCTTTTCATGAGTTCAATATGAATATGCTATCAAGATGGAAGGAAAGAAAAACTGAGACAGAGCCAACATAGTTGCAATTTTCAACAGCATACAGATTGGAAAGTATGGCAGAAAGGTCTAAGTTCAATTTCTTTGGCCAAACTAACTTTGTGTGTATCAAATGTGTATGTTGAGTACTCAGGTACCGTGGTAATGAAGTATTAACTTTCGACAACATAACTAGTGTACCATAATAACTAGTTTTCACTATTACTGCCAGACAGGAGTTTCAAAAGTCCATTCATTGCCCTGAGAAAGAAAACTTTATTATAATTAGTATTTACTCTACATTTAGTAGTTGTGAGAAGAATCTTCATTACCTCAAATCCAAAGCAATCCTGTAGCAAATAAAGGTGTAAGCAAGTCTATAAATGAGAGCATGCCTGCAAGAGCTAGTCAATGAGGTTTTTAATGTTTACTTCAATAGAAAAGGTGTTAGGGTTTTAAGTTCACAGAACCTCCATTTTGACCAGGCAGTGGCAGCTTCCCGTACTAACACAGCCTGCCTGTTAAACTATGCTAAATTCCTGAGGAATCTTGTCAGTGTTAAGAGGCATACCATTCTAATTAGGCTTCATTATTATTTGTAGCTGTATTTGAATATGATACAGCTATCTGTGTGTTTTGAAATTTGGAGTGAAATGTTTTCTTGCAGCTGAGACCTTGTCTATAATTTCAGCCCAAAACATATTTTGCAGTCAAGTTATAAAACTCTGAAAACAGGGAATTATAAAAAATGTAGCTTAAAAAAAAAACAACAAAAAAACCAATCACAATTCTTTTCTCATAGTTTGATAGGAATAATTATAAACAACTAATGAGAAATATATACATATGTTTACTGTGTTTGCCACTGTAGATGCAACAATACAAATTAGATTCAAGGGAGTTTTGCTGTCTTTAAGACCTACCCAGAGACTATAGGCCAAAATTTAGAGTCGGACTCCAGGTATATTCAGTAATGAGTAAGAAGGATAAAGAAGTTCTGCTACCAAGTTAAAAAATATTACACAATTATTTCATCTTGCTGGTGTCCAAGCAAACTTGATTTTATAAAGGAAAAGTTGCTGAAATCAGACACATAGTATTCCATAATATCTGTCCTAATCAAGAGATTATATAATGGGTTCCTTCCTTTTCCATTTGCAATTGCTTTACATGTCTGTGGCAATTTCAACAATTGATTACTTAAAAAAATATGCATCATTAGAATGCTGTATTTTTACTTTTTGTTGCAATAAAGCAGCTGAAAACAAGAAGCAGCATCAACACAAGCTGAGGAGCCACTGCCTTTTTGAACAAGTTCTTTGCAAATCACAGTTTGAAACATAGATACTAGTGATTTTTTAAAAATATCAAAGAATACACAGAACATGTAGAACACTAGACATAAAATAAATATATATTTATATATAATTATATATTTATAAATATATATAAATAGAAATAAATTATGCTTTGTAAGCAGGACAATGAGATGACTAAATAGTGAATAAAGTCATTCTAAAAAAGTTTACCAAAAGCTGTAGAAATCTACCTTGAAAAATGATAGGGCATAGTTATTCATCTTGTTATCCCAAGTTATTTGCAATTGAGGACTGACTCTGAGGCTTTGGAATAAATCACAGTGTATAGTTAGTTCCCAACATATAGTTACATGGTATTCCCAGCATTACCTATTTAGTACCTGAGTAAAATAAACCTCAGTAAAAATGCTTGTCTGTGTTAAGAAAGCCAAAAGAATTGTGAAATGTGTTGGCAATTTTAATGCTACTGACACGTGCTCAGTAGTTACTGACCAAGATACATATTTCAGCCTGACCGCTGAAAAGCTTTCAAGGATAAACAACTTTCAGCCGCGGTATAGAACTGTGGCTCTACATCGTTGAAAGCTTACATTCCACCTATGCACAGACACTGGGCTTTGCATTTGTTCTGATTTCTTCTCCTTCCAGGATCTTTTCTAGCTTCACAAACGTCTGCACTGAAAATGCCGCACACCAAAGTGCCAAAGTTAGAAGGTAGGATAGCAAAGGTTCACACCTTCTCCTATGGAAAACCATAGCAAAGGCTTTTTACCTTCAGAAACCATTTGCCTGTCCTGGGTACAGCTGATGTTTTTAACAGTAGAAAGATGAACAACTCTCAAGTTTCTTGGCAGTATGTTGAAATGTATACGCACTCTTCCAGGAAGTCTCACTGTATGAAAGAGGATTTATGCATGATAAGTACCTTGACAGCTAAATTCCTTTTGAGCTTTTGCATGCAACAGGACACTCAAATCTACAAATCTACACAGCCAAACCTGGCCCTGGTCAGTAACCCAGGAAGACAGATCATGTGCTGCAAAAATCTGCTGGTCTCGGCTAAACTGCTGCCAATTATGGTGTAGTGTCATTCTGGGAGAAGTGATATATTGCTTCAGTCAGTTTGTAGATACTGAGGGAGCTTGATATCAGACCTAAGTAGGTTTGTGTGCTGGAGGGATCCTTTCCCAGTGGTAGAAATTCTCCTTTTTCTTCATTTAATCCACCAGAAGTAGGCAGGATCTCTCTCTGGATCATTAAAAGCCAAAAAACTTCAAGAAGAGTTTTTTCCTGGCAGCAGACTAACACTGGATATTAAGCAGCAGACCGAAAAACCAGTGTCTACAGTGTGAATTATAAAGAATGTTTCATTTTGTGTATATGAAATATAACCAACAAATTCCACATTTTTTCAAACAGGTAAATATCTTCCCATAGAATGAAAGATGTAAGAACAGATTAGTACTTAACACTTCCATAGCACATTCCACTTAGGGATCTCAAAACACTTGCAAACTCCTTTCATTAGAAATATATCTCTGGACATGCATTCGTCATAGGTGGATGCTGTTTTGATTTCAAGGGACTTTTCCAGAAAGTTCTTCCTGGCCAGGAAATCAAAAACTGTGAATTTGAAAGTTCCATCAAATTCTACTCTCTGATGTCTTCCCTATATCGACTTCTTTTTTTAACGACCAGGGTCCCCCCATGCATTTTGTTGTAAAGGCCAGAGTCGCAATACTCCTTTACAGAGCTACATACGTGTAACTAGCAAGCAAACAGAGGAAGCATTAACAAGCAAATGGAACATACTCCACTATTTTCAAGCAGAAGTTTTATTGATTTTAAGTGAGAATAACAGGTTGGGGTTTTTTATGAATATGCTTGAACTTCAAGTACTTTCTGCATTTCTCATAATGACAACACAGAACAACACTGCAGTTCTTTCCAGTCAAACAGAAGGGTCAGGGTGATTCCCTGAGCCAATGTGGCGACAGACACAACTAACACCTAAGCATTTTTAGGTGGGATTATCAGTGACAGTTAATGTTGTTCTATAGTTATTGAACAGGTTTGTTGTTTTTTTTAAATAAAACGTGTCCTCAAAATCAACATTTGAATCACCCATTAATATGTGAGAAATTATCATCCATGACTAGTACTTGGCTCCTTTCTAAGCGTATAAAAGTTGCCATGTCATGCTATTGAATAGCCAGCACAGCTTGATAAAGAGAAATGATGAAAGAATAAAAGGAAAATAGAGAGGAAATGTAAAAGACTTGACGTACTCATGACATATCTAGGGTTTTGTTAATTGTAAAAAACAAGGAGGTACATTTTCAGAAGTGTTTAAGAGATATGGGTCAAATCAAAGTCATTTCTGAAAGAAACATACTTAGAAAATTTCTCAGTACAGCTGTTTGCTAATAAACTATTGAATTTACACATTTTGAAAATAAAAGAAACCATTAGAGTCCTCTAGTTTTTCTTCCCTCATTTAACTTGCTCAGCAAACCTTAAAAATAGTGCAAAGTACTGCTTACTAAAGTAAAATGCAACATTTGAAAAGTGTAAAGTCCCACTACTTCACTCGCTTGGGTTTTGAGCTTTGAACCTAAGCATTTACTTAAACAATAACAAGTGAAATTTTATAACATACTGAGAATTAAAGATTTTGTAACCCTAGAGCTAAAGACAGGAAACTGACCTTTAAAATGGTGAAGGGACCAAGCCCTTGGCATGACTTTGCAGAGGAGTGCAAGCAGTTTTCCCAACAAAAGCGCTTTTTACACGACAAGGTTTTTAAAGCTTGTCTTTAAATTTTTTTTACTCTTCCATATTTTTATAGAAAACCCTATGAATTCAGGGAATCTGATTGTAAAGAAAATTGAAAATTGTCTGAACATCACCTCTTTCAAATAACAGATCAGTTTTTGTCACACACGAGTCATGTTCATTACCTGTGTCACCAGCAATTTACACAGCTATCACACACCTGAAGCATAATATAGCAGACTTTTATTCATATGTGGTATCTTCTAATGCAAATCTGTCTTCAGTGTAAAACTAAGGCTTCTGCGCTGTAGGTGGAAGGAAGGGTAAAAAACACTCTACCAACAGATAACCATCTGGCAGATTCTTTCTCTCTGCTATCTCCATGTGATTTTTAGCACTTTACAAAATGTCATTAAGCAAACAGAGAAGACCACAAGCAAACCTCTAGTTTCACAAAATCATGTTTTATAAACTGTTGAGAAACACTGACATGTAATGAAACCCTATTCCCTATATGCCTTCTTTGTAAATGATTTGCTTCCCTCCCTTCGTGTATAAATAAACAGAAATGTGTCTGTACATTTGCTAGTTGTTTTTTTGTTTGTTTTTTTTTTTTTTCCTTTGGTCATCATAATCAAGGGCTATTACAGCAATAGATCTTATCTCTAGAATGGCAGTCCCCTTGCACCTTCAGTGCAGATTTTTGTTTATGCTTGGCTGCAATTGTGGCTGTTTCTGATAGTTTTAGGTCAGTCATGACAGACTATGGGTGACACTAAATAAACAAGCTGGGAGTCTGGGACCAGGAAGGAATGATACTGGTGTTCAGAATTTGATTTTCTCTGGTTAATCAACATTTTTATTCAGAATAACCCACTATGTAAAGTAACTGTTTATCTAACTAAGCATATTACGCTGTACGATTTTTTAAAAAAAGGTTAAAAAAAGCTCCATACCTCACATAGGTAAATGAAAGAAAAAATTGTGCTCAATCTTCTTTTGGGTTATAGTAGGCTACAGAGATTTGTTTGTTTGTTTAATTTATGTTCAACCATTTCTTTCTGCCTCTTCCCTTCCTTCTCTCAGTTAAATTCCATCGCAGTAAGCTGATCTGAGCACAGCCTGGCATGTAGATATGACACTCCTTACATCCCACTCAAGGGAGATAAAAAATTCAATGACCAGTTTACTAACTATACTCATGGAAGAAGGGGTAGAATAAGACCCCATGAGAAGGGGTAAAATACCCCACTCAAGTGGATACCTATTCCAGCTCTCTTGATTTTACTGTCAGACATGAAAGATTTTATGCATTTCTTAAAACTCCTGTTTCTGTAGTCATATCATTATGTCAGTGTCTAAACTCAGTTTTCATTTATTTTGTTAACTGTGTCATTTGGCCTCATGGTTATGGAGTAAACCTTAAAATATATGTACCCTAAGGCTGAAATACCAAAGTAATAATAATAACTCCTTCTTTTATGCATTTATTTTTAAATATCATGAATTTTAAGTTGGTCTTCTGATTTGGAACAATATGAGGACAGACTCTTTTAAAGATTGAGGTTGGTGATGCTGCCTACCTTGGGAAAGTTACAAAGTCACCAAACCAAGCACCTGAGTCCCTGACTTTCAGATGTATCTGAGTAGAATAAACATATAAATTCTGATTGTCAATGTGGTGCTTACACTGCATACTTGGAATAATAAAGGTTCTTGAAAATGCATGTAAATTACAAGGATAATAAATTACTTCCTTGTAAACTTCCACTTGTTTAAAATTTGGCCCTGAAAGTGAATAGCTGACAGTCAACCACTGGCCTACCCAGGGGTAAGCAGTGTCTCGGTGCAGTTTCTAGTGCAGACATTCCTTTGAGAAAACAAAACAAAATGTCACAATGTCCATCTTCTTGCAAAAGGCCCACTGAGAAGTGAATGGTTAGAAAACCTACTGTACCTTTACTTCCATAGAGGAGGACTTTCTGAAACTGGATTACTCATATTATGTACTGGTTAATGAACAGAAACTGTTGTGAACAGATCCCTCATTAGAATCTTGAAAGTTGTTTAGGTCCTGTTTATAATTCAACTAACGTGGCCCACTAAACTACCAATTAAACTATTTCTTAAGCTCATCTTGGTCATAGCAATGCATCCTGATGCAATGTCTAGTAGCTACCTAAACTAAAACATGGAAGGGTATCGAAATACCAGTGTGAGTAAGATTTTCTTGAGCTCTGCTATGCTTACTGCCAGAGCCTATCCTGATCTCTTTGAAAACTAACTACTAGGTTATCAAAGTGTCCGAGTTTAACATTGCCTAGGGTTATTTTATTTTTAAATTGCTTCTAGATCCACCAAAGTCATCTCAGCTAAGTCTATGATAACCCAAGCCTTTAGAATCAAACCTTCGCCAGCATTACTATGGTTTAATTAGCTGCGCATTTGCCTCCTGGCCAGATCCAATAAATATGCATGTATTGGCACAGCTGCATCTCAGCATGCATACTTAAATTAAAAATGTTTCCTTTGATGCTCTGGCAATCTTGGCATTCGTTTACTTTGCCAGAAGCTGCAGCAAGTCACAAAATACTTGTCCAGTCATCATCACAATGTACAATCATGAAAATGTGCTACCAGATTAGCTCCTCACATTACATGTGTAGGAACCTAAAATTCATCATGCTTGCTCTACAGTTACAGAGAAGGATGCTCCCATGGCTGAACAGTATTCCCATGTGCCAATTAGCTGAATTTGGTCAAAACAACACGTAAATCTTCTATTGATATTAATTGCACTAACCCATATCTGAAGTGTTATTTTCATAACTACAGCTGCATTTTTTATTTAAAAGTTGCAGAATTAATTTGTTTTGTTTTCTCCACTTGACATTAGCAGTTTCTTGGAACAATGACCTTGTTAGTCACTGATGATGAATTATTAGCTATTTTTACCAAAAGAAGGGAAATTTGAATGTTATACAGGCTTTCTAAAGGACACACTGAAAGGTTCAGAAATAGTACATATTTTTTCTCACTATTGACCTCTCCATGCTAAACTCCAGTCTAGTCAAAGAAGCAGAGGAGGGAATACCTATAGACAGACATGTATACTTGTCATACAAATAGGAATTTCAAGCAACTTGAAATGCTTGAAAGAACAGAAACCATGAAGGTAGGACCCATGTTTCTGTTTTACTGATAGCCTGACTCACTGATTATTAAAAAAAAAAAAAGACAGACTGACTGACTTCAGTAGCCAATGGATCAAACGGCTCATTATCATGTTCTTTTTTTAGACAGTAGGTTGGTAGACACTTATTCCCCATTAAAAAAAAAAAAAAAAAAAAAAAAGATGCTCTTTTTGATAAGTATTCAGATTTACCTCCATAGTACCTCCACAGTACCAGATATGTTTCTTAAAAATATAGATTTATAGAAGTGCCTCACCAGCTGAGATACCTTGCTCTCAGGATAATCAGACTTTTCACCTCACGTCTCAAGCCATGTGATAAGGTCCTCTGAGAAGCTTTTCAGGACACACCCTTTGCATGAATCCCAGCATCACTGACGTCTATAGCAAAATTTATGCTGACTTTACAGGACCAGAATTTCAAAGCATCGTTAGATTCCATGCACCAGACCATAAGATTTTAGTAAACATTAGCTTTTACTGAATCATCTGCAGCAATGTAAGCAAGGATGGAAAGAATAATATCAGTTGAAATACAAACAGCACATGTTTATTTTGGTATGGAAAGTATCTTAGATTAAGAACATATATTTATTCATCTGCTTATGAACATAAATACAGAGAATCATAGTCAAAATAAGTGCTGCTGTATTGTGAAATCAGAAGGGCCAGTACTGGCAACAGAAACTGTACTCTGCTTTAAAGCAGTGATAATTACCAGTTCATGATGTCCATCGGATCACCGAAAGAAGGCAAGCCTTCTCATTGTGATAGATTTCTATTGCACTTTAAAAATGGCCAGATGGTTCTGTGACAGCTTCTTTCCTTGCTTTGCTGGACTTCTGTATTAAGTAACACATGTAGGAATCTCACAGTGTGTGTGGGTGGTGCGGGGTGAGCTGAGGAATATTAGGGAAAATGATCAGATCAGGTGTTGCACTGAATTTCAAAGCACTTTCTTCTCTTCCTACTGAGATTCCTTGGGAATTCAAAATACCTCTGCTTTAAATGACCAGTTATGCTTCGAGTCTACAGTGGAAACCCACCAGTTGAAAACTCTTTACAATGTGTGCTATCAGAGAGTATGTAGAGTAACCAAATAAACAGTCATCTTTTCTGCAGATGGTTCAGGTATCTTGTGATTCCTTCTGATGTCTACAGAGGTGGGCTAGTCTGCAGTTATTCTGTTGGAAAAGAAAGAATTTAATTCCTCCTTTCTTTCACCTCCATCTAGTGTGAGATATTTAGGAAATATCTGCCCACGCCAAACATAGCTAATATTTCATTGCACCTTATACTAGCCCCTTTTTCCTATCATGGCTTCTTGAAATTAGGATTTGTGTTAATATTTTCAGAATCTCTTTTTTCTTATCAATTCTTTCATTTTACTGAATGCACAAGACTCTCTTCCACAAACATTTGCATAGCAACACATCAAAATATGTACTTTTTCTAAACCAAAGGGGGTCCAAATGGCTGAATCTGCAAATAAAAATGCTTCAAGTTTATTTTTATACAAACATCAAACGTAAACAAATAAAATACCTACAATGAGATTTGTCATCGTGCTTATCAGGAATTTTACTTGTAGATCAGGGAAAAAAAATTTTTATTGAAACCATTAGCTGCTTGGGGTTTTTTTAATCAGAACACAAACAGAAGAGAGAAATAAAATCTCTCATTTCATAGCAAAATTCTCAACCTACTAAGAAACAATCCTAGAGCTCAGACTCGTTTTATGAAGCAAGATCTACTAAGGTAAAACCAGAACAAAGAAACATTTATTGGTCACCACATTCATTAGAATCAAGATTTGTTCAAATATATTCTAAAAAATTCTGCTGTACCACTGTGATAATATAACCTCTATTAAGTCACCTGGTTTTTAAATCTTGGGTGTCAACACAATGAATGGTTTCTTAAACATCACCTCTTTGAAAGTTAAAAGTCCACTTCAGAGAAAATCTTTTACACTAGAGTAACTAGAGATTTAGAAATATCAAGATGAAATTGCCAACACTGAATATTCTCCTGAACATTAAAGGCTATTCTGAGGAAGAAAATGATACATTCACATATTGACCAGAATAATATTTTCTGAGAAGCACAGCTGGATTAGTGACTAAAGACTCAAACTGACTTTTCAGCATAGTTACACTTTAGAAGTACCAATGTACTTTTCCACATAATAGAATGAAAGGATTTCACAAGTTTTGTATGTGCTGCATATGACTGTAAACCTAGAACATATATTTTTTAAATGTTAAGTGCTCCTATATAGTGTGGTGAAATACTCAATTATGCTGGTGGAAAAATAAACTACCAGCTTCAAGAAAAACACAAGGATTTCATGTTTTGGTGTTTTTTCTGCTCCAAATTTGAACAAAATTCCCAAATTTTTAAATTCTTATGGAAAATAAAATTCCAATTCAGGTTCATTAAAAAAATATTATGATAATTTTTTTTTCTCATTAATACAAAAGCAGTGTAATACTAAATTCTCAACAATCTTTTCTCTAATAAACAGTAAATTTAAAATGGATGAAAATTATTAAATAGATTGTTTTAAATAAAACAGTAAAAGCGAAAAATGTTGGCTTCTTCCCAAGAAAACTTAGGTGAAAAAGGTATGTTCCTCTGAAATTACTTGAAAGTAGCTGAACTGCATTTTCTGATGGAAAACTTCCACAGAAAATTTCTCAACCAGGACTTGAGAAAGTACAACAGGTACTTTCTCTGAACTATTCTTTTCATGTTTGGGTTATTTTGCTTGTTTGGTTTTGTTCCTGAAACTACAAAATAATAAAAGTAATCATGCATTCTTCAGGAATCCTCAGGAGGGTATTGACTTAAACTGACAGCACTGATACTGCTATTCATGTTGAAATAATTAGCAATTCCAAGGCTATTAATGGTGTATTGTATCACTATTTTAGACTGGGTAGGATGAAAGTAAAAACCTTTCGGTGACTTTTGCTCCTACTAAAATTTAATTAGCCTTACTTGCTGACCTCATGTTTTATGTAACAGTACACTCCAAAATGACCTCATAAATGGCTACTAATATAAAGGTAAAGTCTTCCTTTTTTCTAAAAACTATCATAGAATAAAAGATTTTTTAGGGTTTTTTAACTACTTTTGCAAAGTATTCTTATAATTGCTAACATTATACATGTCAGCATTACCTGAGGGACCAACTGACTTTGAATTTAATTGAAGAAAGAACGCCTCACTTTGACAAGGTCACTTTTTAAACTGTAGCATTGCAGAGGATTTTTGATTTTTCCTTTCTGAACTAGCTTTAACCTGTAAAATCATTGACAAAGAATTATGTCTTTGCCATCAAATATTAGTAAAGATTAAAAGTGAAAATGCTACCATTAATGGACATAAAATTTATGGATTATGATGATCTGTACTAAATCTGGAAGGCTGTACCTCATTAGTGAAAAAATCTAACTGTGGCCAATGAACATCAGTTTTCAGAAGCTACTTAACATGAAGTGTTAATTCTGCAAATTTAGACCCGTAGGGTCAAATTGACTCCTGATTTTACTGTAATCAGAATACTTTAATGACTGCTGTTGGTGCACCTTCATAAAACAAGCAGAGGAAAGGAATCAGATTAAAAGCTCCAATCAAACATTTGGAATCTCAAAATAAAGATATGACAAAGCATGTTTTGGCTTCATTTAATCACACTAAATAAGACAAATATAAGAGATAATAACTACATACTGAAACCAAAAGGTCTCAAGAACAAAATGAGAAGCACATTTTTAACAATAAAGCATTTAGCTGTTCAAACACCTTAAGGATAAAGTAAATTTTCATCATCTCAAACAAATATCACCAAACTCCATCTGACAAAAGCACAGCATCTGTGGGAAGTACCTTAAAGTCTCAGAAATTAGGAAAATAAAGCAATTTACATTAACACAAATGATTTCCTCTAAAAGTTTGTTTTGGAGTGGAATCTGGAACAACCTCTCCATCTGATACGTAAATGGAGCTCAAAAATATTTTTAATTTTTGCATTCATTTTTTTCACAACTTTCTCTTTTTATATTACTTCTTTTGTTCATTATGGCATTAGAAAAGAAAAGGATAAAGAACAAAAGAAAATCACTGGGAAAAAAAGTCAAATTGAAAATTGCAGGGAGATATTTTGAATACAGTTACTTTTCTGAAAATTTCTGGCATTTTATGTCACATTTTTCAATATGAGATTTTTAACAGGATTTAAAAATAGAGTGATAATTCAGAATTCCAATGAGTGACAAACACAGAAACAAATTTGCTAGCTATTTTACTGGAAGAAAGATCATGAAGAGATTTTAACCCCTTGGGAAGGTGTTTTCTTAAAGTCAAAGTATACTATTTTCCTTTCTAATGAGTTTATTTCACTTCATAAATGGGAAGCGAAAGGCAGTTTCTGAAAACACACAACTAACACCTATTCTTTTGCTAATTCTTACATATAAAAATAGAAGAGCAACAAGGCAAACTATACCATCAACAATAAAACCTCAGTCTTTCAACATATCTCAGTGGCATTTTTCATTCTTTACAGGAGCATGTCACATATGTCTCACTATAGCTCCTCTTCCACACATGTAAATCAGAGGAAGCATGACTAATATTTTTAACTTAAGAGAAAGAATTTAAAAGGTTGGAAATAGCACACATCAGGTACTCAAAAGTTCTTTGGGCAAAATTTTTAACACTGGACCTTATATTATGTTAGGACACCTTTGCATGCTTCTGATGCATGCACACATTTGTCAACAGGTTAGGAACCTTTTAAGGCAAACAAATCAGAGGACATAACTTGCTATTGACACATATTGCAAACAAACAAATTCCAGCATGTGACTTTTGTATTCATGAATCTGTGATCCATATTTTCATAGATAAAACACCTGTATCTGATATTTTCTGTGCATTAATATAAATTTTGGGGCTAGCACCCATTAGTGTGTACACAAATGTATATTTTGCCTCAGACAAAACCTTGGTGTGTACTGATATTCCTCTTGAGTAAAATTTGGGTGTCAATGTTTGCCTTTTCTCTATGGGATGATTGTAATGACCAAAGCATATGCTGTGAAATATTGTCCACAGACATTTTTTTTCAGAATAAGTAAATGTGTCTTTTTTTTAATCACAATTGCCCAAAGGCATTTAAATATTTTTAAAAGAAAAACAACATAAAAAACCTAAATATTCCCACAATGAGCTATACAAAAAAAGGAGTCCCAAACTTTCCGAAGTATCTTAATGAGGGTTAAAGGTCACTGCTAAATAAAACTGAGAAACAGAAAGGACCAGGATCCTGTTTCCATTTTAATGTGCCTCATGTTTATGTTTTGCTGTCGGCAGGGGAAAGGCTGAAACAATTCCACTTACAAGGAGGTTACAAACAGGCTGAGTATTGCAGCTGGCTGGAAGAAAAAGTTTGTGCTCCACAGGGCTAAGGTGAATACGAGTTCACACAGAACAGACATATGTTAAGCTCAGGGCTTATAGCTGACATTTCTCTGCAAATCCTTGCCTAAAAATTACAATCTAGGCTGTGGCCTGAATTCCAGTTCCTTTAAATTATGTTCCAAAGACCCAGACCAATAACATTGGCTTTTAATTTTAATTTCTTCACCACTATTCAAACTCAAATTATATGAAAAATGTTCAATTCTAAAGATGTGTTGTGCCTGCAATTAGCATAACATTAAACAGAGAACGGTCTTAAATTCAAAGATCCCTGGAATAGGAAACAATTGCTAAGGCTACTCATCAAAGCAATATGGTGAACCCTAACCTTTGTTTAATCACTTCTGTATTCTGAGTCCTAAGAAAAGCCCGATACTTTTCTGAATTTCATTTTAGTGGCTTCAAACCAGTGTTAGGATTCTAAGGAATTCTTTTCTTCTTAAAAATGTATATATACTGCTCTGCTAAGCACATTCTGTTCCTACTCTCTATCTGCACAAATACATGAGTAACTGAAAGAATGTGTTGCATATAAAATTGTGAAAGTCTGTCTTTAATCAACATGTTCACCTTAAAAGCTATAAAATCCACCAGAATTTCTTATGTAGTATATGGGATGCTTTGGGATACTAGCTTTCAGTAAAGAATAGTTCTTGGCTGAAATATGGATAAATGAGTCTGAACTCAGCTTCTACAGTGATTGCCACCCTCAAAGATGAAACTCCAGATACTGCAATGAAACATGCAATGATAATTATACTATTTGACAGGACAGTTAGATCCTCTTAAGATGAGAACAGCGTAGACTTTCCTAAACTGACTAATATACATCAGCAATAAAAGAAATTTCAGTGATCATTTTTCCATGGCCAGAAGCTCTAAAATGGATTTCTAAGGGGAAGAGGTAAAATACACCACCGCCCACCTGCAATTGTTATAGCTGTGACTCTGGAAAGCCCGTATCCCCGGATGCTCCGTAACTACTTGCTCATAAGTTTAGTTAATGAACAAAAAAATGACTCCTTGTTAAGGATAGTGTAAAAATCTATTTGTGCAAGCAGGTTATCATCTTCAAAGCTTACCAAATAAAATATCTTTTAATTTAGGAAATAATATTTTACTGGAGAGAGATCACCTTACCAACTATGAAAACATAAACCTCAGTAGTAGTATTTTTGTCACCAATCATGAAAACTTTCATTCTTACAAGAAAGATGTTAATCAAGGGATACCCATGCCAAGCAGTTTATTTCTCATTACATTACTGAATCACATTAACAGTTTGTGGGAACTTTGGAACACTAATTTACAATCAAGACTTCCCTTTAAATTTTTTTTCCTGGTAGACTGTAAGTGAAAATATTGTGAGCTGCACTGCATTCGGTGTTCTGAACTCAGCATGAGAGAGGGATAGACACAACTACCTTGTCTGACATAAATATAAATTATTTTATATATCACAGGGAAAAATTTCAGTGGACCAGTGGATAAATAAGCCACCAGGATTTTGATTCATACAGATAATGTGTCTCAACAAGATTATAAACTCAGGCACCACCCATTTCTTTCGAAAGGTACTCCTGTTCTTGGTACCTTGTTTCTGTCTTGCCTAGCCTGGATTTAAGTTGCTGTGTCCTTCTCACTGTTCTACAGATATTGTCCAGGGTAGACAAGTGTCTACGCATAAACAGAATGGTTTTGAAGTACTCTTTTAGGTAAAGCAACCTTTCAGTCTAGCAGATTGTCAGAGCCCAGAGCACACCAACCCTTCCTAGTTCAACCCTGTGCACTCAAGGCCAGCTCTCTGAAATGAGATCTGTCTGAGAAGCCCCAGCTGGCCTTGGAGATATTTGAGAAAAAGCTGGAAGACGCTGCAGTAGGAGTTCCTATGTCCTTTGGTTGGGAGATGATTTTAAGCAGAGGTTGTCATCCTTGGCACATGACACGGCTGCCTTGCAGCTATTGATCTGGACCCTGTGGATCTGGATTCTAACCCTGACCCAGGGACTGACTTCCTGGCCTGACCTCAGACATGGCTCATTACAGTGGACTTGTCTGGAGATCTGGACTTCTGTCTGAGCCTGCATACTATCACTGGGCCTGTCCTGTTTGCCTCACTCTGGTGTTGTGGGACAGGACCCTTGTCAATGAGGCCACTGCCTCTGGAAGGCCTTGTTATCATGCTGGGCTGCTGGACCTCCTTTAGGGAGCAGCACCTGCCCTTGGTGCTCCCTAACACAGATGTCCTTAATCAGAAATTGTACCGCGACCTTACAGAAATATAGACCTATACTTACATCAAATAATAATGGCTTAAAAAAAAAACGAAAAGAAAATGCTAATTCAGGCCATGAATATATTGTTTGCATATGATATTTTTAAGATGAAAATCAGTTCTGATCTCTCCTTCCCAGTCATCTTTTTGAGATACAATTAAGAAGGATCAGCATTTGCAGTGCTTAAATTTGATCAAAAATTAATATCTCCACTGAATCTAATTTGTGAAGAAAATGTCAGGTCAAAATGTCTCATGAGTAAATTACTTTTTTAAAAATGCAGTAGGAAAGCTAGAGCTCATGGAAATCTCTTGCTGTAGTATCTATCTGAGAAAGAGTAAATATTTCCAGGCACCCTTAGGAACTTTTAAAGCCAGAATGAGTAACTCGGTAATGCTCTATACCAAAGGAAGGTGAAACTCTGATTAGGAAATTAAACATTCTTACAGTCTTCTGGCCAGGCTGCCTCAGTTCTATTCAGGCATTTGCACATAATAAATAGAGATGCCTCACTGTAGGTCTTAAAGAAATTTCAGGCAACTCAGATTTAACAGATCATTCCATTACCCTGAACTAATGGAAGAAATTAGAGACAAACAGTTACATTTCAAAATGTGGATTTGGCACTGGAAACTTATTAACTCAGATGCAAAATCATGTAGACAAGATATGCAAATAAGAAGTTTGAATCATATTTACACCATCGAGTTTTATCTGACCATGGATTTGTATCAGCTTTTGAGAGGACACACTCAAGATTAGCTTTGCAGCTTGTTCAAACACCGAGTCTCAGTGAGTTGTACGGTACAAGTGTCTCTATGCTGTGTTTAGTATTCCATCAAATAGCATCCGGACAGGCTGCCCGCAGTATGCCAGTGACAGCTCTTGTGGAAGACAGAGAATAATATAGACATATTCAGGGACACAGTTATTTACTTGGTGTATAACTGTCATAGCTACTGATTTCAACAAATCTTTGACAATAAACCCAATTCAGGAACTTCCCAGTGTTGTTTTGGTATCCTGTTTTGTGGTGTTCAGATGTTCACCACAAAATCCTGTGAACACCCTGGAGATAATTTCTCTTTTCTTCATCAAATATGTCATTCCTTGTTCTACAGTTTTCACAGTTGTCAATGAAAAAGAGGAAAAATACCCTTTGAACCAGGTTCTAAACTCCTGAAGAAATAACTAACAATGGAAAGGACCATAGTCACCACAGGGAAAAAGCACTTCTGCTAGCACTCCTAAAAGTCCCTTTACCATGTACTCGTACTTACTTTGTAATGATTGCATGTTTTCCCTTCGGGCCCACTAAAGTATTTAATTGCAATTACACTCATTTACATAGCAGATGAGGCTAATTGCTGGTATTAGTTACCAAATGTATGCTTATATTGTGAGGGTAAAAAAATGCCCTACAGAAAAGAAAACGACTATGCCTCTAATTAAGGAGCTATGAGTCAAAGTGAGCTTGTTCAGAGATGTAAATATAGAATCAAGGGCTTTCAGAGTTCTGCAGTGCATTTTATTATACCACTAGTTCCCATATTTCAGAGGTAACGCTGGCAGACCTCAGAGTACATACAATGAACTATTCTCGTTTTCTTAGATGCAGGGATGATGGGCACCACATAAAAGCTCAGACAGAGAGATCTAGATTTCTAAAATTTTTAATTAGAAATTAATGCGAATGTTGTATTAGGAAGGCTCTTTGTGTGTAATAGATACACTGAACTTATTATTTTAAGCAGTCCCATCACCTATTCTTTTGGGCTAATTCCCAGGAAAAGTCCTTTTTTACTTTATTCAGAGCTCAAACTGCTTTGTGTCAATGGACTTCATTTTCCATGCAATTATACACAAGGACTTTTACGATAACATGCTACTAAAGTGAATGTGAGAAGCTTCAGGTCAAGTGGAAACCCAGATGAATAACAATGCCAGGATTTGGCCCTGGATAACATTTCTAATATAAAAATTCTTGAAAGATTTGCAACTATACATCTATCTTTATACAGAGGGAGAGGGCTAGTCCCGGATGGTGGAATGAAGATTTGTTAATTTTAGTTAGCTTCAGGAGGTCACAGTGAGAACAGAAGTGTGCCCATCAGTATCCCTTGGACAGGGTTGAAAAGCTCCCCATAAACATTTAAAAATTAACACTTTATCAAACTGTGCCTTAAATTTTTCCTTTCCTGGAAGTCTACCAAATCTTGACAGCAGTTAAGCTGTGGGTGTGCGGAAACACTACATACCATATTTACTATTATCATCTTTTAGGTAATTTCCCATTAGTCTACTATGTTTTGCCTATGTTCAAAACTGAAATTCTTTTGGTTTGGGGGTGGGTAGCAGGAAGCATCCTTTTCTTGATGCATTACCTAAAAAGCGATTTGAGTGGGCTCACGAAAGGGGTTCCCACATGTTCTGGTAATACAGAGGAATACAAAAATAAATGAAGACAGTATGTTAAATCAACATGCTCTAGCCTTTCTTGGATTTATATCTCAGTTTTTCCATCAGTAAATCTAGTAGTCATCACTGGCTGGAGACCAGTTTACCAGGTGAATGAGACATCACAGAGTCACAACCATATAATTTTATAACGGTGCTGATCTACACCTCAGCTACAGAAAGCACAACACATTATGGTATTTATAAAAGCCACATTTCTTTAGATTTCTGCTAATGTTAAAACCTATTCAAAATAATCTCTGAATTTTCCACTTTGTTTCCTTGTTTGATTACAAATTGTTTCTGCCTCCCACCAAAAAATAATTGCAACCCCATGCAAAAATTAATTCCAATGTTAAAACAGTAAGCTTGATTTTCTGTTGCCTTTCATATCATATAATGTAAATCCTGTGTAATTACTATTCTGATATAGAAAGCCTTAAAGTCACAAAGAGATGATATAAACGAGAATCTATCCCTCTTGCTTTATTAGGTTTGATATTCCTAGATGCTGCTTTATGCTAGTATTAGATTCATCAGTGTTTGATTACTTACACAGATCATTTCATAAAATGAAACTGGCTGTGAGCCATATTATCAGCCGCTCCCTATTTTCTTTCTGAAAAGAAGATGAAAAAAAAGTTTTAAACCACCTAAAATGCATTCCATGGATGCCAAGGCCTCTCCCTTCTGAGTGCCTATTCTCGTTAAATATATACCTTTGTAGGACTAATCCCAAATGGTTTGATGACAGGGGTCATGCAAGTGTCATTTTTCAAACTTGTGTGAAAATCCATTTCAAGCCATCTTCCCCTCTTATATTTCACCTCATTTCTGGAGCACTCATGCAGCATAATTACTTAGCTAGAGCACAAAATGTAAACAGGACATCCTCTCAGATAGGAGATCCCAACATGTTGAAAAGTATATGCCTTAGTTCTTACTCAGTTCTGGAAAGTATCCCAAGACTTCCACAAAAAGATACTGTTTCTGTTAATGTGGAACATAAACTTAGCCCTTAACATAAAACAAAACCAAACAACATCTGTCCTTACAGTTTGATTGTTTGTTCCACCCTAGTATAATTATTCTTGCATGACAGCAGCCCCTGCAGGCTATAGCCTTGCTTGCTCTACTTTGCCCTGAGAGGACACCCGGCATTAAGAGATGAAATCACTGCTAGTGAACTTTCATTTAGAAATGCTTAGTGCTACAGCACAGTCACATATTTATAACTCTCTGGGATTTTTTTTTTAATAGCATTTTGCCAATTCAAGTTGACAGAGAAAGATTTGTGTTTCCAAAATCACAGGTCTCTGAAAAAATCCCTGGAGCTTCCAAGAGCAAAAATGGTCAAGGTGGGAGAGAGTTCAATTTTTCACTCCTTTGTTCCTTTACAGGAATAAGAAGTAGTTCTTCTAACGTTTGGTCATTATTTTAAGGCTTATTTGCAGTGTTTCTACCCAATCACAATAAAATTTTAAACGGCCATAAAAAAAGGGGAGGACATGCTCTAGTCACTACCCTCGCAGACAGCATGGGGCTGGTAGAAAGCCAAAATTGCCTTGTCCTGACAGAAGCCACACATCTTCTGTCACTGTGACAAAAAGGGGTCAAAGCAACCGAGCTCCCAAAACTGAAAAATTCAAGAAAGGAGGGTACTCCAATTGGTACTCCAGTTCTAGTAGCTTTTTCAATATTTCCTGTAGACTTGGCACTAAAGCAATATGTACCTTAATCCCATTCCTGAACTGGTATACCCTTGACTGAACATCTACAATTCCTCTGGTCTCTGGATCTGCAGAACTCCCCCAGGGCAGTGGGACTTCATCACAGCCACAAGGCTGTCTCTTTCTCACGAGAGGTATGTGGTCTGCTTGGAAGACTGTCAGATCTAGTTGGGTGTGAAAACACACTTTTTAAAACTTGGTCCTACAGGTATCATCATAATCTAATCTAATCTAATTAGAAACATCTAAGAAGAACAGATATACATTGTGTCTTGTCTGCACCCTCTCAGTGGCATAATGCATAATGCAAATCCTCTGATCACACAAGCCTCAGGTAAAGTTCACATCTAAACACCTGACTGTGGATAATCATTGCTACCTGATTTTTTGATCATGCAATTGCAAATATTTTCAGGTATAAACATCATTATGATAGTAGTTGTAGTCCTTTACTACCTTTTTCCGTACTGTTCACACAGCATGAAGAGAGTGACACCATTTGGCTTCATGGTAAATATGAAAGTTCATGGCTCGTAACATCAGTCCAGTTTTCCATTGATAAATTTGTCTTTTTTGAGCACTATGTAGTTGGTGAAGTGGTTTTCCGAGTTAAGGTACTCCTCCCTTTTTGTATTTTTCTTCTAAACCCTCCACACTTTCTGTGATCACAGAAGCTGAGATTTGGGGTTTTTTTTAGAGATCAGTTGCACAAACATTTCAGGTGTAAAATTTAATGAAGTAAAATACAGTATTTTCAAAAAGAAAAAATAATAGTTGTTTTAGGATCAGTAACCTGATCCTAAAGTTTGCTTAAGTTGAAGCAAGAAAAAAAGTTCAGTGAAACCAGAGCCAGATTCCTGTGCAGTCTATGTGCCTGAGAAATTGCTTTAGAGTAGGATGGACCTTTTGTTAAGGGACCAAATTCCCACTTTCCTTATATAAGTACACAATAGAAGACTTACCTCTAAAAACTTATGGCTCCTTGGCAGATTCCTTACAGTCACACTGTTTCTTTAGTAGAAGAGGCACTGTGAAGACAACAGAAGCCACAGTTCATAGTGAACACAGACAATAGCCCCAGAAGTCTTTGCCAAAATTATAGGTTCATCATCTAGTCACTACTTTTTTTCAGCAGTGGCCAAAAAGTTAGCAATAAGTGTTATTAATTCAAAACCATGCCTTCTAACAGCAGTGTTGATCGTATCTGTACTTTTACCCTTGTAACAGAAGGAACACTATTATGAGAGAATGTCCCTCAGCTTTTTCTCTCTTCCATTTGTCTATGTTCAAAAGCAGATCATGGGATTTGTAGGGCAGATGACCCACAAGCTGTAAATTGTAGCTCATTCACTTCTATATGAGCTCTGGCCTTATCCATTTAGCATTGCTATAGTTGCTCTGCGATGTGGAATGAACAGAAGAACAAAGACCTAGAAGAAGGTAAAAGATTTGGCACTGTCACCTTGAAATTGGTTGGTAGCCTAAGTGCTATTGTGCTTTTTAATGAGGATTTTTTTTTGAGTCTTTAAAGCCTGTTTTCTCCCAGTTTCCTATTGCAAGAATTAGCTGAGTTGAAACACTCTTCTATGTATGTTATTGGTAAGAACAGAACCCCAAATAAGTTGCTGTTTTAAAAGTGCTATTTGTGAAAGAAAGAATAAAATAAAAGAACAATTTGATTGATTGTTTGTTTAATCAAAGAGTCTAATTATTTCAAATTTCATGTTTTTAAGTTCTTTATATATCTGTCAAGTCTTCATCAAGGGAATTATCCCTGTCACATCTCTACTATGTTTTTGCTATCATTTTCATTCATGGTTCATCAAGAATTGGACGCACAGTAAACAGCACTAGTAACATCTAAGCATCTTCTAATTAGCAGGGGAACCATACTCTTTTTGGGTCTGTGCCAAACATCTGAGAGCTGGAAGTGAAAGGAGCTTTACTTGAGAAGGCCTTCAGTAGCAGAAATCCCTTACAACCAATAACCCTGAGAGACCAGAAAGTGCTAGCACAGTCCCCTAAAGACTATATGTAAAGGGATGTAGGCAGGGCAGCCAGGGGACACACTGATTCAGATGTCCCGCTTGCAACGTCCATTCGTAGAACTTATATGAAAGTCCCAGTGGTGATAAACGCGCTTTTCTGTTGTACATCCCCTCAGGAGGACAGCTGCGGAAACATCCCCTCCCCTCTGTAAAATGAATCACCCCTGGATAGAGTGGGTGTAGCTATTTGTACATCTCTTATCATACTAAGGATGTGCTAATATCTTGACCTGCAAACCACAGGACCACCCAAGCCTCTAGCAGCTAAACTGAAACTATTTGGTTGTGATTTATGTTGGGAGGTTTCCTCTGCAATACATTCACCCTTGAAGAAGATGAAGAAAACACATAAATTTGCCTATTTAATCTAGAAATGGAAGAAGAGGATCAAGTATATTGTAAAAAGCTCTCAAAAATGAGTGTGATAGTTCAAGGCATAGTCTTCCAGATGCCATACTTAGATGAAGAATGAGGACACAGAATAATACATAGTCACGTGACCTGAAAGGAAGATTAAACATTTAAGATTCAAAAATGGGAAGTAGAGAAAAGGCCACATGTAGAGCCTGGGAAGAAAAATCAGTCCTGGCAAGAAGGGTTTGTACGTCTAGACTGTTTCCCCCTAGTGCAACTTTCCAGACAAGCAAATTTTGTGGAGTCTAAATGTTCTTCCTTGTCAGCCAAAAATTTTCTCTTTTGAGATCAGCACCCAAGTTGGACAAAAGCTTTATGCTTGGCTGAAGGTATTCACATAACTTTGTAAAGATGAAATTGTTGGAGACCCTACTTTGAAAAATACCCTGTAAAAAAATGTTAAAATTATTTCCATTTTGCTTTCCCTTTAAATGTTTATGGGGGTTGCTGTTCACAGCTAAGAGTATTTTAAAAAGCCAGAACAGAATCACAAACCAGTTTACAAGTTCTGAAAAGTTCTCATCCCAGGTAATGTTTCTATTTGAATCCAAGGATATAATAAATAAACTGTAGCTGCTTGCCAGAAGAAACCCAAACCTATAATTTAGGTTATTACAGTAAAATATATGCTCAAAAAAGTAAAAAAGTATTTACATCAAAGCTAACAACAGGCATTTCTCTAAGATCTGGCAGATGACAGTCAGCTAAAAGGAATATGATAAACTGGAGTAACCGATGTCTTCTGATAATTTCGGACAATACTAATTATGTTGACTCTTAGTAACATTTTTTTATACCAATAGCTGAAAGATATATTTGGTGTACATCATGTTATATTTGAAGGAAACCAGAATGTCTCTTTTCCCTTAATGAAACAAATTTAGAAGTCAGAAGTCCAAAGAGTCACTCCATATTCCCACTGCTACAGAATATGCGAGAACTGTTAACATGAATAACATGAGTCTAAAGCAGAATCAGGATATATAAGGATCTGATATGTACCAAGCTGCATGACATGATTTGTCTGCTTATCACAAGATCAATGTTAAAAATACACTGGTCTAATGTGTCATGGGAGCAGGGTTTACAGAACTTTTGAGTACTCAGAGAGACAGTTAAAGTCAATCTGAGCTGCAGGGGTTCAGCTCCCTTAAAACCAGTCATTGATAATGTAAACCTCTATCGGTCATGGATCAATAACATTTTAACAGGCATTCAATATAAACTCTCTTTCGGAAGATCTCAAATTTAAATGAATGCAGAACATGTAGGATGCTTTTTTTTTCTCCTTTACATGTAAAATTTTTTAACATACATTTTTAAACAAAATGCTTGTAAAAAAAACAGATCTTGACGGATCTTTAAACAAAATGTTTGTAAAAAAAAAGATCCAGCAAAAGCTGGATATTTCCAACAGAAGCAGAGCATAGGTTCCAAAGTAGAAGAAAGCTCTTGGACAAAGCTGTACTGAAAACATAGTATCTTGCTTACAAAGGGAAATCTGTTATATCAGTAGCTCCCAAGAGATGTCCAGGATCAATAGGTCAGAGCACCCTCATACCCTCTTTAATAATACACAGCTACAACAGCTTTTCCTCTTGGCTGCACCCATTTACCTGCCTCTCTGAGTACTTGAGAGTTTTGTAAATCCTGCTCCCATGACATGTTGGGCTGCGCTCAATCTACATTCAGTATGCATCAAGGTTCGTACTCACTATCTGAGTGGTTGACAAGGCAAAATACTCAGTCATTTTGCTGCCTGATGTTTGTCTTTGGCCTCCACTGACAAATTATTCACTTTTCCTCAATCCACTGAGAGCTGCCTGTGTACAGCAGGAGAAAAAGGCCCAAAGCATATGATGAAGAGCTTCGACAGATGGGCTCTGGCAGATCTTTCTGCACTGGTGTAAGATTTTACCCAGAGCTGACTGCTCTATTCTTTGCTATACCTTAAAGCCCCTATAGAAGAGTTAGCAAAGAGCAATACGTATCCACAGCTCAGCCTGTGTTCATCTTAACTATTTTCTCTGGTGGCCATGCTAAAGCATGGACATATACCTCCTTTTCTTAACATCTTCAGTCCCTAACCTTATGCAGAAATAGAGGACAGGCAGCCGGGGTGATGATGTACAAATTATCATAGCAAGAAAAGCCAGAGCTTGTCTGACAAAGCCCTAAGATTAAGTTCAGTTTCTGTATAATATCAGACAGATTTTCTATCTGGGGATTACAGGTATATCCTGCAGTGACAAGGGGACAGACATCTGTGATCTAATAGTCATTTTGCATGTCTTTTGCCACATTCATTGACTCAATAAAGTTAGCATGGTTACTGAGAGGGAAAGAGAGGGACAGGAATGGAGAGAGAAAGAGAGACATAGACAGGGAGGGAGAGAGGGAAGAATAGAGAAAGAGAGGGAAGAGGGAGAAAAAGAGAGAGGGGCATATTGCAGAGTATATATAGTAATGCAATGTTATGTAATGGCTTCAATAACTTCCCTACCCAGGAGATCAGGAATGTCATGATTGCTTTCCTAACCTGACAGTATTTTAATTTTTAAAAATGGGAAAAAGGCATTTTTTCAAACTGGTTGCAGGATACTTAGGGGACATTGTCTTAAGTTATCTGTATACCCATGTATCTATGTAAGCTGTAATTTTAAAAACTATTCTGTTCCCCAGCCCATTGGCGGACGGAAGGAAGGAAAGAGATCAGTGGAGAGGAATGTTTAAATAGCTTCTTGTTTTTCACTCACAGGACAGATGGCGTGCAAACTAATGAAAAATAAAACCCCAACTGACATTGTATAGCAGCTGTGTAGAGTGTCAACTATAGGAAGAAATGTGGCCCACTGGATAGACTGTTTTACTAAAAGTGAGAGAACTCAGGTTCTAAGCCTGGTTTCCTATTCCCAAAATGCCTATACTTTTATAAAAGAAGTCTCTGTGCCTCAGTTTCTTCATCTGTAGAACAGGAACAATTAGATGTTACACTTTATAAAGACAGAGACAAATGATGAGAACTTCATTTTTGCGGGAAAGCCCATTGAAAACAAAATATTTTACTTAACTAATGAGTGGTCACAGTGCTTGTATGAAGAAAACTGAGCTCTTTCACTGCTCTAGAAATATTTTTGTTTCAGTGATCAGAAAGAATTATTATGTTGTGATACTGTTAATAAGCCTAAGATTTTACTCACAACTCAAAGCAAATGAGATTCATAAAGTTCAAGGTACAGCCCTGGAACAAGACGAGTCCATGAGTTGTTACTCATTTCCTGGGGAGAGCTTTACGTTTTTTCCAGAAGGCTAAGCTTTTCCTCCTTACGTATTTTTGGTCTGCAAAAATTCCTTCTGTAATATGGTTGACTTCTTTTTCAAGTTGCTGTGCTGATACTGTTCTCTTCAGCCTATGTCATTATGTGCCAATCTTTTCCTGCTTTTAAGATGGTTTTATATTTTTTCTTTCATTTTTTTCCCCTCCTTACTCAGTCATTGTCTTGAAGCCCTGAGAAGAGTTCCTATAATCACTATGATCACAACTTAGTCTGGGAAGACACAGTTGCCTTTCTACTTAAGATAAGTCAGAACAGAACAAAATTGGTGTGATTTATGTCAGTTTCCAAAGGATCAGGGCTAGCTGCAGGGGTTACCTTGATTTTGATCTCTTGCAATTTTTTTCAAAACAGAGCAGGAAGAATCTCTCCCATAGTCACTACATTTTTTCCTATCAGGCCATTATGGAAAAGCCACATTAAATTTTCAGAGTAGCAGTGAAGATAACATTGTGCCTCTCTCCAATGCTTTGGAGGCTATCAGCTTTGAAAGGAAGTATGTGCAAGTTTAAAGTTGCAATGATTGTGTTCGACTACTGCCTCTTTGATACACCAGATCTTCTGTTTATCCACTGGATTTGTGAGGGTGGGGAGGAAACACGGCTGTGATATGATTCAAGATGGTAGATATAAAAGAGTAAGAGATTTCCCCCTGCATTCTCAAATTCTTCCTTTTCCCTAAAAGACTTGAGGACTGATTCTCTCTGTGGGGATTTACACCTCAATGAAGCAACACCTGTGCTATGGCATTCTCATAGTACTGTGTATCTACTTTTTCTGTTTATTAATCTAAAGAAACAGATAATTTCCCCTGAATATAGCAGTTAAGTATGATGAGGTTTAGGGAATTTCTATGCCGTGAAAGATTTGTGCTATAAATTAAATCCTTATTAACCAGCTTGTCTAGTATGTTCGTGGCACAAAGGAACATATCTTATTATGGTATTAATAATAAACAGAAGAACATAGATGTCTTCTTAATCTTACCCTGTGAAATAATTCCATCACATATCATGTTATCAATATTTAAGACTGCCTAAGAATATAAATGATACTGGCCATATATGTAAATGTAAAGTACACGTGACGTCAGATTAGTTAATATAAAATAACTGAAGAAAACTTGTTTATTGTTGCCATAGTGGTGGAAGTGATGAAGTGGAGGAAATGCAATGTTTATCATACTGTACACATTAAAAGTTATGATTGTGCAGGAACATTTCTCAGTTAAATGGTATGTGTCGGAGAAAACACTGCACCAAATAACAAAGAAAGGAATACATTTTGTTCCGCCATCCTTTTCTCTTTTTTTTTCTTCTTTTGAACTAGATCCCCAGTGTAGCCTAGAGGATACTTTATTTATGTCCCTGCAGTTCAGGGCCTACAAACCAATTCATCATGTTGCTGCCTTGCCTCATCTGCTGTAAATGAATGACCCCTCCTGCAACTTTCTGAAGTCTGTTTGCCATTATGTAGATTAATGCAATAAATACGCATATGTGTGTACATGTGTGTGTGAAAAAATGCATTGATGGAGTATATTGCGTTATGTTCCACAGCCAGCTCCATCCAGAATCTGTAATTTAACATTCAGTAAATATAAATGACTCTCCAATACCACAAGGAAATGTGTCTGTGTTCTATTGAGTTATATCAATTTTTTACTTAAATGCTATAAAATAGATATTAGCTTAGACTGTCTTTTGCATGCAATAATTCAAATCAGATTTATAGCTTCGTGTCATAGACATATTCCCACCATTCATACATGAAGAGTTTAGAAAATCTGAATTAAAGTAGCGGACTTGGAATGCTTTGGGTCTCTTCTTTGATAAGTAGCATTAAAAACAACTCTGTACAACTCCAAGTCTTTGTATTTTACACTTGAATGTGCTTTGTCAATAGGTATGTAAAAAAAGATTAGGCATTTTGAAAAGGGTAAACAAAAGGAGTGTGAACGAAATTCTGTAAAAAATCATTTTCACAATTAAATTAATAGAGAGACAGTTTAATCACTGGACTTGCAGGTTTAATCATATGCCCTTTCCTGCAAGCACAGGAAAATTTTGACTAGCACAAAAAAATCCTTTTTGGCCTGAGTGGAATGAGTTGAGTTAGTAAGTATTTAACATGGCATTGAATATTTCCAGGATCAGGCTCTTATTCTGAAGCTGGTTTGTTTATTGGCTGGTGAGCAGTATGCTCATCTTTTCAGCACAAACAAGCAAATGGGGTAGATTCCTGCCAGTCTTTAATGTCTTTACATTTTTCGTTTAAAAAAAAAACCCAGCAGCAACAACAACAGAAAGAGTCCCAAAGAGTCTGTTTTTTAAAAATTTTGGCTTTTGAAGTTTTTCACATCCCTGCTTGGAACACAGTCATTAAGGTTTTTTTCTGTAGATATTTTCTGATTCTGTAGATATTTTCCATACACAGTTTAAGTGATTTGATGAATAAAAAGCTGAAAGAAACTAATGAATTTATAGAAAAGAATGGCACACAATGCTAACTAAATTGAGTTAAAGTCATGAAATAAGAACACCTTAACAATTTCAGCTGCTTATTTCTGGCCCAAAAAATCAGTTCTTTGCTATCAATTTTGATAAGCAGCCTTCCTCACTGATGAGGCTATAAGATGATAATGTCATTCAATAACTCTCACACCCTTTCCTGCTATTTGTCCAGTGAGGAAACTAAAGGTTTTCTTGTCGTGTGGACACAGAGGAAATATCCGGCAACCAAATACTGACCCTTGCATGCAAACAGGTCCATATCCTCTTTCCGCCTGACAACTTCCTTCCTGCCTGCTAGGAACAAATCTACTCTTCATTTTTCCGGAGTTCTTTATACAGACTACTCAGAAAGCCCTTGGGTAGGGACAAACATTTTATTAATGTAAACTTCATCTAACAGCTGGATACTTAGGGCAGCCAGGCCCAAATTTACAGTAGAGAATTGTTTGCTGCTTTTAACTATAGCGTTGCTGCAGATGAGTCACTAAATGTTCTGTGCCAGGGATTAATATAAAGAGTTTACTGAGATTTCTGGCCTTAGCTTAACAAAGACATATTTGCATTTCTGATGTTTTGTGAAGGCTAAACTTAGGTAAGATGAATCTCACTGGGTCTTTCCACAGCATTTCTCTGCATTAGCAAGAAGTGGAAGCCTTTTTCTGCATATGAAGAATGGAGGGTTTATCTCCTGCCTGACATCTCTAAAGACAGTCACTAAGACATAAACTCTCTCCTGAGTGATGTTACTGATCAGATAACCAGCAACAAAACAGCCAACAAACAGCTAACAGCTGACAGCAGAGAACCAGTTTCTTAGGGCTGTATTTTCTGGGGTCACCTATGTTATTTATTCTTCGCTTGAAGTCTTGATTTCAGAACGTAAAAGGAAAGCCCAGGCCATGTTCTGTCTTATTCCCATTGTTCAATTACCTGGGAAATGTCTCCTGTGGCTCTACACAGACTTGTCATTCTGTGCTGTTGAAAGAATCTCAGAAGTTAGTAACTAAGTTCTCAAGAAATTCTCCCTCAGTCAGGTGATTAGCTCTTTGTGTGACTGTGACCAGGCTACCTTTCACTCTAAAGATAGTTCATTCACACTTAGCTTCAGAATTGTTTATTATACCATAACATACTGTATTGATATATACCCATCAGAAAGCATCTTTTACTGGAATTTGTACATTTGTGTATATGCGTGTGTTCCTCTCATCAGAAGAATGAACCATAGAATGGTTTGGGTTGGAAGGGGTCTTTAAAGATGGGACCAATTTCTTACGTATTCCCATTAACAGTTTAAGAGTAACTAAGCAGTATTCAGCAGAGTCACAAACATGTATGAATGGTCAGAATCAGGCCCCTTCCCTATAAGATGATAGATAGTGGAGTCCCTCATAGTGCTGCAGCATTGTGACATATTGCAGGGCAGCTGTGAACAATCTCTACCACACGGAATTTCTGCAGTGTTCCCTGAAATCTCTGAGAATACATCCTTGTTTGGTAGATGTATTGGACTGCCAGTCTGAAAGAAACCCAAATATAAGGAGAGTTGCAGGGAGAAAGAGCAAGAGAGAGAAGGAGCTAAAGAGAGAGGGAAATGCCATATACAAAAGTGAAAGCCATTCATTCACATTGAAAGTTATCATTACTATATTACAAATGTGAATTGTATACAACATAGATGTTGTATAAAACAATATCAATAAATATGTTTTGTGTCATGATAAATAATTGTTAGAAACATTTTATATGGTTGGAGTTGACAAGCATTTACAACTATTTTAATGGTATTTAGATTAATCATATTTCCTCTCCTATAAATATTTATGAATGAAATCTTAGTACAAAGTATGGTCTCCATTTTAAAGGATAGCAGCAAACTTTTATAAGCATATTGCCCTGGTACTTATTGTCAATGCCTCCTATAGTTTAAGTTCAGAATACCTTTACTTTTAAAGATGCTTAATATTACAGGTGCCTGACAACTGGATACTTCAGCTGTTTGCTGTTCTAGCATCTACATACCTATACTAAAGATAGATGAGCTGTGTGTCAGGAAAACCGAAAAGCTGAATTTTTCCTGATGTGGCAAGCATTTGAATGTTTTACTTTCCTTAACACTGCCTGCCTTTTCACAGAAAGCGAGCGAGCAGTGGTCGGTCAGGCCCCAGAGCACAGCAGCAGGCCACAGCGAGGCCTCTCCACCACGGCCTGGTCCCGGAGCCCGGTAAGGGCCCACTGGAGCTTGGGCCTGCACCCACCCCTGGCCTGCCTTCAGGCGCCTCTCCTGGGTGGGCTCCTCAGACCCCTGTCGGGGTCCCATCTCTCCTTTTGCTCCTGACTGGAGCCCCAGGCTGGACCCCAGACCAGACCCCTTGCAGTGCTGGGGTCTGTTGGTGGGCCCCGCTGCGTGCAGGCCCTGTGGGACAGAGCCCAGGGGTGAGGGCACGGCCTGCTCCGGGGCTGCCCGGGGCTCCATGTCCCTCACCGCTCCCTGACAGTCACTTTCAGACTGGAGTGGTTCACCTTGTAAGTGAACGGAGGCAGAGACGGAAAACCAATGTGATTTGGTGAATGAGACCATTCCACAGAACTAGAGCATGGAAAAACTGAAGATCAGTGCTTTTCACTGATACCTCTACAGCTCAGCTGGGGAAATCATTACTGGAAGAAACTGTTGGATTACAAAAGGAGAGGACATTTATACAGACAATAAGAATATATGGCTACATAGTTGTTACTAAAAAAAAAAACAAACATAAAAAGGCAAAAAAAAGGAGCAGCATTTAAAGCAATTCTTCAGGGTTTAAAACAGCTTCTGTGTGAGATCTTAAGTCCTCCAGCTGTGTAAAGTTCTTCTTTCTTATGAAAGATAAAACACTGCAAATAGCTTCTCGGACTGAACAGGCTCCAAGTCTGAGCAGTTTTAGCAATTACTGTGTACAATGTTTTTCAGTAGATACTTTCCTAACAAGAACCTAATGAAGGCTAAATTGCTTTTTCAGTTATGGCTGAATAATTTGAAATAAACTCCCAGGTTAAAACACTACCCTTACATCAGGTTAACCTGCATTCCTTAGCACGACAGCTATGGTGTCAAGTTCTGTGCCATGTACACTAGTATTACAAGTAAAGTGATTCTAATAATTCATGGTAGGCATTGTTAAACCTGAGAAGTTGCACATTAGATTTTGCTTGGAGTTGCTTTCCAGGTTGAATTTTCCTGAAGATGAACAAGATCAGATTGCCAGTGTTCCTCTGCTCTATGTAGAAGTTGCAAGAAAAAGCCCATCTGTTTGATTCTGACACAGGATGGAAGTAGGTAGCATTTTTTTTAGCCTTGGATTATCTCATTCATAAAATGGTATTGTTACTGATGCAATTGGTAACTTAATCCTAGCGCCAAACTACTGGCCGCAGTCAGACTTGTTGGAATGAAAATTATGAAATCAAAATTACTTTTTTGGTTAAAATGAATGTAAACATGTCAATCTTTTTGCAGTTATATAAATGCAACTAAAGCTTCCTTTTTTTCTTCTGCTTGCATAAGCCAGAATTTCAGAGGGAATTCAGACTGACATTTGTTAAAGTCATTTTCAAAAAGTAATAGCAACAAACAGAAAAAATCACCTTCTTAGCCGAGCATGTGTAAAAGACAAATTATTAAGTAAGGAAATGTTTGCAATTTTTATTGTGAGACAGTATATATAAAGTACAATTTATGAACAGAGACAGCTATTTAAAAACACTGTCCTGTCTCTGGGTCAAATTGATATGAAGATACTTAATTATTGCCAAGGGCCTTTTTCCTTTTATATCTACAAAGGGAAAAGCACAATGGCAATAAAACCTAATAGTTCGCATTTTTCTGCTACAACAGAAAAATAGTACCATTGATTGGCCTGTAGTTCCACTTACTCTTTCAGTTGCATATAATAATCTTCAATTCCTGTTTAAATTGTTTTCATATTTAAACAGTTGTTGACTTTCACCATTGAGGTGGCTGCATTTCAGCATTAAACTCTGGAGACTTCCAAGGATAATGCAATGTGTATATGTATCTATTACTGCTCATCACTATCACTTTATCACTTATGTACAGTAATAACACTTAATATTTATGTTGGGGTTGTGTCTAGAGGAATCAGTCACATGAAGGAAACGAAAATAATATAGATAGTAAGTACATAGCTGTTACTCAAAGAAAGTGCAACTCAACACTCAGAAATCTGTTGTTTTCATGATATCTCTGTGGACTTTGTGACAGTAAAAGAACAGAATTAACATGTATTTTCCTATTTATAAAGTAAAACACTACAGTGGATAGAACAGAGATGCAATCATCTCTTCTGTCAAGCTTAAGAGTATGCTCATAATTGTCAAAATGTACTTTGGGATTTAGTGGTGCTCAGGAGAAAATCTATGATTTTTTTGCAGTAGGTTTTATTTGTGCTCAAGGAAAAAAAATCAAATAATAAGCCTCAGTTCTTAATTTAGACTTAAAGCTCCACCTACAACATCACTACATCTTGATGTTACATAAATATCATTTAATGAAAGAAGATAGATGACAGCAGGATTCTTTTCTGTAGTCTATATTATGTTGTAATTCTAACAGTGTTATTATGATCTTTGAAAACAAAATTGTAAATCATTAAGTCTTATGTAAGCATGAATCCAGTTATAAGTGAAAATATTGCTAAAATAAATTTATTTTGAAATAAAAAAAAAAACACTTCTCAATTTATGTTTCATAACTTTCCTAGAATCGAAGACTGACAAGTCACAATTTCACTTTGTATTTCTGATACTATTATTGTCATTGGTTTTAATACACTTTGCATTGGCATATGCCCCAAGTTGGAACAGTGCAATTGCAGAGTTTGCTGTCTTTCCATTTGATCAAGCCCCAGTTGTCATCGTAATTCTACCCTTACCTACATATTTTCTATACATTTTTAAAATCTAATTTGTAATTCAGACTCATTACTTCATCTTAAACAAGTTCTTCTTTCTGGCCTTCTTCACATTCATACTTGTCTCATGTCAATAGAGAACACTGATGTTAAACATTTCACTTACTTTGGCTGCCTCACTAATTTTAATACATCTGCAGGCTGCCACAGTATGTTGAATTAGGCTAAAAGCTTTCTTGTTTTCAAGGACTTTCATGATTCAACATCTCTCTCCTTTTATCCACTGCAGATGCCAAAGACTGTTACTGTGCTTCTGCAGTTCTTTTCCAAGGACTTGGTTTCCTTGATACACATTTAAGAAATTAGCCATATGATATAGACAGGCCATTTAGAAGCTGGAAATAAATTGTCTAAAGAAATTCTTTCTTTAACTGATAGCAGAAGAATCTGAAACTGAATAAAATTTTTCCCCTTTTTCTCATCTTTGTTTGGCAGTCATCTTCAGTTGGTTATCTTTCTTGGCAATGTAAAGTGATAATAACACAAACAACCACCTATGAGAAATGTTAAGGTTTATGAATGTAATCAGAACTTCAGATTCCTTAACAAAACACTAATTATTTAATGGTGAGGACAGCTATGTTTACACTTCTAGAACGTTATTTTGCTCCATATTATTAAAGTGTGTCAGTTATCAAGCATGTCAGTGATAGGACTTCCCATTCCCCTCTCCTATTTTCTTGTTAAAAAAAAAAAGAGAACTAAAAAACATGGAGGTTGTAATTAGAGTGAGACCATCAAGACAGACAGGTCTATCTCTATTAGCATAAAAAGAAGTCTCTCCCAAACTGACTGAGGTAGTAAGCACAAGCATTTATGTGTAAGAGAAGCTTGCCCATTTCTACCCTGTATATAAGTAAAGGATCCATTTCTTTTACTAGGTGTACTAATAATATTTCTTTCAAACAAATATCCCCTTTTTAGGGAAAAGGGGAGTGGGAACAAAATTATTTAGAATATTAAAATATGTACACTGTACACAGATATATAAAACCGACTGAAGTTTCTGTGTATCATGTCTGTGTAACAATAACTATCAGTTATTGATACTAAATTGTTAGTTATTGATACTAAAAGTATCAAGCATATTGTGTCTGTAATAAGCTTCTACTGTAAACCCAACAACTTGCACCAGCAATGAATCAGTGCCACAGAATTACTCATATAATAGAATTTTCCAGGAGTGTCCAAAAATAATAATAAAGAATAAAATAAAAAATATTTTTAAAAAATCTCATTAGCAAACAGGTGCATTTCAGTGATAGAGATAAGAATTTTTAATTCAGCTTACTGAAATTCGCATTGATTTGGTTTCCAATGATCAGTAAACTATATTCCTCTTGAACTGAAAGGAAATGAAGTTCTGAATTGCAGTGATAAAGATTTTTGGCATATATGCAAAATTGTTTATTTTTAGAGATGACATAATTAGACTCAACACCCACAAGCAATCAGTATACATTTCAATATATTCTCTGTACTACTTAGGTCATGAAGTCAATCATAAACATTAACTGAAACAAAACATTCCTTGGGTAAATCAAAGGAAGTACCACTGAAATAACATAAGCAGCAGAAGAAAGCTTGGAGTCTTTCCACACTAATGTCTGATTATGTGGAACAATGTCAAGAACTCAATGGAGTACTTGTCCAACTAGTGCTTCTCGCCAATTTTCTTCTTTCAAGAATATTTAAAAGTAACTGGAACAATTAATATTTAAGAAAGTTCAGCACTTTATAGGATTGAGTCCTTTATTCATTGTAGAATTTAGAGAGCTTTTAGAGACTATCAGAGATGACAGAAAATTCCATACAGTCATTAACAGAGTGTTGTACGGTGATACAACACATTGACCTGCCAGAAAAGAACAGCAGACCTATGGGGTTCATCAGGAATGCTACAGGGCTGAACGCCTGCCATTGGTAGCTGTGTGGAAAATGGTACTTGCACCATATTGTTTCTTTCCAGCTGCGGAAGCTGGAATCAAAGGTATGTACAGTCTGTCTGCCTTCTTGTTCAACCAGCACGTTAATGTACCTCCTCAACAGCTATCACGAGCCTTAAGGCATGACTTTCCACTGCTTGGTCTCTTATCAGAATCAGTTTTGCACAGAGATCACTGTGGTTTACTTGTATTTTCTGGTAGTGAGAAGAGATGGTTTGGGATCTCAAAGGATATGATTAAGATTCACTTTTGGTGGCATGGACCACCTTTGTACGAACTATTATCGGATATGTAGAAGAAAAGTGGCAGATGCCAAAAAGGTGACACAATCAATCATCCATCGGTGCTGTTCCTGCTGATTTGATGGTATTGAATATAATGGAACCTGATCAGTGTGAGAAGATCTGCACCTCTATCTGTCACTTCATTCCTGGCTCTTGGGACATCTCATTCACGAGAAGCATAAGCTCTGGAAGAAATCTTATCCACTAAATCTATTTGTTTTAATTTTTCATGAAAATGTCTCCAACTGCCTAAACAGCCTGATGCTAACCATTCATGACTGAGTACTGTTCTAGCTGTCAAGATGAGTGGGGGTAGCCTGCAGTGCCATTATGGAAACCCACAAAGATAAATCCTGTGTTCTTAAGCATGTAAGTGAACATGGCTGGTTGAAGTGTTTTTAGACAGAGGGTAGAGTGCAGTCAGAAATTAAGCTACCTATGTCTGCTCACCCTTCATGAAGGGGTTTATGAATCACTAGAAGGATTCTTCTGAAGAACCACATTTTCAGGCATGAAGTTTATTACCCAATAGGAGTCTTCTATATGCAAAGACTTTTTTTACCTACACTCCTTCACAAGGACATCTGATCAAAGAATGACCATTTTAATCTACTATGAGTATTTCAAAGAGAAAGGATGTGTCAATGGGAAACAGCTAAAGCAATGTCTTTGTAGCTTTTAGAAAGCTGATGTTTACCAGATACATTCCCCAGAAAAACAAGTAATGTTTGGTTTGCGTCCTTTTGTGGATGACTTGCATCATCCAGAGAGATTTGAATGAATCTGGTCTCTTGTATTCAAAACATCTTAATTTGTCCTTACCATGCAGTGTTTAAGCAACTTACTCCTACAGTTTGTTTCTTTGTCAATATCTTTAATATATTCTAAAATAAAAAATGGATGTTTAGCTCAGTATGTCAGAGGTTTCCAGAAAAAGCTTGAAAAATCAATAGTGTAAAACACTAGGAACTTACTTTAGAAAATGTATTTCTTTTGTGGATCTTGGTAGAGAAAAAAAAATCAGTATGATTTGTTCTTCTGAGAGTCCTACAAGCGTGATAAACACTTCCTTTACTAATGCATCAAGTCGCTTATCTTTCAGCATGGTAGGAGGCACAGCTTATTTTTGCTAACTCTGTTAAACCTATGAATCCAAAATAACTACTGGAAACTGAACAAGTGTGTCAGCTTCTGTTTAGCTGCCAGTGAGGCAGCTGCTGCCCTTGCAGCCACTGTGCAGTACCACTGTGAGGCAAGGGTGAGAGTTTCCAACACAGCCCAGAATGCTCATTGGGACCATGCAAGTCCAAGCTTCAGAAATCAACTGCACAGATCATTTCTTCTGAGTCTTCTGAGAGTGCATAGATGCACAGTGTTTCAAAAGACACTGAGAACTGAGTGCTTTGGAACTGATTTTTGTGTGGTCGCTATTTATTCTTTCTCAATGAAAATCATTATTTGTTGATATACATATGGACAAATCTGTAATAACAGAGATTGACTTAAATGGACAGTGAAATAAATGGTTGTCCTAAGTTAAAATATGGTATTCGGGATTTCAGTTTCTAGAATAAATAAATAATCTCCTTTATGTCTAAAAGTATATACAGATTAATGACCAATAAAATTTTTACATGTAAAATGATCACAGAATGTTATTTCTAATCCATTTTATGTTTAAATACAGCAAGGTTTTTCAAGAAAACGTTTCATGAGAACCTTTCATGCATACATTAAAGCACATGTCATAGCTGGACTAACATAATGGAGTGTTATGAGCTATTAAATTAATGTCATGTACTGAGAGGAAGATGTACACCAAAGGCTAACATACTTTCTGATATGCAAGCATGCACTAGTGTGTTACTGTAGATGCTCTGGCACATGGAAAAACACAATCTGCACCAACAGCCTTTATTTGTAACATACCCTTCTCTGCGCATGGAAGGACTGAGACCTACATCAGTAGAATTCAAAGTTGACATAAATGATGAAGAAATTTAACTACCAGGGAGTCAGTCTAAATGGCTGAATGACAACAGAAGTTATTCCAGCTTTCATGCTTAAATCAGAAGAGGGATAGAGTTGTGAAAGGAGAAGAAAATAACAGGAAGAGTATAAAAATAAGTAAGTCTGAGGACTCTAACTTATTATGTGTCTTGCTGGTTATCTTACTACACACATATCCTTCTGGTTCTCTGACATCCAAACTATGTTAGTTATCATTCACTTCCATTGATTTAATGGTGAGCTAATTACACCATCACTTTCAGTTTCTCTGTATATGGACAGAGATGCATAACCTTCTTTGTAATATACAGAACTGATGTCTGATCCTCAAATTTTTTTATTGAAACGGTGACAACAGTCTGGATTCTTACTGATGAGTTTATTTTCACTAAGGTCATGAGATAACTAGAGCCAAGTATGTGCAGGTTTGGGGTCATCCATAATAGTGTGTTCACATCCAAGTTGATTTGAAGTAATCAATGAATGAATAAGCAGATGTTGGATGAAAGAAGAACAACACATAGACAAAGTGTATATATTCTTACCTTACAGAACTGAACATTTCTAGGAATTGTTGTGATCTGCCACATACATACTGCACTTTAAACATTTTCATCTCCACATTTCTCAATGCTGTATTTTCTACTGCTAATATATGCCATGGCAGATTTGTATAGTGCAAAGAACAAAAAAAGATACAAATACTGAAGAGTCTGTAATCTATCTAATCACAGCTCAGTTGTTCATCTGTAAGGCATCACTGTTGAGCAGGGTGATGAAGGAAGGATTCATGTGTTAAGACATGTTATTGGGAATCTGAAGATCTGGCTTCTCTTCCTATTTCTTCAAAAGATTTCATCCTCAATCTTCAGCATATCATTTCGGGTTTGACTCAGTGCCAGTGATAACGACAATCTTTATTTCTTGGTGCTAGAAGTTCTGTGTAATGGAGATGGATAATGGTGATGAGACTGTACCAAAGAGCTGGTATGCATTTGTTGTGATGTGTCTTGATATTCCCAGATGTCAGAAAGTATAGAGTGGGGTTTTTTTTCCCATTTTATCATCTGCTAGTGGACGTAATATGTTTTAAGAAAGGTTTTGAAGGATTATGGTGTGAATACTTGTAGAAAAAAAAATAATGCTAACTTTCAGCATATTTCTGCTACCTGAAACATTTCTTAGACACACAAGAGTATTTATCAGGCCAATATTTTAATTTTATTAAAGAAATTTGACAAAGAAAAAAATATTGATATTTTCTTTCATTTTCAGTTTTTGGTAGGAATACCATGGTGTGACGTACTGAAGAAATACCTAATATCAAATAGATACTTGAAATTTGTCAGCTATATGGTAGCTTTCATTCACTGTCTGTCTACATGCATAGGAAACAATATGATGCTCAATCATGGAGTAGAAGAAAGTGGATAATGTCCATAATGTTTCCACTCTTTCTATTTTGAAACCTTTTCAGCTTAAGAAAATACCTGGAGTGGCTTAAAGAATCCTTAAATACATTACTTCATTCCAATCTCTTTTCAATTCTCTACAGCAGGAAAAGCAGAATCTGCCATTTCTATGGTGCTGTATCAAAGAACTACTAAAAGATTTGATGGAGAAAAAATTTATAAATAAAAACACTACCATCACCCCTCTCATAAGGTCTCATATGCAGTCACAGTTTTAAAACAAAAGAAAGCAATCTCTAAGCAATCCTGCTTCAGCAGGGGAGTTGGACTAGATGATCTATATGGTCCCTTCCAACTCTAAAAAAAATTCAGTGAAATTCAGTGAAAGAAAACTATATAAAACTTAAAGAAGACATTTTCAAAAGAAATAATGAAACATATAATTCAATTAAGATGAAATACATTGTTTTAGTATGTCATCAGGGCCAAATTGTCTCAGGAAAAATTACTTTAAAGCTAAGATGCATTTTTTGGTAAGAAAACTGGCTAAAGAAACTGTTCACATACGGTTAAGGTATGGCATTTTCAAAAGATCTTTACCATTATTTCAGTTAGTAGCAATATTTACTTTAACGAGAACAGCAAACATAAGACCAGGACTAAATGCTTCAAAAGTCCCATTCTTATATCTGTCTCCTTTCTTACTTAAAAATATTGTTTTGGAGAATCTAGTTTTCCGTACAAATAAATTCAGCTGAGGTAATTACAATTTCCAAGTCTTCTGTGAGAAATCAACAACTAAAAATACTCTTAAATATGTGAGAGGGTTATTGTGAAATCTATGCATGGCTATTGTTGACTTACTGCATAAAACTGTCTTGCACATGGCTTTTCCAGGCATATAGCTGCAGCCTAAAAGACGAGATTATGAGAAACCTTCTGACAAATTGATTAATAATCTTGAGCTGCTGAAGTTCAGCTGAGTGAGCAATTAAACATTCCAAACAGCAATGAACCTTCAGAGATAATTTATGATAATTTTATGCACAAGAGCTCAGTGGCTTTTTAATTTGATAGAATGTTAGTAGCGTAGATTTCTAACAAGGGAGTTTCAGTGCTCCATACATCACTGAGATTACTTAAACATTTCAAATGTGGTTGATGAATGAAGTTTCCTGAGATGTGAGAAGATACAGAAGGTGTCAGAAGGTTGAGATTATTCATCATATCAATTATTGAAAGTGGATGCATTGACATCATACTCCCAGCTCATATTTTATAGCCATTATAAAGACAGAACAGAAATAACAGACTTGGTGGACTGCAGAACTGTCAGGATATCCAGCTTCTTCCCTCTTCTATTCCAACATTGTTCTGTCACCACACAATCTTAGCACTTCTAGGTGTTTCTTTGAAAGTTGTTCATAATATATAGCAGGAGAACAAGATCCTTGGATATCATCAGCAAATACCTGGATCCCATACAGATCAAGAGAGACAAGGGAGGTTAGATAAAATAACATGAGTCTAAACTCAGTTTGCCAGAAAAGCAAATACTGCGTCATTTTTGCTGAGGGAGAGCAGGTTTCCCTACATTCTTCCACATAATTTTTTGCTGCTTTCAAAAAACTGCATAGGGTAGTACATTCAAATAAGTCAAATATTTTTAATTCCTAGGATATTTCCCCCTTGCTCTTTAATTTATTGTTTTGGCAAGTAAAATATAATGTTTTAATCTTGGATTTCTGACATACTCATGACAGTTTGAAATACACTAAGCTAAACTAAAGTAAATAATGTAAAGGGGCCTTCTTTATTATATGAACAAAGATAAAGTCTCTGCTTTGAACAGAACACTGAAGCACTCAGATACCACATGTTTAAGAGAACAGCCAGTTGGTGAGATTTTATTTGTTTTTAACACTACTATAATGATCCTGACAATAAATCATCATTTCACATATCCAAACAGTTATCCTTTCATGCATGCAAAGAACAGAATGCCGGAAAACGGAGGCTAAAGACAGACACAGAAATGTTGCTAGAAGCAGGACAGCAGCCTGTTACTTAGACTCCTTCAAGTGAGAGAGCAATTAATTCATGTAAAGCACTATTAGTCAAAATACTCCTCAAACCTCAGGAACTGTGCAGACAGCTTGGAGAGTGATAGGTGGGAGAGTGGGAGTGTTTGCACAGACCTAATGGCTTCAAATCCTACTTCAGACTAGAACTATTAATCTTAGGTAAATGAAAAGAGTTGTCTGACCCTTTGCGTGTCTTCGACATTATTGTTTCAAGAACTGACTCCTGCACAGCTCCAAATGCAGTACCAACACCTATTGACATAATTGAAAGTCTCCCACCCTTGAAGTATGAAGTCAACATTAGCAGAAGAATCCCAGAAACTGATAAAGAAGTTCTATAAACATGATGATAAACATCTGGAACTGAACAAATGCAACAGAGTTGGCAAGCAGCTCCCATGCCCGCCTAGAGACAAGTAGGTATGAACTTGTGGCATTGAGGTTCTCTTCCTTGAAAAGCTGAGGCAAGAGTTAGTTTTACTCCCATCTAAACAAAGAGAATCCTTTTCCCAAAAGGATATCAAAATAGGTTCAAACACTGCTCATGGAGGAAAATTCCCTGGAAACAAAGAACTCTGAATTGTGTGAATAAAAATAAATTGTGAAAAAAACCTACAACTTAGAAAACTTGACCCAAATAAAGGGTTAAAAAAGTGGATTTGTTTCACCAAGAGAATGGATTGAAACAGTCCTCAAACGCAAAAAGTTGGTATAAACAGAATTATATTATTGTAACCTCTAGTACATTGCTGCAAAATGAAATATTAAAAAGCAAACAAAAACATTCTAACTATGACGTGAACTTACTCCTGGGACAAGGTATCTGGAAACAAGCTATTGAGAAATTTCTATTAGCAGAGTCTTTTACCAAAAAGTTACTCAAAGAACTTTTGTAAATGTTAAGAATATCTTTAACTCTCTCTCAGAACTCGGTATCGATCCAGGTAACTTTTCATGGGCTGTGTCTCTGTGTCTCAATTTAATGGCATGTAATACAGAGTTAAAGCTGAGAACAGGAAATAAGTATTATATAATTTCAAATGAGATAGTGAAGGCCAAAACCATTCACTTTCTTATGCACTGTCAATCATTCTGATGGTTTGCACAATCTTGTAACCTCAGCTCTCCTGGATTATCAAAACGGCGCTTGACTGGACACTGATGTAAAATAGTCCCATCTACAAAGTTATATAGCACAGTATAGTTCATGTCTTCCTCAGGCCCGTGCTCACAAATCTCTGTGACGATGCCTCCTGGAATGCAAACCAAAGTAGCAGTAACTCCAGAATCTATAGAGGGGATGCACCTCTCATTTTAATGCACTCAAATAATAGTACCCGGAATAAAAAAATGGTTCACGTGAGAGCCTGCTGCCACAGGGACATTAGAACAATATTTTCAGCCCAGTTCCACCAGTTCAGTTGGTTAGTCTTGATGAAGTTACTCTCAGTTACCCAGAAATAGCTTCAAAATTGGTCTCTCTTCAAAACATTGGCAAAGAATGAGTATCTCTGACACTTTCTATGTGCGAAATTAAGGGAGACTATTTTTTTCCTTCCTCTTTCTTTGAGCTAAAACAATGTGTATGGAGAAAGAGCGCTTAAAATCTTTTTTCTTCAAAATTAATTAAAACAAAGTTATTAAGAAAATTACAGGAAAAGTGCAGTTGTCATCTGAAAATGTGCCCTGACAAATATGAAGAATAAATTAAATCTCTAATAGAGAAATTAAGAGTCCTGCTCTCAATGTGTCAATGCAGCCTTACTTACAGAGACTCTTCTGATGCTTCCATACTGTGCCAATCCATGTTCAAAAGTACAATTATTTGTTTGTATCCTTGAAGAGAGATATACAAAACAATTCTGAAGACCTATTTTACCTATTTATGGTAATGAAAATGAAATATGTATAATATAGTCAACTGTACTATAGATATGAAAAGCAGTGCATACCTCAAACTTGAACTTAAAACACTCTTTTGACAGTAATATTATAGTCCAGTTTTGGCAGCTACATTTGTTATTTTTCAGGCAAAGTTGGCAACAACTCAAAGTCGTGGAAACATTGGGCAAACTCCAGCAGCCCTTTCTTAGGCAAGATGTCTATTTAAATACAAGATTTAACCTACCTTTTAATAGGATAAAAATGGATGACCTGGATAAATGGAGTATCTTAAATTTCCTGCAAAATAGGATAGTTTTCTTGTTTGCACTACTTAATGTTTTGATTTCCCATTCATTGCTGAGGCTGTAATGAGCAACAGTTATTACATGGTGGCTCAGCTCCAACATAAATCATTTAACCTCCCCCTCTTTATTGATTTATATTAGCATTTATAGATGGCACTCATTGTCTTTATAGAGCCTGGGATCTCACAGTAATTAAGTTCAAATTTAAAATAAACAATGACATCCAATGTGGGTTGTTGAAATATCCTGCAAGGTTTCTTGCCTAATGTCTACATTCAGTTTAGGTCTCATCTCATTGCCATTCTAAAAATTCTAACTAGACAAACCAAATGAAACCAAACAAATAATCACAGGGAAAAAAGAACAGCAGGGAAGGCACACATTCAGTCTTGAAATGACTATGGAATGGATTTTCAAAATTATAGTGTCAATATTGTATCAGATGTCACTCTCTTTTTTGTGGTGGTATTGTATGTAAGCCTATCTAGCTCACTGGTATCTTTCTCCTGAAAATATTTTAATCATAACTGGGGAACATTATATTACATTGTCTTGTCTCCAAGTCCTCTAATGCTCTTGAATGCATGGTAAGTTATTCTTTTCTTTTGCTCTCAGGAGACAAATTTATACCTTACTTAGAGTACATTCATGTATTTCTCAATTAATTCTGTTGATTTAAGACGACAACTACCTTTAATGGTCAATGGTCAGCACTGTGTACAGTAGCATAAATATGGACTGCTAGGAGAAAACTTTTCCAAGCCATGAATAGCAATCTTCACATGCTGCAGGAACAGAAACCAGGACTATAGTTGTTGTTTGTTAACTGGATCTCTGCTAAATTATGTTTCTTCTTTCATAACAATTGTCAAGATATAAGTATCATAAATATTATTTAATATATCATAAATATTACAGAATTCTTATAAATACTATTTTTAAATGGTCCTCAAGAGCATTTTTCTAACTCACACAGAATATTCAAAAGTTAGTTCAAATTGGAAGTCCTCACATCACTGAAGCCTTTCAATGAACACTTTCTAATTTAAATTGAAAACCTCGCCTGGATGTATCTGACAATTAAAAAAAATGTGGGACCAACCACTTACTGTGCAGCTAAGCCTTAAAACACCTGTCTAAAAATAATCTGATACCTGACTCTCCTGCCCATAAATCCCATAAAGCCCTAACCCTACGCCTAGCCGTAAGTGTGGGTGGACACTTCTGTGGTGGGACATGCTGAAGCCCCTCATGAAAAGGATGCAAGTGGGAGAATTCTCACAGAAACCCCCACTTTTCGTCCTCGACCTTTTTGCAGCACCACTCTTTCTATGGGTCTCGTATCTCTGTCAGGGAACAATAAAGGCAGCTGCTGCTTAGCAGGGGAAAGGGAATTTGGGAGCCAAGCATCACAGCATGGCAGGCAGAAGCCATGGCCTCGCCAACAAGAGGGCTTATTCCTGACATACACGAGCAAGCCAGGAATTCAGCCGAGGGTCATGGTCCGAGTCCAGATCAACAGGGTACAAGCCCAGGCACAAGCATGGCTGCAAAGTAGCTGCGACACAGTCCAGGCATAAGCCAAGTGTGAGAACCTCTGCTTAATGCAGCTGCAAGGGGTAGGAAACCTTGCTGCAGTTTCTTCCAGCTCTTTCTCAGCGAACTCCAAGGCCAGTTGAGGCTTCTCAAAGTCTCGTCTGTCAGAGCTATCCTCCCAGGAGCAGGGAGGATTGTTCTCCTAACTGACCCTCAGCCTTGCAGGAAACTTCTGCCATGGGATATACTGAAGCCCCAGAGGAAAGTCTGAGCAGGGGAGATGTCTCGTAGCAGCCCACGCTTTGCTTTGGCAGCTTCTTAAGGAGCCCTGCCCTTTCCAAGGGCACCCGCTTCCTCCTTCTCCCTACACCTAGTCTTAACCCTAGACCTGGTCTCCGAGGTTTTAGTACACTTTTCATTAAGTCTTTCTGCTAGTCCTTGAAATGTAAATATGTTTTTAAAAAACATAACTAAATGAAAGACTCTACATTATCTTTTATTACTGTTTCAAATGAAACATTACTGATGTATATGGTATATGTATGTCATGTGAGCTTTATTTCCTGGTAGGTTATGCTGTACTTCCATCATTGTTTTTCCCTCAGAGTGATCTGTAGTGTGTTTATGAGATCTCAGTTTTCAGAATTACACAAATTTCCTGCTGTGATTCAGTAGTTTCATGTAAAGAGCATAATATTGATCTGATTATTTTTAACTGCTTCTGCACAATAATGAGGTAGGTAGTGTAAAATAGTTGTATAATTATATAAAGCTATATTTTTAATTTGAATTTTTCAATGTCTATTTACACTTTATTTTAGGTTTACTTGTTTGTCTTCATCATGATGTTCCTTAAATCATTTATTCTAATTATCTTACTTATCATTGTAAATAATTTCCAACCAATAATTTACTCTGTTTTTCTCTCCAGGAACCAGGGACATAATAAATCTGATCCAAAGCCATGAAAATTAAATGAAAAATCCAGCACTAGGACCAATTAGAAATTATCATTTAAGTTTGTCACTATTTTTGCAATGCTGCAAATTGATCCCAAATCATTCTCTTGGACATTTTTGAAACTATATGTAAAGGACATGAATTGTGCTAATTGCTGTTGGTTTACTAAGTGACAAGGCATTGTTTCTGTGATAAGTATTCTGATAGAATAAAACTGTTAACACATTTTACAAACACGGCTCTGAATTTCATATTTAACTTCAGCAAACATTAATGCCAGTGAAGCTTGGATGCCTCAGTGTCTGCAGAAATGAAAACAAAAGAACTGTGAATATTTCTGAATCCAGCCCATTTTAAAACTAGCATGAATAAAGTACAGATAGCATTTTATACGACCGATCAACTCTAAATATGATTTTTTTTTTCACAGTAAGAGCTGGCACCCAGCTACAGATTTACAGCCCCAAGCAACGTTACTTCTATTTTGAAATCCTGGTTAAACACCTTAAATACGTGAGTAGTCTTACTCGGACTGGTAATTAGACTGACTTCACCTTGAACTCAGAAGGACTACTGTTCAGAGTAAAGTTGCTCAAGTATAAGCACTTGCAAGAAAGAAATAGATATAGAAATAAATATAGAAAAGATACATAAGAAAAGAAACAGTTTAAGTCCTGATTTTACCTTATAAATGCTAAAGGAAAACTTAGTGAAGATAATACATTTTCAATCAAAAGATTACCAAGATTGCTTTGTTCTTTCTTTTAACAAGTAGATGTATTTTCTAACACATATATATTGAATTTTATAATGTATTTTTATATAAAATATGTATAGAAATCTAGAAAAATATAGACTACACAGACAATAAAAGTTCTGTAATTGCTAAAATTATTGAGCAGAGAATGACAGAAATCCTCAAAGCATTCCTTTGAAAGTGCCAGGCGAATACATGGAACAAAGCATATGATTTTGTATGACATATTCCTGATGTGAGGGAAAAGAAAAATACAAGGATATCAGTAACAAAACTTATAATAATGTCACTTGTTTCAGGATTAAGTCCTAAATAGCAAACATTTGATCAAAAAAAAGGTGCAAGATGGTTTTTTTCTTCATTTGGGATGCCTGACAGTGCAGTCAAGAAGAAAAAAGTGGCATCCAGAAGAGAAAAATAAAGTCAAACTATTTCTCATGTTAGTAAACAGTGATTTCCGAATGGACGTTACAGAGGATGAAGGGAGAAATTGTATGATGGACTTCCAGAAAGAAAAAAACAAACGATAAAGAGACATTAAGGACAACTTCCTTCAGTCCCTGCTATGAGAATCTGAGACAGACTGATGTTCACAGACAAATTTCAAAAATATTTAATTACCACACACATATCCAGACCTCACTTTCAGAGAAGACAGTGACATCAGCAGTATGCACACATACAAAAACACATCTGTTAGTAATACACTAATTATTTTTCACAGTGTGTTTCTACTGCTGGACCCTTACTGCCTGCATTCAGTTGACATCTCAGTGTGAGATGCACAAGCTGAGAGTCAGACCCCCAAAAGGTACCTGTTTGGAAGACATACATACAGTGGTTACCTTGGCAACAGACACACGTGAAAGCTCTCAGAAAAGCTTTTTTTCTCACATACTCATTTTTTCTGCTCAGAGTCTTGGTTCGTATGTATATGTAGGTTCAGGCTACAAACTTTGTCAATCAAACTACAGCCGCACAGTTTCAACTCTGACTTTTATTCTTTTCTGCTTTCCAGCAGCTTATGATGAATATTTGCTGATGAATGGAGAGACTGGTACCTGGCAGAGCATTCTGCTCCACTAGAAATACACAAATCTCTGCTGAAACTTTACAGATCATTTACGTGAACTTTTGAAGTAAAAAAGGTTTCTAGTACTAGTGAAGAGATGCCTATATACAATTGCACGTGGAGAACTGCCTGAATAAGAAACTGCAGATTGAATCTTCCCAAACTTTTTGACTTAATTTACTTGTATATACATGCTTAATATTCATAGCCATACTAGAACTTACATCATTATTTGCTAGAGTCAAAGTACTTTATAAGTGTTAAGTATTGGCATCTCTGTTTCATAGTGTGGAAAATTATCCCAAACATGTAATTTAAGTTATGTTACTTGAAGTCTCCTTATTTTGGAATCAGCCTCATTTGGAATCAATTTGGAATGTTGTAAGTTGCTGCCTTATTACAGCAAAAATTTATAACTCATCTGCAAATATCACATAAGCAGTCTGTTTTAAATGTGGCTTGTATATCTTATCATGTATTAATATTAGTATTATCAGAAATTATGAGATAGAAGAAATATGTTCATTATGCTCCATCAAAAGTCCAATTAGGCACAAGTTTGGAAGGTCATTTTTTTTTTTTTCATTCAGTCTCCTTATAGATCTTCTTCCAACTTAGCTCATGCTAGACTGGTTGGACACGATTATGCTCTTCATCACGTTTTACACAGACATAGCTATTTCATTTTCACTGGTATAATAATTGGTCTAGGAGCAAATCTAAAGGCCATTGCATTTATTTGGCAGTCTTATCAGTGTCCTCAGTGACTGAAGAATCAGTTTACACGATACCTATTCCTGCTGTTTCACCTCCCTAACAGAAATAATACCTTGAGACACTAGTGGCCTTTTCAGGTTTGGAAGGGACTTGTATATATATTTCAGAAGAAGAATCAGGAGCTCTTTGCGTGCCTTCACCTCTGGCCTGCTGACACTGGCAGCTGATGGTGCTAGTAGACCTCATCCTATGTGGGACATAAAAACATTATCTCCTACCAATTCTCATATAAGACCACTGAGGGTGTAAACCAGGACCTGTTGTATTAATGGAAAGGTTCCTGCATTTTATCTGGCTTTGACATAGGTTTTCTACTTCTGCAGTTTCTACTGATTCGTTACACTAACCAGGACGCATTTTTTTTTTCTGTCAGTACAGGTGAAAATATAGGAAAATTAATACTGTCTTCCTTATAAGCCAGTATTATTTGTAATGGAAAATAACAGAAATGCAGAACTGTTTTCTAAGTACTTCAGCTTTAAATAACAAGTATTTGATAGGGTTGTTCTGCAACTATTCACTTTGTTTTGAATGCTTAGTTCTCTCCCTGTCTCCTTCTGTATAATTTTTTTTTAAGTACTCATTACTAAGTTGTAAATCTGGCCTCTATTTCTGCTCTGTTTTATTTTCCAGCACAATAAGCATGCTACTGTACGCTAAGGCTAAATGTGAAGGATAGGTAATAATTTGTCAGTGTTTCAAGCAGAATTCAGGGACATTTCAAAATGTTTTTTGTGATTTGGGCTTCCAACTTTAAAATGTGATGTATAATTGACATTTTGATACTTCGAGGCCATGGTGTATTCTCACACTTCCATGAAAAAAAAACCAACTTGCTGACACAATCAGGAAACAGATGGTGACAAAGATCTTGTATTTAATATGCCAATCATTATGCTTTACTTGCATATTATCATCTCATTCATGAGGCCACTATATGAAGGAATTTTGCTGTGCCTCTGCAAATCAATCAAGAAGTCTTTTAATATTTTTTTTAAATATAATTTAGGTCTTTCTTATCCTTTCTATGCTTCATTATATTTGGGGTGGAGTGTTTATGCAAATTCATTACACATGAATAAATGCTTTGACAATTCTGTGGCTGGGATAGATGTCAGCAATGAAATACTCACTATAGATAGCTTCAGTAGAGAGAGCAAGAAATGACTTGGCAACTGAAGTACCCACATTTTCCATACTTTGCTGTGGTCCTTAATCCAAAGGCAGTGACATAGTAAGACACTATGAAGGATGATGTCGAGTAGGAGGATGGATTTTGTAATGTGGCCTCACATCTACTAAGACCTGGACTTCAGTCAAAATTTCTGCTCAAGAAAACCACAGATGGCAGATTACCAATATATTTCAGTTAGAGCTAGCACTAGATTTGAAATCACTGAGTATCTGAGCCAAGCAAACCTCTTCTTCAGCTCTGAAAATAGGCATTTTCCTTGGAGAGTGTCTGACTCAGAGTCCCATCATATAGAAGTGAGTTCATCCACTCACAAACTGAGCAAGGACCCTTCTCGGACAGCCTGAGGTCCTCTGCAGCTGCTTTAGCCCATTATTCGAAGTGGTGAGAAAAGGCTGGTTCTTTCTCCATTATTTCTATCCTGCAATGTCCAGAGAAAGCTTTTCATAAGTGCCAAATGTTCACATTTAGAGGGAGTTGGGGTTTAGTTAGCACCATTTTTTTTCTGTCTCACTCCTACTGTCTATCTATGGGCTCCCCAGCTTCTAAAATGTATATCTTTCTATTTAAAGAAGTAAAAAACATTTCCGGTTCTCTGCAAAAGGAACACCACAAGCAAGAGGACACAGCATGTAGCTTGACTACTTACAAGTGCCTCGTTACCTGGGATAGAACACACCTCTGACCTGAGTATAGTTAGGTAATTACTTGAAAACTTGCATATCCCTCCTGAACTGGGTGGAAATATACACAGGCTTTCAGATTGTGTAAGATGTGGGGAGAAGAGGGAGAATGGTTTTGTGCTGAAACTTATAAAAAAGATATTTCTGGAAGAGAAAAAGGAATTTTACTCCATTATTCAATGCAATCCAATGCCATTCCAGGCACAGAACACTGCAGTAGCTCTTTCCAATAGATAAGTCTCATAAGAGGGAAGGTGGTCCTAAGTGCAAGAAAAGTGAGCCTATATTTCTTCCATACGTGTCACAATACAGAGTTTATGGTAGCCCTTCAGCATATTTCTTTTTCTCTCCAATTCCTCTTTCCCAACCTCCAGCCATTTCAGACTACTTGCAATGCACTCTGTTAGACCGGATCTGCGCTGACTTGTAACTGGGAGTTCTGCCATCCCTATTTTGTTCTATTCCCTTCCTTGTGTGGCATTCTTCATTTAGCTTGTCCAAGCAGGTTCATAGTTTACGAAAACAGAAATCCTCAAAGTTGCAATTCTGTTTTCCTTTTAATTGGTTATGTAGAAAAAACCAACAAACCCAGAATCTCACCAAGCCCAATACAGCATCGTGTAACAGTTGAGCTGTTCTTAAAGACAGGGTCAGATTTATTGTTTGTTTCATTACTTATCAAAGACAGTGGCTTACACACCTTGCACTATCTAGACAGCAGTCTCTTGGGATGTCAAAAGTCAAGGTTACATCAGCTCTTGACTTTATCCAGGCTCTATGATGTACAATGTCACTGTAACAGAGCACTTCCTCTTTGTTCTGGGGGAACTTGATTCATAATGAGCCCATCTAGGGTGTACTCAGATTGCGATAAAGAGCTCTACACAGAGGCTCCTATTTTAGAGAAACAGGTGTTGGCTTTGATTAGAGAAAAATGACATCATCCAAGGGAGAGGAGAAAAAAAAGCAAAGGGAAAGGAAGGCAAAAATAGAAAAAAGTGGCAACCAGACACAAATACATTTGCACATATAAAGCTGTTCTAATGAGAGCCAAATTGATTTGACATTCAGTGGCAGTTTGAAGCCAAAAAAAGCAAAGCAGCCTACAAAAGGCCCAGCTCATTGTTTATGGAGTGTCATACTTCATCATCTGTGAGACCAATAACAGTGATGGGAAGACCTTTAAAAGCAGGGAGTTTGCACAGAATGGCTGCGTGGATACCGCTGGTGTCAGATCCAATAGAATGACTGTGAGCTATTTCCTGAATTGAAATCATGTTTGTCAGATGAAGTAGATGCTCTCTACAGATTATATCTTTGAGAAGAGGATTTGGTACATTGTTAGAATTCTTGGCTGATTTCTCCTAGGCAGACACAGCCACAATACTTACCCTATGATGGCTACTGATCATCAAACTGCCCTGAAGAAAAAACAGAAGAGAAAAAATTACATAACATGCAAATGCAGCTTCCAGTACATGAAAATTAATCCCTTTATGAAAAAGTGCTTTGCACAAAATCATGTAAATTAATGTAGGCACTCCATTCATCATCCTTATTTTCACAGACAACTTTGCAAATATTTTTACAAACACAATTTTTACATTTCCATGAAAGTAGTGGACCCCTGTCGGTAGTAGACCGTAGAGTATATTTCGTCCATCTCTGCTTTCAGTTAGAACACCTGGTGAGGAGTGACATGTTTATCAAATGTTGGAGAATGCCAACATGAATTAAATAAGCCTTCAAAAAAACGTAAGATGCTATAGCCTTGTACAGGAAAGGATATGTGTAGAAAGCAGTCTCTCTGCCTTCTAGCTATGAGCTCAATCTAGATATCACAATATTGATATTAAATTCTGATACTAATGTTTCTGTTTAGATTTCTCTGGAAAATCTATTTATTTCTTGGGGGAAAAATCAGGAATTTCAGCCTCCTGGGTCTCAATTCTCTAATGACTCACTGGAATACAAATAGACAGTGATCTCAAATTAGCAAGTCATTAATCACATTTGAAATATAGTATCTAGTGTGGCTTCATAAGTCAAAAAGCACTTTCAGGGTGACCAAACTTAAAACGGATGGCACAAAAAAATTTAGAGACAAAATACATGGAGGTAGGTCTAAGTGAATAAATGAAACATTTTCTTTCATTCACATTAAAAACAAAAATCAGTTTAACCTTTTTTTGTGAGCCTTCCATTCTGTTTCCTGTTAATATTTGAGTCTGTGAGTTTATTAGTATGACCACCCACCAAAATAAATAGATCAGTAGGCCAAAATGTTGAAGTATTCACAGAAAGCCAACATTACATCTATATTAAATATTGTCTTCTGTGGCATATGAAGACAGCGTACATTGGTTAAGAATTATGCAGATATAATTCCTGCTGTGTTATCTTTATGTTGTAAAACATATGACCGAGTTTCTTTTGTCATATTTAGGAGAATTATAAGCCACACTGGAAAAAATTACAAATTTTCAATACTAGAGGATAGGTTCCTAAATTCACTCTGTGATAGTACCTAGAGATTCAAGGCCCTATCTATTCTACCACAGCCTTGACTTCAGGATGCAGGAGAAATGGGGCTGCTCTGTGTCTAGCACTCACTGGTTTAATAGTCAGTCTGAAGTCCTGCAGTCATGGCATTAATTCTATTGAATTAAATATTAAAATGCAGTTAGCATGATAAGCCCTTCAACAAGTGGATTTCACTTTTCTCAGGCTATATGATTCTTATGGATAATTGTGTTGTAGAAAAAATAAACAGGAAATCAGTTACCGCAGACTGAAGAAATGCATTGCTACCAAATTTTGTTAAAACATTTAAAATGTTACCTTTTAGGATTCAGTGTCAGAATTATAACACCACAGAAGTGAATGCGAACAATTTACATTTCCCTTAGAGCTATTGTTTCACACTGTCTGAAGATGCAGGCTATGTCTTTCACTGCTGAGAAACGATGTATTTTACATCAAGCAATGTAAACTTTTATAAATTAGTGAAAACAAGGGAAAGACAAATTTCACTTTAATGTAGCTAGTCAAGGTTAACCTCAGGCCCACATCTGCCATTATATTGAAAAACTATAAAGAGAAATCACATGATGTTAACACTGAAAATATAGCCTTTGCAAGAGAATGCTGTATTAATTACCTGCTGCTCACATTGGAATCTTCCCACCACAGTTCTGCACTCAAAGTCTGAAAATACCTTGCTTTTTGGTTTTGTATTTCCTTCCACATCTGTGAAAAGTGACAGCTTTTACATGAAATTCTTCTTAAACAAAAAAGAGACAATCAAAGTTAGTTGGCTTAATATATAAACTTTTACACGTATATTAAAAAATAATAATTTATTGGTACAAGTTTCAATGAATTATTTCTATTGGTTACAGTTAAAATATTTTTTCCATTTAGTCACTGTCTGCTTTCTGTGCTATATCAAGACCAAATGTTATTTGTAGAAAAAAAATCATAATTTATCTTGAAGAGAGAATATGTTAAATTTCTTGTCTGGTCATGGGCTATTTATGTATCAAAAAAGGGACATTCAGAAAACAGTTTTTCAGTTTGATTTTTCCTACCACATAACCAGGTGTCATTAAGCTGGCAAACTGTTTTCAAGTAGTAGACTTAGGCAGCTGATTCTTCTTAATTCATCGAAAGGATCAAGGACACCTGATTTAGATGTGTAATTACCAGGTATGAAACAGCTGTTTGATCTAGCAGAAAGAACAGAACCAAGTCACTAAAAGCCAAGAAATAAAGATTTTAGTTTTATTTTGTTTTCCTAACACTGAGGGTGATTAACTCCTGGAACAAATTAGATCAGCAAGTGGTAATTTCTTCATTACCTGTAATATCTGCAGCAGAAATGGATTTCTTTTTCCCTAAAAGACATGCTTAACTAATCCAAAGCTGGCACAAAACTTGTTGCCAGAGATAAAGGTGTGGGAACTCCCCTTCTCTGATAACTTATACTAAGTGTATAACTTTGCATAGCACTTCCTTGCCAGTAGGGTTTGGATAGTTTAGACAGACGGCTCCTGAGTGCTGCCTAACATAAGTTACTTCCTCAGAGAAAAGACGTAAGATAAAATGTTATGTGCTTGTGTTATATGAAGATCTAGTAGCCTGAATAACCTAGGGATTTCTTTAGTCTTAAAATTGACAAGTTTCTTTTAGTACACACAAGGAACAGAATGAAACCCTACAGGAGTAAAAGTATTCCTCTGATCTATTCCAAAAGTGGTTCTTTGGATTTTTAGCCCCTCAACATATTCAATCTTATCTGCAATATTGTAGTGAAAATAATTTTATTTGTATTCTTTTTACTTCCAGTGTCCACAATCTGTTTACTTACATTCCATGCAGCTAAGTCTGACTGTACCACATTTTATGCCATTTATCCAGATTCAGCTGAACTGCCTGGTAAATTCCAGCCTGCTACTCCTTTCACAGCTGAGTCCCTGAGCCTGCACAGGTGCTGCTAAACACATTCCGAAGAAGACCAGGTTAATCGTGTATATTAAAAGCCTTATTGATACAGGTAATCTTTACTACTGATGGCAAAAAGACTATAGGATGGCATTAAAAAAAACCAAGGTAGGATTTACACTTAGGTAACAAAGAGAATTGATGCTGGGTTTCTAAACAGGACAGGTTAAATACAGACACTAAATAATACCAAGCAATTACACACATTTTCAGTATAAACTTTCAGTGTAAAAAAAAAAATCTTTTCAAGGAAGTGTGACTGCTGACTAGAAGCTCTGCTCCTTACAGACTGGTTGTTTTTTAAAGAGGAAATCTTCTCTTGCTCGGGAATCCAGTAAGAAATTATTTTCAAGGGAAAGGAAGGAAAGACAATAGGAGTTCTCCTGGAAGAAAACTAAAATGCAAGTCCCTCTTCTCCTTGTCTTTCCTACCACTCTGTATGACACTCTCTTGTTACAGTGGGATATTTGGAGGCATATTTTCTAAAATAGTTCCCAGCCAGATAACCTTCATTCACGCCAAACTGTTAATTTTGAAGCTGTGAGTTCCCTATGTGAGGGTAGACTTAGCCACCTTTGCACAAAACTATGGGAGGCTCCAAGATGTCTCCTATATGTCATTAAACCCACCTGCTCACTCACAGCAGGGTCTAACTGTGCAGCTGGAAATGACTGGAGATCAAACTGTGCTGCAGCAACTTGCAAAAGTTGAAAATGCGTAGCTCCGAGGAAGTTACGTTGCAAGAAGTTCACACGACATCTATTTCCAAGAGATACACAGACACAGTTCATGCACCGTTACAAGCCCATCAGTTTCTTGAAAGACAGAAACACCCATAGTATAGCACATACATCTTCTGTGCAGGCTTTCACTAACAGAAAGCAGTTTGCATACATGTCTCCAAAACAATGGTTTTAACATGATGTCTTAAGGTGTTTAACTACAATATAAGAACTCAATACTGTTCAGTGGCTATTCTTTGTAGTTCAGAGTGGAAACCTTAGATGCCCAGCTCATATTCCTGGATATGTCTGGAGTTGGATGAATGTGGCTACCTTTTTGAGTAAAAAAATGGGGAAAATCAATGAAGACAATGGGAGAAAACATATTTTAATTTCAAAAGTATAATTGCATGCCATCCTTTAAGCGTTGCAGAATTTTTCTTGTTCTGAAAACCAAGTGATTTTTGTTTGGTAGTCAGCCTGAACGTGACTGTTAGAAGAAAAAGCTTAAAAGCAGGCATGTCAAATCCCTTTTCATAAGGAACCAGCATGCACAGAAAACTTTGCATTATATGCATTAAAGAATGAATATGGGAAGTGTAGGAATGTCTTCTAGCAAGATACCTGAACTACAATAAAACTGTTACCTACAAGAAAATGTTCCACAACAGTAGGGACCAGTGAGAAGAGCTATTTTATTCCTGGCCCTGCCTGTGCAAAGATGAGTAGTGTTCTCAGCTGTATGAAAGCGCAAAACAGGAAACAAAGAGAAAACAACCCTGCACTTCTAACAAAATCGGCTTCATCAATTTTAGCAGCAGCAATAACTATTCAACAATTGGGTTTTAGTTAATCGCTTCATTAGTAAACAAAAACCTGAAATACCATCAAACTAGATAAAGATAAATTGCTCTTTATGGAGCAGTTTCGGGTGCTAATAAAAGTAAAACAGTGTGGTTTTACTTTACAGCTTCTTTCCTCCATTGCTTTATTTCAGCCACTGAAGTAAGAGGATATGAACAGGAATATATGTAGAAAGAGACTGGTTCGGTAAAAAGCTGTCTCCTTTGCAGCTTCTATTTTCATGTAGAACTACATTAAAAAACCGAAATGGCAAATAAGGCAGTTTTGCAGCAGGTATTGTATAAGCAAACATACCTTTATTTTCGGCATAATATGTGAAAGCAAATTGAGTGTTTTTTGGTCAACTGTGAAATGCCATTTGTAAATGGAAGTAACTTAGGTTCATTAGGATTTCTTTTCCCCTCCAATTCATTGCAAGTTTGCTTTTGTTTATGAAAATAGATTTGATCAGCTAATCAGAGTGTAAGAGGTAGTGTTCCCTCATTCAGCAATATTCGGCAGTTTTTACTCACTTTTATACTTCATTGCATTTTCACTCTTGGAAACTCATTTACATAATCTCCGTATGGTCATTTCACAGTAACTGTATGTGACTCTGGATATGCCAGCTAATAATTACCCTAAGCTATCTGAGAATACCTAACTACATAGTGACTATACAGTTATTTCTTAATACTCAAGACTCTAGATTGAAAGCCCTCTGACTGGTCCAATACTATGAAATGTCAAGCTGTTTACCAACAACAAAGACTGTGCCTCTGCTTCTCAGCCCCTGCAGCTGAAGCAGAAAATGCCAGTGTTTACTTAAAGAAGGGGAGAAAAAACCCTCTCCTTCCTCTATGCTTGGTCCTGTGGCTGTTGGAGTGAATAGTAGTTTTTGTCATTGATTTCAATGGGAATTGAATCTGACTTGTTTTCTCATACTTTTTATGGCCCGTCCTCTTGCACTTCAGGAAAATACTTCATTTACACAGTAATTGTCATAAAACTATAATTTGTGTAGATGATATTTTGCTGTATTTCCTCATCTACTGGCTTAGTTTAGGTTTCCCATCATGTCTTATACAGAGCCATGATGTACATGTCTGTATATGTGAACACATAATTTCACTAGAAAAATAAGAGAGGAAGCAAGAATTTTCCCCTGGAACTTTTGTAGGCCAAAATCTGCAGGTATTTTTTCCTTACCATCCCCGAGCTTTTGCCACTACTTTCCATCATTACTGTGACACAAGATGGCTTGTCATGAGACTGCTTCCTTTTGTCAGAGCAGAGTTTGGATTAAATGACTATGGAAAGGGGCAAAGGCAAATTTTGAAAGGCAGGACTTTCCTCCCCTTCCTCCCTAGCAATTGAATTAAAAAATGCCACTGACTTTAATCACCAGTTACAGGGTATTGAATTGTACAGGGTTTTAGAATTTGGCAGGAGAGTTGAAAAATTTCTGAATGGGGATAAAAGAAAACACAGAAAAGCCTATACAAAAATGCAGGGGGGGGGGAAGCTCTTTTCTTTGATATTTTACAGAATACACAGAAATAACATTTGGATAATGATTAAATAATACTGAGAAAGTCTACTGTGCAAACAAGGAATTTCTCAGGGTTGTGTATGTGCGTGCTATTTAATTGTTTTGGATTTTTGGTTGAGATTTCTTTTCAAAAAGAATGATGTGATCTAAAAAGAGAGGACAAGCTTGGTTCAGTTATAGCTTTCATATAATTACTACAAACTAATGCAAATTAGACTGTAGGTCTGCTCAATGTACATTTCTGTGCTTGCCAAATTATGTTTGGCAGTGTGGTCAAGCAATAACAGATGCACACTGTGCCTAGTTTTCTCGGGCTGTTCAATAATTAGGAGGGCCATGTATTATAATAAACCACATCCCCTTGGCTGAGATTTGGATGCAAATTGCACACTAATTCACTTCCAAGTTTTTTGGAAGCATACCAAAAGACATGAAAATTAGGGAAATATACTATTTACTTCGGGAAATGTGTTTAAAACTAAATAAGGCTCATTTGTAAGCAGTATTCATCTATTCCACCCTTGTAAAAAAAATTAACAATAAGTTCCCTTTCCTTCACACTATTTAGCTCAGTTCTAGCACAGAGCAGCTAATGTGACACCTCTGCAATGTTCATGGCATCTCTATTATTCTTGTACTGAGAGAGTACAATATAAAAGACAGTTACTCTGCTTTGTATTTCTCTAAGGTATTGCTGAGGTTGAGTGCATGATATCAGTTCAATGAAAGACTTGAATCACACTGCAATCCAAATTCTTTGCAATCAGTTGAGTTGTAATGGCATGCTGTTTATAGCAGAAAATTCATCTTTTGAAAAGGCTGAAGATTCTTTACCCTTAGCTATTATACAAAGGCTGAATGGACAGATTTAATGAAAAAAATAATACTTGAAGGAAATTCTAGGAAATCCAGCAAGGTAATGTAGTTACATGCATAGATGGAACTACACCTGTCTCCAAATTCTGTAGAAACAGAAAATTAAAATAACTGAACTTATTGCTACACGTATTAACAGGTAGTTGGGTTGTCCTAAAAATCATTTAACAGGGAGCTGCCTTGCAGTAACAGTTAACAGAGAAATATAACGCAACCTAAAAGTGGTATAATAAGAGATACATCTCTTGTGTTTATTGCCTACTAACTGTATTGTGATTGCACCGAAGAGACAAGCTCACAGATTAAGACTCCTCTGTACATGCTCCAGAGAAATATATTAAAAAAGGCAGTGAAAATAGCAGAAATCAGAATGGTCTCATGCAGTATTATTTTAAGTTTTTTGTTTTAAGAAGAGATATCAAGGAACCTAATTTTGTAAATCCTGCCAAGTATTTTAAATTTTACAGTGATATTCAAGCAGTTCTTTGCAAGAAGACAATGAGGCAAAACCTCACTTACCAAAAATATAAAAACCCCTTTCAATATATTCTACACTGCCAGCACAATTTTAGTGACTACAATGTAGTTTTGACACGGGTGACTTTTAGTTGTAAACTAATTCACATAAGCACCAGCAGAAATAGTAAAGCAAAAGTCAGTAGATTACTGAAGGAGTCTTAACTATTAAAAATTTGATAATAGAGAAATACAGGCATAATGATAGTAGTCAAGTGTCCCAGGATGAAGTCTGCTTTTTAGGAGGATAAATCAATGCTGTGACATGCAGCTAGGGCTAGACTGCTACGTATGTCAGGTTTTATAGTAGGTGGTTTTTAGGTCTTTCTGAGGTGTTTATCCTATTTGGTGGTTGTTGGTATTGCGACTATGTCATCATAGACTAACAGAACAGCAACAAAGTTTTTGTTTCCAGCACGATGAACACAGAGTTAACTACATAAAAGCATTTTTTGGCAAAAGTACTGTTCACTCTGTATGTTGAAATCAAAAACAGGCTAAAGACTAAATGTGGAAAAACAGCTGAAATTGTAAACTTGTTTGAATCATTTATATTAAGGGACTACAAAGATCTGCAGGTGAATTTTGCAAAAATAACTGGTTGAACAACTTAGTAGCAGATAAGCCTCAACACAGCCAAGACCTGCCTAAAACACATTAGTGGAAACAGTCTAAAGTATTTATACATAATGATGTCTCCTGAATTAGTTGTAACCTCTCAGGAAAAAAAGATCTAGGCATTACTGCAGACAGCTCAATGAAGAGACTTGTTCAGTGGTGATTAAAAAAGCAAATAAGATGTTAAATTGTGTTAAGAAGGGAACAGAGAATAGAAAAGAGAAGATTACAATTCCATTATATAAATCGATGGCACATTGATTACTGTATTCAGTTAGACATCTTATTTTAAAAAGACACAAATGAGAAGGTGAAATGAAGTACAATGAAAATGACAAAGGTGTTACTTTCATAGTCACTAAATTATGTCAGCCTCTCCAGAAGCATAAGGGACTAAGTGGAAAATGTTAATCCCAATTTGATAGAACCATCCCCAGAAAACTAGCCCTTTTTCTAACATTTATCAGATGCAAAACAACCCAGTTTTTAACATTTATGAGAGACTGCTTCAGCATGCTGCCAGTGTCAGATTCAGGAAAATGCAATGATGGTATAGACATTTTTGGACTCCAGTCATTCTGTTGTGTGCTTACTCATTGTGGATGCAAAGTATGTGTAAATCCAAACCAACACTTGAGAAATAATTTAATTTCCATTTTTAATGAAGAATCTTTCTTCGAAATTAGTCTTTCCACTTAAACTTCTGGATATCCCTACCTTGTTGCATTTTCTTGCAAAGGGGAGCTGGGGGGGAACCTGAGGTTTTCGGGGCTTGAGAGTGGTGGTGGCAGAAATTATTAGTGCTTTTATGAGGATTTTGCTATTCTTTTTATAGAAACAAATTCATTGAGGTCAGTAAGAATGCATTAATAATTATTATATTGTTGTGAAGTGATAAGGGTTGTTACATCTTGCCTGAACTGTTCAAGACAGAAGAATATATATGTAGTAGCTTCCCCAGACTTGGAGAAGACCTCTGAAAACGTCAAGTTTGTGCATATCTATGTCTGGTGAAACAATATGTGTACATGTTAAACATTGAAAATAGTCCAAGAGCTGCCATTAATTTGAATTGATCTGAAATCATTATCTAGAACTGCCAGGCAATTGAAAAATTAGTTATTTCCACAACTCTTATCTGCGACACTCCACATCTTTTGAGGAACATACAAGAATGTCACCGTCATCACTGCTGCTAACTTCAACAGAACATTAACTCATTAAATATGGAAGAAAGTACTGAAGGTAGGGTGCCTCTCCACTCAGAAGAGATTTTGGTAATACACCCATATCCAGTTATGCTCCTTCTCTGCATGTGAACGCAATACATGAAGAAGTCTCTCTGGAGTGTTATTGAGTAAAATAGACTTCTAATTACATTAAGTAAACTACACATCAAGTTGTGTAAATTTATATAATGATACATGTATGGAACACTTTGGATCTGGGGCAGACCAAACACATTGTCAATTGTGCTTGGTCTTGCCAGCTATGTGCCTTCTGCAGTTGACAGTTTTTGTGTTTTTTCAGTCTATTGTACCAGAGGTGACAGGGTTACGCTGGCATGCATTCTGTATCTATTAGATTGCTGCCTGCATTTAAAGCTCAGGAATCTCTGCAGATTCCTTCTAGTCAGTACCGCTACGTTCTTTATCAGAATTTTCCTAGAATAACATCACCTCTACTGTAGTGTCAGGTGAAAGCCAGAATAAACAAATTATTTTCTCTACATTTGATTCATTGTATGACATGCTAACACCATTAAAATGATCATTATAACTTACTGATTTCCTTATCAGTCTCCCTCAATAGCTCTGGTAAGTTAGACAGAACTGAAACCGAGCAATAATCTTTAATTAATTGACTGTAAGTAATCTTTTCAAAGTTCATAGCACTCAAAATTTTCAAATACAGACGGGAACATTTATTTTCAAGCATTTTCAGTTGAAAACAACCCATTTTACCATTAGTCCACTGAAAAATTTGGATTATAAAGTGTTTTGCTGAAAAAATGGAGATACATTTTTGTAGTAGTAGTATGCATATGTATATTCCTGTTTACTTTCCTGTTCATTTATTTTTAAAGCTAGAGTTCAAATTTTCAAAGGTAGGTACTTGAGTTAGGTGCCTAAATACTTCCATATATGTGACAATAAATCTCAGTCAGATCAAGGTTTAAAATCTGTTTTCTGCTGCAGAATAATATATTGGGAATAACATCTGTAGAATATTCTGTTTTCATCACTCATTTTTTACTCTTTTTTCAAAGACTTCAGGAAACTCAGCATCTTTGTTTGCTAGGATGGTGGCAAGTATGCTTTGTTCAAACCTTGGAATGCTCTAGGAATGGTATAATGACTAAGGATAAAATTATTCTCTTGCAAGATGATGTCAGCAGTGTGACCTGCTTCCACTGAGAAAAAAATATCAATTCTTCAATATTGCTCAGGAAATCCCTTCAGTCTAGTGACCCTTATTCGTCATCTTCATATTACAGAGCTCATACTGGTAGCCTTTTTTGCTCAGATATGAAATATAATTTTTGTATTTACCAGAGTGTTTCTGACCATGTTACTCAGACTCCCCTTTTGTAGTTGTCCTGCAGTTCCCTGGAAAAACCGAAATCCACCCTCCGAGATTGTCATCTGATAGCTATGGAACCAGCTGAAAAAGAGTTTATCATCAGTTCTTCCTGGGTCATACGGACCGTGGGGCAAGATCAGAGCCAAGTGGGAGGGAAATTTAGATATAAATTACTCACTGGAGGAATGGTGTGACATTTGCAAAGAAACTAGAACGATTACTGTGAGACACAGGCTGGTTCTCTTTCATTGTCTCACAGAGTAAAGCGACAGCAAAGGTATATGCACCATGGTCTTGGACTGCTCTTTGTACACTGGCATTTTATCACTGGCATTTTTTCAAGACTTTGTGTCTCCCCTTTTCTCTCTGGCATGACAAGTTTAATTGCTCCATACCAGGAGTACTGTTTTATGAGGAAGTGTGAGGGACTGCTCCAGACTGTGCTACAGCTGAGCAGCCACAACATTTATCTGGAAGAAACATGTTCAAATCGCCTTTAGGCCTAAGAGGTCATTAGACCCACATCTACCATACCCTCAGCGGATGTTGTAGCAAAAAATCTACCTGGCATGGGATGGGAAGAAGATGGTCCTTCACTCCTGCCTACTGTTACTTCACATTTCCTCTGTGAAAAAGATGACCTTAAGGAGCAGTTTTAGGGTAATGAATCTTATTGTCCTAGGTGGTCTCCCTGCAACCTAGACATGTAAATATCACCCCTCAGAGACTTATGAGAAATCTCTGTTTTCAGTATTTCCCATAAACTATTTTAGGGAACTTTTGGTCTGTGTTATGGTTTTATGGATCCCATTGTCAGCTTTCTCTCCCCACAGAGAGAATGTGGGGAAACAAAGCACCTGGATTCCAATAAGTGGTAGGTTTGGTGCTGCAACAACCAGTCCATGTTTTGATGCCTAAGAGTGTTTTGCAGTAAAGTTTTATATCCTCGAGATTTTGACAACCTTTGCATTTTAAAGGAGTGGGATAAAACTATCTCAGAACTAGTTACGAAAGCTGGGGACACTTTTGTTAACTTAGCTGTCATTTTGGCATGGTATCAAGTCCATGGCAGACTCACTGAAAAAATATTGCATCACAAAATAGACCGTGTTACAGAATTTTAGCATGGAATATATCTAAGAATATGAGGTCAACCTGTGCTTGTTATCTCATAGAGATTAAAAAAATCCACAAACAACCAAAAATCCCAACCTAGCAGAGGGTTAATTTAAAACTAAGAAGAATCTACTTCAGGCAGTAACATTTTTTAAACCTTCCTTTATAATTTTTGCTTATCAAGGAGTGCCCTTCTGGTATATCAACTGAGCCAAGACTGAGTTCTCAAATACTATGATGGCTTCTGTTAATTAGATAGTTTATCTGTGATGAGTTGTTGACACTGAGATGATTTGTGTTAAATAATTTTAAAATATTCTGTGGGGCACTAACTTAGATGCATTGTTTGTTCATATTCCAGGCCCCGGCTTCAATCTTTTTTACAGCCCTCGACAGAAATGAAGTTGATGCTTCAGCAAACTTCTTTAAGTCAGAACAAGTAACATTGGAAAGATATTTTGGAGTAACTGGAAATCTCTGTAATAATTTTGTCTTTTTATACTCAGGGCTTTAGTTTAATGCCATAAAATTTGAATAACATTTTTGGTAATATTATTTAAATATGCTCAGTATTGCTAGCTTAGCATTTCTTAAATATTTCTTTTGTGATGCTTTCCCGGTCATAAATCCATCTCCAGTCCTGCATTCATTTTGCCCAATTCAGGCAAAATGCAGGAAAGACTGCACTTTCTCCTAGGGTGCTATAGTTTTATCAATGCTCTATCTTTCAGTGGGCTTTACTTTCACAGGTAAGGTGAACAGGCTGAGTTTTAATTGTGAAATACACTATTTGTTATAAAAAACCCATGCACTGTATTTCGGTGATGCTTACTAAGTATTACATAGTTTGAAATAAAAAAAAATTTAAGGCTGCATGTGGATGAACCAAGGGTAAACACTTACAAGTAGGAAGCACTCTGGCACCAAAATAGCAGGAACACATGATTATCTGTTCCTCTTGTTCTACTCCATAAATCAGTTCTCCCCTCATATCTTCCTTCTCTGTTCTTATACGTTTCCACCTTCCCACTTCCCTCTATTCTTTTCTTTCCTATTCCCCGTTTCAACAAAAATTATACCCTTCTTTCTGACTGTTTTTATCCACTTTTCTGTTATTTGCCTCCACTCTCTCTCTAGTCTTTAAGCCCCAAATGCTCCCTTTTCCTTCTCAACGCCCCATCCTTCCTGAGTGGGAGTGCTGCCCATGCCGCTATAACACCTCAGACTCTGTTGTGATCTCCATTCTGCATTTGCACATGGATACAGTCCCCTAATTGAGAGACTTTTTTTTTTTTATTAAAAGCATTAGACATTTATATGTAGGAATAACACTTGCAGAGACATTCTCTAGGTTAAAAGTTAAAAGGGATGTCAATCATCATACTTCAGAACATAAACAGATTGCCAGCGTGGGTTGAAAAGGAATTTTCCCCACATAAATTCATAGAAGTTTGCAATAGAAAAGAACTAATAGGTCAGCTAATCCATCTACCTGCCAATTCAAGCTTCTTCCCCACCATGTATTTTGCTGTTCCTTTGGCCTCTCAAAAATCTCAAGAGATTGGACTATTAATGCTTCCCCTTAGAGATTATACAGTCGTTTAGTGCAACAGATTTTTTCGGGCAGTCAGTCTAAACTTCCTTTTATTACCTTCATTCCACAAGTCTTAATGCCACTCCCATCTACCATATTAAATAACATTTCCCTCCTGCCTTAATTTTTACAGTTTTCCAGTAATTATAAATTGCTGCCACGGCCTGTTTGATTATTCTTACCTAACCTATTAGTTGCCTTTAGCTAAAGAAAACCATTATTTTCAGTATAATCTCTGCTTAAAATGATACTTCTGTAACTATAACACACATAAGAATCACCTACACCACAACTGCAGGCAGACTACAGTTTCTGAAAATATATACAATACACATAAATAGATTTGTTAACAAGAATATCCATATATGTGGTACACTTACACCCATGCAAAATTAATGTGCGGCTAACTCTATTATAATTCCATAGCTCTTTCAGCTATGTGAAAGTTTCTGTCGTACTCTATTCTGTCCTGTCCTGAAATTCTTTGTTCAGGGAGGAAGACAGCTTTCCAAATCAGGTCTCTGTTTCTTCAGTGGTAAAAATCTTGTTTGGGTATTCAGAACAATGATGAATTTTCAATTAAATAAGAAATACAGAGAAAAGCTTTAAAGCTTGACAGAGAGGTTAAACAGTTAAAAAGAGTGCTGTATGTCCCTTCCTGGGCCACTTAAAAATCATCCCACAGACCACTAAAATTAGTCAAACCAAATGCTCCAGCAGGATTTACATTTCTCATATCCTAGCTTTTAAACAAGGGGAAGATCAAAAAATGCACAGGTAACCCTGAAACAGGCAGGGGAATATTTTGCCTGCGTCTTGAAGGGACACACACTCTTGCAGATATGAGAGAGGACAGGGTAAGAGAGCAATGAATTGCTGTCCAAAGGTATCACACGTGAGTCTTCTGTTATTTGTGGGATTAGTAAAATGCCAGAATGAATAGGAAGGTATAACTCCTCTTGTACTCTGCATTTTATTGTTATAGTACCTAGGAGCCAGAAAACCAACAGAGATAATGTCAACCCTTGCCGCAAACAGCTTTCAGCTACTATCTCGTTTCTGTTTTCCAAGACAAATGTAACTATCCCCTCTTCTAAACCTCATATCATAAATTTTTCTAGAGCTATGGCTTTTGCAAGTCTAAGGTTTTACTATGGAGACATTTTGAAAGTCTCATGGTTGAATTCTAAGTAGCTGTTATTGGATGAAAGCAGCTAGTGACCTTCACTGCTCTCCCTAGCCCTCAAGATATTTTCAGACTCCATTGACCTGAGGAGAACAGTGGTCTAGGCTGCTCACAAAGCAAAAGCAAAAGCGGTCCTCCTGTAAAAGTAAGCTGAAAAGTACAATATAGAACTTTCTATAGGTCAATTTCTAGTATAATTCTAGACAGCAAGTAGGTAATATACTTAAAATACAGGTGATGAAATGGTTACTATAAAGTATCCTAACTAGATACATTTCTGTAACTCTATTTTTATATTTCTTTACATCCTTTGTAGATTAGCGTAAACACAATTAATTAATCATGAAAAGCAACTCCTACAGAGTAGAAGCAGGATTTTAGCTTCCAAAGCAAGTTCCCTGCCAGACCTGAAAAATCTTATTCATTGTCAAGCGGTGTCACTCTTCCTAGCCAGCCTTTGATACCATGAGGTGCAGCAACCAAGAATTGCAGCAGTCTGCCTGTTTTTTGACATGGATACAGGATTGAAATATACTGGGCTATTTGCACCATCTGGTACATGCATTTCAGTTGAATGAAAGCAGATGAACTCCTGGGCACTTTGGTGATGAAACACCAGGAGAAAAGGAAACAAAACCCAAGAGACAAAAAAGTGTTAGTGAGGAAATGAAAGCTGAGTTGATCTCATTTCTGGACTATGGAAGGCCATCTTCTAGGTTTTCTCACACTCGACATAGGACTACACGTTTGACTCCTTGCACTTTTGGAATAGGAATGCGTTAGATTAAGCAGAATGTTCTAATGATCCTTTTTAGTTTCAAAATCTAGGGATCTATAAATATGTATATATCAGTGTTGCTGTGACTATGATTTGCAGCTGTCAATCAGTTTGCCTTTATGGCTGTAAATTTTCATTTCACTAGATTTTTTAGTGTAGTCTTCTAAAAAGAATAAAAGTCTACTCCACATCTCCACATTTCAGACAGAAGAGTAATGCATGATTAACAGTATGCTGAGAGGTGTCACATTCACATTAACACTGATGTGTGAACCAGTGGTCAAATGGCAGATTACATGTCTGTCACAACACATCAGGGCAGTGTTCCAGTCTGCCAGCTTTACCCTGCCCAGCTTCTTCAAACAAAGAGTTCTTCCGAAAATTGTAGCACAAAAAGAATGTTGAGCCTTTGGGGGAAAAAGAAGTCTGTCTCACGGTCAAGCTTTTTGAAGTCTTAGTAACATCACATGGCAGAAGGGGTTACTCACAGTCACATAACCTTGCAGGTTCGTGCATGTCTATAACACAAATGTTGCATATGTGGCCTTATCAAAGATTTTCTGCATGATAACTATATTACTGAAAAAGTACTACGGCTGGCATATTTCGATTTGGAGAAAGGATGCCAATTCTATCAAGGCTAGGAAAACTCTGACCCAGTTCCAAGAGAAAAAGCAAGTTTTTGGAATATCATTTGAAGTAAGAAGTTCCAGTTCATTGGAAATGTCATTAAAAGCGTCCTTCTCCTTTTGTCGTAAGGACAGAATTTTATTTTTAAAGTAGATAATTAACTAGCTGCTTTACTTCTTACATAGGAAATAGTAACACGTGGAACAGAAGTGACTTTTAGTGGGTAATGATGTCTGAAGCCAATGCATATAATGAAGTGGAACGTATTTTCAATCCTTTGGGATGTTTTCATATATTAAAAGCAAAATTTTAGACAATAATTGTAATATTGTTTGCGAAATCAAAAATACTTTCTCAAGGTTTAAAAATGCTTTCTAGGGGGCTGTGAATATCATGCTCACTTGAACAGTGCCTGACTTCTTACATGCTGTAAGTCCCAAAGATCTGCTGAACTTTCCTGGAAGTTAAATTGTTGTTCCAGAAGTGCTCGCACTGCACTGGAAGTATAAAACGGAAGGTATCAAGGCTAAAAAGTTGAAAACGCTTAAATAACATAAAAGTTAAGTTCTATTCTGAAGAATACTCAAGTTACATATGTCTTATTTACAAGATAAAAAAATGTCTGCTGAAGAATATTATCAAAATACTGTACTTGTGAGTAGTTAGCATATGAGCCAGTATTTGGACACAGCCCAAAACGAGTATTTAAGTATTGTTTTGGCTCATGTCTTAAATATTAATATGTGTTTACTATATACAATGGACTTGATGATAACCTCTTACAAGATTTTAAGCACTGCCTATCAGAATCACTCCTGATTTATACAAAAACAAGAACTGGAAGATGTATAGATAGGATATGGAAATAAATTTATATACATAATATGTGTTTATCTTCAATATGCTCTCTCTATATAATAATATAGAATACATATTTTACATTCTATAAAATATTGCATACAAATACATAGAAATATAGTACTCATGTAGTGATTATTTGGATTTTTACATCGATTCCGCATGGATACACATTTCCAAGCAAATTATTGCAAAATGCAGTCCTTTGTATCATCATTTAGCTTTTACTAAAATCCTCTTCTCTGCTCTCAATTTAAAATATTGAAGAATACCTCTATAGTTGTGAAGATCTATGAATTTATGTAGTGCATACACATTTATTTTAAAACTAGCATATTTTGGTGATAGGAAGGAACTTTTATAATTTTCCTTTTTTTATTTGTAAATTATTATTTAATGAAAAAAAAATACCACTGCTTTGTTAGTGAAACGAAGTTCAACAACATTCAGATGAGCCACAATTCAGTTTGTCAGGCTTGGCTTCCTTTCATCATTTTTTTTTTGCCTTCTGACACTATGAACCTGCTGCTACTGTCATAAGATGTGAAGTTTATTTCTGTATACATTTTGCTTCTCATTTCTGTATGAATGGCTCCTATGTCTTGAGGCACAGAAATGTTATTTTCTGTGGACTGAATTTAGGCTTCTCAGGAATAACATAGGTATGGCATGTTACAAGCAGAAAGAGTAGCTAGAGGGTCTGAATTCCACCTTTAGCTATCTTCTTTCTAATTCACTTAGTCACTTAAATAATTATTCTTAAGCAAAGGTCTCACTGTATGTTACAGCACTATACATAAAAAGCAACTATAGTTGTGCAGCACAGCATGGTGTTATAAATGATACAACAGTATAATATATCACATTCAGAAAGTAGATAAAAAACTATGCACAACATACATTAAATGCTTTCACTGATATTCATTAATTTTATTCTCATATTCAAAGATAGATAATCTTAATGAAATGTATTTTAAGCTCTCATAAATTCACACTTGAGCAATGTAAAGAAGTGTTAGAAAAGTGTCTAATATTATTCTGATAGGAACAAAAAAGGTATACTTGTATGAAAATATTCTCAAGAAAATCTGAGCTGATACACGGAGTTTATTACCTGTGAAAAACTTTAGTACTTACAAGTGGAATTTTCATAAGCATTTATTATTGGTCAGTTCTGTTTCTTTTAAGTGTCATACACATTCTCAATAATTTCTGCAGAAGCAGAGTCTCTTGAACTGTAGGACAAGATTTGTGTGGAGAATTATGTTATTAAAGTAGCAGTTAGGCATCTAAATAACATAACAATATTTTATTTTGTAGCAATCACAAAATCCTTACTGAACTGATGTCTATAACTGTCTAAAGCTGCTCAGAATCTACATTTTTTGCAAATAGTATCCCTGTAATGTCTTGCTAGACACATGCTGAACAACCTATACTTTCAGAACACCAGGAGAAGTCTCCACTAACACTCTAAACCCAGTGCAATTCACAGATTAATTTCACAACCCTGTCTCTGGGTCCTGAAAGTATTGCCTATACTTAGCTGTCACTTACAGACTGAAGTAATTTAAATTATCCTTGTTAGAGGTTTGGTTTTGCTACTGTAGTTCATTTCAGAAATGATTTACACACATGGTATTATTGTAATATAATGAGTCATCTGTTAATTATTTTTGACATCTAGGATAATAAAAATATACTAATGTTCCAGTTATTAATAGCATTGGCCTATCTTTATGAAACTCAAATATACCACACTGCCATGATTGTTGGGAAAATTGGCACCAACTCACACTTTCATCTTTAAAACGGTGCAGGTATTTTTTGTATCTAACTTCTGTGAAGACGAGTACAACCTGCAAGCCTGCCTTTACATAACTGCAGATAAGCAGTGTTTAACCTACCTTAGTTTAAAAGCCTTTTAGCGAAATGCACGATGACTACACATGCTATCAAAAATAATCTTCGACCGACCACATGCTGTGTAAGGGTACCAGCAAAATACTTCATAAACAGACAGAATGCAAACATGCACAAACACACAAACCACTAATGCCATAAACAACCTCAAGCACAGTACAAACAAAATGCATGCCAAGAAACCTGCTTAAAAATTTTTATTATAGAAAAATACACTTTCAATGTCTGAAAATGTATTTGACTACTTACTGTACAATAAACAAAACTACACAAAGTGCATGATCGCCCTTGAATGAAACTTCTGCCAAGCTCCATTGACTGTTTCTTATTCACTGTCCCTGGATATATATATATATGTGTTGCATGATCTTTAGGGTGGCTCCTCTTGTCCTCCATGCTTAAGTCACCTAATAAAAATAGGCTACATGTACATGATATATGATCATGTGTCCCCTATATGCTTATCACATCTATTAAAAAACCAGTAATTATTAGGTAAGTATTTGGGTATTCAGCAAATACAACAACCTAAATCACGGAATTTACTCCTGATTACTCAATTTACTCCTGATATAAATCCACTTCAACACCACTTTGCATCTGTAGTTAAATTCACTTCTAGAACAGAATTTAAAGATAGAGTTTGGTTCTTATTGGACTGCTTACAGTGTATATGAGAACCACAACCATGCTTTTGAAAAGAGCTAAGGCCTCACAATGGCATCACAAAGTCAGGCACTTCAGTACCTGACATGGCGCTCTGCTGCCAAGTGAAGCCCTCAGCCCGCGCTTGGCAGGCAGACTGGCTGCAGACAAATCTGAAGAGCAGTTAAGTTAGTGAAAAACAGAGAAGGTTGCTGTTAAGTAGAAAATGCAGAGAAGAAAGTCAGAGCCCAGAACCTGTCCCTCAGAAGGAGTTAGGTCTACCAGTTCAGTCTGTATGCTGGAGTTTAGTCTGAGGTTCCTCCCCTCCAATCTCTTCCGGGGGAGGCTGTGAGTTAGGACCGATTTAGCACCCAGCTTTAAGAAAGGAATGGCAAAAGATGTCATTTCATGAAAATTTCTCCCAGATTCCTCCTATATCCTTTTACTACTGATGTGGCAAACAGCAGAAGAGTGTTGTGGCAGGCCCTGAACTGCATGTTCAATGGATGGCCAAATATGTAACTACTAACTATAGTCTTTTTCTTGCTGGAGCTCTGACTTTGATTTTTTTTTCTTCTCACACACGTATTTATGTTCACAAAACCTGCAGGAACGTTGTGATCTTCAGCCCTTTGAAAAATTCAGTTACACTGACCAAATGTTTCCAGAAAAAATCGTGGCAGAAGAGGGCAGATAAAAAGATGGACTGGTAGAACATGTCTGGTTTCTTAAGGCTAAACCCTCTCTATGTCAATAGTTAAAAGGCTCAGCTGGACACAGGACATCCAGGCTGGAGTGCACTGAGAATCAGAATTGAATCAGAGAGTGAGCTGACTGGTAAGTGGTGCTGAGAAAGAGAGGGAAAGTCCAGGCACAACACAAATCCAAGCATAGGCTTGCCGTGCTTCCAAATCAACGGCTACTAAGAAATACTGAGGTAAATCTTTCAGAGCATTTCTAAGCTGTCACCTCAACACAAGAAGGTTTAAGGAGCACAGTGAAAAAATGTCAATGGTCTCAAAGTAAGCTAGTATCGGAAAATGACTAAATTAAACCAAATAAGTTTCACTGATCACTAAACACACTGCAGTGTGGGCACTGATTTATCAGTTCTGATGACTTGTACTGGAGCAATTTACCCAGCTGTTCATCCAGGCAGAAGTCACTATTCCCATGGCAGAGGCAGGATGCTCGTTCCCTAGAGCTGCTGTTTATAACTAAGCATATTAAAGTAAGTGCAATTACTGGTCTTTCAAAGTAATACAGAATTTCATATCCCAGATTGGCTGAAAGGTGATACGTCACTTCTTCGTCCATACTGTTCAGCAGATGCCCCAAGAAAATTATCATTTAAATTCAACAAATATCATGAATCTTCATTACCAGATTGCACCGATTAAACTAGTCAAATTCTAAATGAATTCAATTAAATGGGCATAACTTTTGCACTACCGCTCAGTCCTCACAAAAGAACTACTTGTTAATTAGATTATTTACTGTTCTTTGTTTTTATTAACACTTGTTTAATTTGAAACCGAATAAACAGTAAGAAGTAAAGACCTTTTGTGAATTTTCATTAAAGGAATCAGTGTGTGCCAAAAACATGTTTCTGAATACTCTTCAGGAGTAGGAAAGACTTCAGGAGGTGGCAAACCAAGCTATCACTGATATTTTAGAATTTAGGTATAAACACACACACAAAAAATATTTAACCAGGTGGACATGGAAGAAGTGGGAATTCCTGAGGGTTTTATTTTCCAGACCTTTTCCTAAATCAAGATGAAGTAACAAGATAGTTATTTTCCTTTTCTTTACCCTTCAGATCCTGCTTATACACAGCTTTAAATGTTCTCCTTTATTATCTATGCATCCATATTCTCTCTGTTTCTTTTTCCTGGTGATTGTCTGCCTCTGAAGAATACTGATTAAGATGAACTGTGTTCCTGCCCAATCTCAGCAGAAGCAAGGTTTTTTCAATTTTTCACTCCAACTAAAGATCAACTTGGGACAATCAACACTACTGCATGTTTTCAAATTGAGATTTGAGAATTTCCTGGCTAGCACAAAATGTAACATTATGCTTTTGTAAATTTAGAAAGGACTTTCTCGTCTTGGTAGTAGAATTCTGACACAGAGTTTCTGTGGGTCTTTTTTCCTTGGATATAACATAAGGAAGTTGCTGGAGATATGGTTATTGCATTCCTTGCTTTTTTTTAAGTAGTTACCTACTTGCCCAGATTCTTTAGTAGCAACAATCTGCTCTTGTTGTAATGAAGTAACTTTAGTTTATATTAAAAAAATAGAGCCGCTAAAGCTTTGGCTTTGGCATGGATGGGTATTATTTGCCTGAAACCATGCTTGATTTGGAAGGTTTGGCTATGGTGCTGCAAATCCCTTGACACAACCTCAGACTTTAGGTCAGTAGGGGATATTCAAGTTCCTTTGTGATAACTGAGCATGACTCAGTGATTAAAGATGTCGGGTGACCCGACATCTCTGGAGCTCTGCTACAGAAAATAAAGTCGCAGCCAGAAGCCTTTAAAACCACATACTTGTCTGTGTGTTTATTAATGTCATCCCTAGTGGCAAATGCAATATATAGTTTAAAAAAATAATGCTCTATTTTTTTAAACTGGATTTATAAAGTCCAAATGTTTGCTTAGAAATTAAACATTTTGGTACTGGGGCCTCTAGGATATGTTGGCAGTGGAAAAACTAACCTACACCAGATGGCAGAGGTTAAAGAAATACTATAAAATATGGCTTCTATTCATACAGTTCTCAGACAAACAGAACCCCAAGCAGAAAAAAACTGTGAAAGTGGAAAACCTTTTCATTTGCTTACAGTTCTCTTTGCTACTCAGCAAACCTGAGAGGTATTGTATCATCACGTATCAAGAAAGTAATATGCCAGATTGTTGTAACAGGTGGAATATGTTTGTTTGTAACACGTTGAATCTGAAATAAAGAAAGGACCAAAGTTACTAAAGGTTCTACAAAAACATTTACAAAATGTAAGTACCTAGGTTTAGTACCTGCAAAGCTTACGGCATAAATGAGAATTTGGGACAATAGCTCCATTTTGAACACAAAATATAAAAATTAAACTCTTATTTTTTTACAGGTTCAGTAATTTAGCTACATGAACATGTAAGCTAAGGAGATAACTCTGCATTAACATTTTTAATTAACCATTTCATAAATATAAAGGAGAGCAGTTTTTATCTAGACTTCATCCTATTTTATCTAAACCATATCATCTCTATACTACATCTTTAGTTTTTGTATTTGTTTCTAAAGCTTCTTAAAATCACAACTGTTTTGTAACTTCAGTGTGCTTGACTTACATAGCATTTGATGAAGCTATTATTTCTATAATATAAAAGCATCCTTATAATAGAAATTTCTTGAATACTTTTTGTCATTTCAGAAAATCCACTTTGAACCCCAATCTGTAAAGCAAAACGTGCGATATAACCCATTTTCTTACCATATATGTAGTTGTGTGATGTTTAAAAAAAAAGAGAGGAAAAAAACTGATGTGAACTTGGGCACAATGGACCATGCTGTCAAAAACATTCAGTTGTCAAAAATGCAGATGGCATAAAAGCACAGAAACACAACAGTTATTGGAGGTTTTTTTTAACAGGAGCTATTGTGTGGATTTTAAAAATTGATTAGGTGCCTAAAAATGTGTGAGGGTGGCTAGTAAGGTCTTCAAGGATACCTATATAATGTCTTGAAAATCCTGTTTATGTGAACAGTTAGGTAATTAGTATCTTGAGACACAGTCGATGTCTGAGATGATAGAAATAAATGTTCTCCCATATTAACAGTGGTTAAAAAGGAAAGCAGCACAGCGTCTGAGGAGGGAAAACCTGCTTGAAGTCTTGTCCTTTTCCCTTAAAAAGAAAACCAAAAAAAAAAAAGCTGAAGCAAATGGAAAGCACTGCACAATGAAAACAACTATTGAGCAGCTCTTGCGAACATTCTGTAAAGATTTTATGTATTTGAAATTTCTAAGTTACAAGCTCAAACGGCACTACTAAGGGCATTCAAAATGACGATTAAGATCGGTAACAAGCTACCTGGCCAATCTCAACAGTTCAGCTAAAGGCAGGCTCTGCCTTTTCCTTCCTGAGCTGTTCCCGAGAGACAGAGAGGAATCTTGAAATTCAGAAAGTGCTTACAACTACTATGACTGTTTCCTCCTTCTGCCCACTCTATTTTTGCCCCTTTTGCCTGTAAGAGTAGTGGCATTTTAGTGTGAATACAAAGCCCCTTTGCGATGGATAGAGTCAGTGTTCATAATAAACTCATCTCTTATTGCTAGGCAACACTGAGCAATGTGAATTTGTCACTTCTGTTTGGTGCAACTTTCGATTTCACCTCCAACTGTAACAATATAGCCTGCTATATTTTAGATGCCACTGTGGTTGGATGCCATCCCAGGAAAGATGTGAACTACTACTGACAGGGAGTGAATGACTGGCAATGGGCATAAGCAGTTTTTTGATTCTTAAGCCTTGACATATAATTAATTGTTAGATTTATTCTTCTATGAAACTCATACTTCATGATTCCTACTTACTGACTGCCTTTTAGAAAAGGCAAATGGAACATACAAATTTCCAGTGAGGTGAAGTTTTGCTTGTCTGTTTACCTTTTTTCTTGTGGTATTTGCTCTGTTCGTATTTTTCTGCATGGGCAGTCTTTCTGAGGGGTGACTATATGTAAGATTCAGATATTAAGTACCCTCAATCAAGTGTATGTCATTATTTCTAAGGCATATCCAATTAGTCTTTTGAATAAATATGTTCCTTACCTTAAGAAATTAAGGTTCAGATTACAATAGATGCTGAGCAACTCTTCAGCACTGCCGAGTAGCCCTGGCACCCAACACCCTCAGTTGTCGAGGAGCTCAGATTATTGCAAAATCAATACTCTAGTCACAATTTTTTCAATCTGAAATGAAACCCCCCATTGAAAACAAAATAAGTTTAATGCTATTACATGCTGTCTAGGCTTTTTTGATTAGAGGACTGGTAATTTTGTTTTCAAAATTTGTGTATGATTGTGTAACCTGGCTATTAGGTCTCTGCTCTTTCATCTTTGAAGAATTAGGTCAGTTTGGGGGTAAAAAATGGAAAACTGAAAACCTATATTGTTTCACTACCTTTGGCTAAGACATAGCTATAAAGAGGGACAAATTTATACTTCAAATAAAATATACATCTTCTAAAAAATCATCATCCTGATCATCAGCAGTTTCTCTAAATGTTTAGAAACATTTCACGACCACATTAACTACAGAAATATGCCAAACAACTGAGAAACTTAGTAATATTTTAGTCTTTGTATATTTTCACTGACTCACTGAAAACAAAAGGAGTTTCTGTAACTGTATGAATGAACCATGGCATGTGCGTGTTCTTTTAAGAAAGGCCAAGGGTGCAGTTCTATTTTCTTAGCTCTGCTTTCATATTTATGTGTCTCATTTCCAGCTCATTGCTGATGCCTTAGTTGCACTATCCATCAACACTTTTATCCTCCTTGTTCCTCAAAAAGAACATAAAATCCTTTTTTATGTGGTGGTAATATTATTGCAAATAAAAGCAAATACCAAAATCTTTATTAGTCTGCCAAAATAATAAACTATTTAATAAAAGCATGCTGTAAAAATAAGGTCATTTGCATCACTCAAGTTTCTTGCAGGAAATACAGAGAATTATTGGTCAAAAAGTACAAACTGACAGCAATTATTTCTGTTGTTGATCTAATGCTGCCTGAAAATGGGTTAAAAAATGCACTGAGGTTTTGCAAGTTTGCTGTCTTTAAATGTTTGTTTTTAATGCTGTTGTATACAGAGGAGCCTGGGAGAATCCAATTTTTCAAAGCTCTGCTTTTTTACCAATCTTCTCCATAATGGAAGAAAGAGAGACTGGATAGACCCTATTAGAAATCTTTACTGCAAAGCTCATAGTAACCTTCTGACTCCCATACTGCCACAAGATTTATCATCCAAATATTTACCATTTTTATATTCTGTATTAATTGTATTTGGTTAGGATTTGTGTCAGCTTTAGCTATATGATTTTTTTCACCTTTTTCTTTTGTCATTCTTGCAGACAGATCAATGCAAAGCTTTTATTTAAGAAGTTTGTTAAATGTTTAAAGTTAGTCAAAATATGCTTTCAAAATCATGCATCTAATGTCTGATCCTTTTTTCTTGTTGTACTACAAACCTGACCATTATTTTCTCACTGCAGTTTCTCTCCCCATCTGGCAGTTCTGCAAATATGTTATTGATAGAGCACAGAAAAATCAGTTGCCGTGGTGAGATTTAAACACTGCTTGTAATGTCCCTGCACATCTCCCCAAAAGAACCTGCATATAAACATTAAAAATAAACTAATCTTATAAATTTATAAGATTATAAATGATCTTATTCATCAGACACAAAGTATTTACCTTAATTGCATAAATGTTAGGGACTGATCTTCGGAACAACTCAGTTAAAAGGCTTCTGAAAAGACTCTTTTTCAATGCTTATTTCAATGATGTTTTGTAACTTAAGCATTGTAAACCCCTATAAATCTCAAAATACTCCGCAAGGTATACCTATGCCCACTTTACAGACAGAGAAACTGAAACAAAGAGCAGCTGAAGTCGCATGAAGGATCACACAACAATCAACAAGTTACTGACCAGAGAATAAAATTCCAAGACTCAGATCACTGGTGCTGTCCCAGTATTTTTGGGCTCTACTGCCTCTGCTTCTTAGGCACAATAGAGATGCTCCACTTATTTTAAGGATCAGACCTGTATAGAGATGAAATATTTTTAAAATACATTATTTAAATTGAAATGAATACTTCATGGAGCCCTGTTAGTATATTCAATCATGCCTTAAACCATAAACCAGCCAGGAGTTATTCTCCTTGCTTCACAGACTGCAGACTGCTGAAAGCTGAATTAACCCTTCTATGAAATAACATTTAGGATGTCATGTGATATGCGCAGGGCAGATAAAAAGCAAGTATGTTAGGAACAGCCATTTTTTTAATTCTGAAGGTGTGGAAATTTGCTATTTGCATATTTTAATAGGTTCGATAACTAAGTTTTTGTCTTGCAAACACCTGAGCTGGGTTACACATTTTGGTAAAGTCACCCATATGTAGCTAAATCAGTAGTTTCCGAAGTTGACTGGTTTGGATACTGCACACATTAACAGCAGTTGCTGGAGTAACAGCTCCCAGATATGCAGGACTATGCAATTCAGCAGGAAGGTGTTAGAGTCTTATGACAACTGTACAATTGAAATATAGAACACGTACAGCAGTTTCAGAACACTCCATCATTAATCAGTGGTATGGTTTAAATTAAAAGCACTTGCATTGTATGTGCTTGGTATTTATTGGGATTGCTATGCTATGTATACATCATTAAGACAAACTGTACAGATGGGATTTGAAAAGACATAATTTTATGAATGTTAATTAGAGCTTTGTCTACTCAGGCTAAGATACGTAATAAAGACATCATCAAATCACATTTTTAATAATATTATAGCTTGTATTACCTGTAAAACTCAGCAGATTTGCAAAAGTCTTTTAAGGATTATTTCTGAGCTGGGTTGCGGGTTGCTTAGACACAAGAGAATTAAGTAAATTGTCAACAGTGAAACAAATCAGTGGAAGATTCCTGTAGATAACAATTTGTACCTGAAAAGATTACATATTATTAAAATTCCCTTCAGCTTTTACAAAAAAAAAAAAAACAAACCCAAAGAACTGACCAAATAAACAACCCAAACTAGGCAATGGCAACCAGCAAATCTGTGACATGAACTCATGGTTCACAACCTGGCCTTTCAAGTAGATCTCTGCAGATGGATGGCAAAGTTCTGCTCTTCTCTCAGCTCTTATGCCTGAAGTTGTAACAATTCTGTAATGTTATTGCAGTAATACAATGACTGCAAAACCCTATGTTTTTGAAAATCATAATGCTTACAGTAAGACCAGATACCAGGTGTCCTGGTTTTTGTCTTTGCTCAATTTCTCAGGCATTATAGAACTGACGGGACAACTAGAAGAGATCTTTTTGTTCAAAACCAATTCCTATCGATATAGTAATCGGAAGCATCTTTCAGACTCTTGCAAAGTATTCCTTTACTTCAAAGCTTCAACAACATCAAAGAAAGCATACAGACAAAGCAGTGTTGGAAAGGAAGTAACATGCCCTTATTTTTAGCACTTGCCCACTTGTCACTCTTAAACTCTCATCTGCCTTTCAAATGTAGTGTAATCTAATTTTTATGCATACTGTATGCTCGTACAGACAATTTCCTCATTTCAGAGTATGTCGAGTTTGGTAAAGGCTTTTGTACTTTTCTTTAACCTGTTTCAGAAATAGCACTGTCACCATTTGTCTCGGTAATATATAGGATGATGGAAATTGACATTTTTCTATATAGAAGTGAAAAGAATATTAGTTTTATCAAAGACTAGATCCCCTCTTCCCCTCCAGTTAGATTTGAATTTGGTCACTTCAGGGCTTACTGTGTAGGATGATTTTAAGCAATGGTCCCTGTGGTTGCAGGCTCTATCACCTAATAATTGACCATGACAGGAATTATATGTCCAAAGCCAAGGGGTAGAGTGAATAGCATATGTCAGGGTCAATTATAAGGTGGAAGACCCTGCAACAAAAAAGACTGTACTGATTAGAGCATGATGTTGACATGGGAGCTGATGCTTCAGTGTTATTTCAAAGGGCACTGTCACAGCCACCCTTCCTTGAGGTCTCAAAATCAGAGGTGGATTATGTCAGTGGTTTATACTACACATGATGTAATAAAGTTCAACGGGACATTGAAAGTTACAATTGATTTGTTGCTTTTTTGCAGTGATAAAATGCTTTATCTGTGTCACTCAAAATCAAGCTCGCTACTCTGCTAATTAGGTCAAAACAGCTCCATACTTACTGGATTAATTCTCTCTTGAAAAATCTGACTGTGAGATGATAAGAGTATTAAATATGACACAGTTTAAAACTGTTTTGATTGTTAAAGTTATTAACATTATTTGTACTGGCAAAATTGAACAGAATAGGAACAATGGAATAGAGAGAAAAAAGTCCTTTTTATTACTTAAAGCTATGTTATAAATATTTTACAATACGGGAAGATTTTTGAAGTGAAACAAATGGGCCAAAAAAGCTGCTGTTTGCTTATTCCCCTGAAACTTCAGCAGCTTTAACCTACTCAAATGTTCTTAATCAGTGACGAACCACAGAACCATTTAGTAAGTGAGTAATGGTCCCAAATTACATACTACCACAGTAAGGTAGTATAGTTCATTTTTATATTTTCATTGCACCAGTTCAATTTTCTGACTCTTTTCTTTGAAAGCTGTTTCTCTAAATTTCTGCATCTCTGTAGAAATACCCCAGTCACTTCTGTCTACAAGATCACAGTGGTTTAGCTCATGATGATGGAGAAGATACTGTAGCTTAACCTCACTAACTAAATAGCTAATTTCTCCCTGTGCTCATGGGTTATTATTCATGACATTTTTCCTGGGTGTTTTGCAGCCATCAAATAGATGGCTGACTCACAATAAATTAAGCCTATAGCAGTAGACTCAAAATTGTTACATGCTGAACACGTTGTAAGGATTACTGAGTCTAAAAGACCTTTTTCTTATCTAGAATGGTTAATAGGAGATCATAGTCTCTAACACACAGAAATGCTCCAAAATGTCCATCTTCAGAGTCTTCATCGGCAGTTAATATAGCTGCACAAGAAACATGTCAGATAGCAGGGACTTGGTTTTGAATCTTGTACACGTACTTTATGATAAACTCATCTCTGATCTACATTTGTTTCAATGTAACAGTAGAATAGCTCTCACATTTGTTTTGCATTTAAAACATAAATTTAAAAACTGAAATGCTTATTTCTAAAAATTCCATCTTCTTCTTCAAAAGTAAGAAAAAGACAGAAGGATATGAAAGTTCTTTAACCTGTAAATACAACATCCATGCTTAACTCTTCCATTACAATAAAACAGATATAGATAGAATAGAAACTCTTTTGGTACTACCCGGTTTCTGGTGGGCTGAAGGTGCTCAGACATTTTTTTTCCCCCCTCGAAAGTACAGAAGGACTTCCTATGGAGAAAAATACATTAAAATCCCATGGATTAAGCTGAACAGAAAAAAAGGTAAATGAAGGATTTTGCCAGTCAAACTTGACAGTTTCTCTTGGTGGTAATTACTGTTAGTGCTTTTACTAATAAAGTAAAAATTTCAAACACTGAAAACTGATCTAGTCAAGTGAAAAAACTGTTCAGCTGCCAGTGAATAGTAATTTTAGCTTGCACTAGAGCCTGCTGGAAATGGAAAGAGACTGGTCATTTTGACAGAGGCGTGACCATATAAGGTTAATTTTATACTTTTGACTCACTGAAGATTGGTAGATTAATGAAAATTAAGTTGATCCATAGATTAGAAAAATTGACATCATACAAGGACCACTACCTATCAGTCAAGAACTTACATAATGCTATCTTAGGCTAATTTTTTTTTCTGTTGCAGTGGTTAATAAATACAGGTCTAAGAGTCTTCTTGAATGCTAAACAGAGGACCAAGTAAAGTTGCTGGATTTCATAGTTCTGCAGAAACAAGTCAAATCACCGATGAAAATCACTAGCTTTGTCTTACCAGAACTAGGAACTATATATTTTCATTAGTGTTTATATGGAGCACTTAAGAGCAAGAAGTCCATAGGCCTGGTAAGTCATCCTTCGTGTACAGCACTGATCACCGGGGCCATATCTGTGCGAGTGGCTGGAGACAAACCAGCATGCACTGCATGCCTCTGTCTGAAAAGAGGTGAACACTGTGACAAGGTGTTTGAGCTAATCTTAGGAGGCTGTATTACCTTGGGCATAATGCACTGTTAGCGTAGTTATGCAGCATTCAGAGCAAAGCTCTTCATATCTGCCAAGCTTGAAATGTAGACAGAATGACCTTGAGCCCTTCTACACCCGGATGGGGAGATACGCCTCCGGAGAAATTCCTTTCATTCAGTTTTTAGTAGTATGTCAATACATCTCATGCTTCCAAAACAGAAGTTTTTTTCCCAAAACTTGCGTATCTCATGGAAGAGTTGATTATATCCTGTTTACTGTGAAGAAAGTGAAAATTCAGGGAAGTTGTCAATGACAGGCAGCTAAAGGAGCTCCACAGCCAGTTTCTCAGAAAGAAGACAGAAGTATCCTCCTGCAGAATCTCCAATCTTTCTCTGTACTACATTAACAGCATTGGGTATTAACAGCAGCAAAAATTCTGCCACTTGTTAGATGAGGGAAACACCTCTGACTGCAGGAGAGTCAGAGCAGGACACTAACGAGGGGCAGTAAGTGGCACATTGCCAGCTGCACCCATGAAAATCTAACATTCTTGTTTCGGACTTAGCATGGTAAGCAAAGGAGACAATTTTCAAAACAGAAATATTCTTCTAACATTACATCTTCTCTATATATGCAGCATTCCATTACTTACTGGTGATTATAATAGGAAATCTTTTAATTAAGAACTTCAGCAGTTCACCTTTAACTGCCAATCACGGGATAATTGGCCCTTTTCTAATAGGCACTGCAGCTCAGGTACGCTAAAGTGACTGTTTCTCAGAATAACTTACTGAAAGTAAGTTATTTTTGGAACTCATTTATAAGAGAACTTAATTAACTATTCCAGATCGTTAGGGATACTGCATTGCGTTTTTTAATCCTCTGACAGGTTCCTCCAGTTATATTAATTCATTATAATTATTTTCAACTTTCTAGGCAGAAAAGGGTGAGAAAGAAGTGCTGAGCCATTGCTGGCTTTCTGTACAAAGTAGCCAGTACTTCCCCGAGAAGAAAGGCGGCTTTGGTGAATTGTATTGTTTCAGCTGCTGCAGCAGCACAGCAGAATGTCTCGGGGCAATCAGCTTGAGAGACAATGTACTGTCTTTTGTCCACTGTCATATGGCAGAACCCTTTAAGAGCAGTGACACTATACCAGTTATTTCATCAGGTGAGTGAGAGCGAACAGATTTTCTCACTGAATATATTCCAAATAATTTGAAAACAGCATCTTTTTGGGTAAAATACAGATTTGTTTTGAAACCCCACTTTACTAGTTCAATTTTGACATATTTTACAAATTCTGGGAGCCAAATCCCACTTTTTTATTTGTGCAAATAACTACTGATGTCTTTATCAGAAGGAAGCAAAAATTCCAGTCTCACTACCAAATGAAGCACACTTTGGTCCTGCAGTGTCATATGTAACTTGTACTTCGAACAAGTCTGACTTGTAAGTGGAAATTTGTTTTTTGAAAGCTGTAAAACTGAATGCAATAGAACCATCTGCTGAAAAAACCAGCAACATTGCATCAGAACAGATTAATAACAATAGACCTTTGAGAAAATAGAGGACCTCAGAATTATTCTCTACATGAGAATAATTATTCTCTACCATGCTACTTCGAAGAGAGCTTCACAAGTCTCTGAATATTTTTTATAAAGCTGTGTGATTAAAGCTACTGTTTTTACGGCCCCTCCATTTTCCAAAATAGCAGAATAACTTATGTACATGATTTTTAGACTTTGCATGTATCATTGCTAGCTATTGTAAATTAAGTGTTCACAACTACTAGCTGAATTATTCTTTGTGATAATCAAAAATAAAAATATTTCATTCAAACCCAGAAAAGATAGAGGTGATGTATGATAAAATACACACCCCTCCCTTATTTTTTTGCAGTTAAACAAATAATTTTCTTCTCTCTTTTTTTACAGTTCCTCAGAAGTGTGGTCATTTTCTACCAGTTCAGGTATTATGCAGTATTTCTTCATTCAATTTAGTAATCTCTGCTAAAATCTTTGAGTACACTGGATTTACAGTTTTAATTCAGAACAGGCCTCCACTACCTTTCTGAGCCAAAAAAAAAAAGCCCCAACCCCTCACCAAAATCCCTGCCCTTTCATAGGAATTTCACATCTAAGTAACCCTCTTTCAGATCATCTAAGATGTTCTGAAGAGCAGAAAAAGCTTTCTAAGAATTGCGCACTAAGTCATCATCACTAAACTAGAAGAAAATCCAACTGTCCTGTAATTCATTCCAATCTAAGTCAAATATTTCGTCTCATAACTGCTGGCCTGTGATGGTCAAAGCATGAACTGAGGATTTTTTTTTTAAAAAACATGCTTTTTGTAATTATTCCTATACAGAAAAATCCATGATTACGATCTCTTCCCACCTATTTATCCAGTAAGTTTCATATTGTCACTTTTCAAAAGTGTATTTAAGAAGGCATCATCACCTTCATATCTGCACATAATTATGCACTCCTATTTTACAAGTTCCAGTGACATACTGTACAAATCACATGCAGACTCAAACAATCTAAAACAACCAAAAAAAGTGCTACTTCAAACTTTTTCATGACCTGTGAATACAAAATCTTATATATTTGTCTCACTGGGCATTTATTTTCGCATATTCAATGCTATAAACAAAATGTTTTTTCTTAGAATATTTTATTCTGTTTTCTTTCATCCTTTCTCTTCCCAAGACTTTCAGACCCAACAATTTGTGGGCAAGGAACTTGTTTTTTAGAGGCTTGTGCAAAGCCTGATTGGTACAGATTGCTATATAGCATTCTATAATACCAGGTTACAGGGGGATGATAAGTTAGCACTCGCAATGTAATAAAGCATAGCCCTTCATCCCAGCCCTGAGGAACAAAGCCCTTTGTGGTAGCTGCACCGACTGCTGCAACTAAATTCAATCAGAACCATGAATTGGCATTTCTGGTACAACATACAGGTAGATTGTGGACATCAGTGGTGGCACCGCAGATGAAGACACTGAGTGGGGCAGTGCTGAGGCTCACCATGAGGCACTGTGCTTGTTGCCACCGACCCTGCACACCAGGCTCTGGCCAAGGTGAGCAACCAACAGCACACCAGAGATTTCTTCTCCCATTTTGGACTCGCAGGCCCTTTGAATCAAAGCCTGGAGAGCCATGATCCCTCAGATCACTGCTAAAAATGCTGCCACAGCATCCCTGGCAATGGTTTTATCTGGTGGTATAAGGCTCTAAGTCTAGCAATATGGTTTCATCAGCAGAACTAACCCACAGGTTTCTTCTGTGACTTGGGACAAATAAAATTGTGTCCGGATTCAGAGACTGGGCACCTGGGTAAGCTTTTTGTTGACTTTGCCTGCAAACCTATAGTGGTGTCTGCTGTATGCGTTAATAGGACTGCTCAGAAAATTAGCCCAAGATGGGGACCACACGACAAGATTAGATTTTTGGTCTGCAGAAACTGAGCCCGAGGGCGCAGGGGGACATTTTGTGCTCGCAGGCCAGTGCAGAGGCCTTCAGCCCGACAGCCGGGAGGCGAGGTCTGCTCTGCTCTGCCCTCCCTCCTGCTCCGGCCCCTCCACACGGGCTGCTGGGGGGCACTCCGGCCACTCGAAACTGTTCCCCTCCATCAGCCCCCCAGAGGGACAAGGTGAGGGGCCCATGGAGCGCCGCTCTCTCGCCCACCGCCCCGCAAGCGGCCGGCGAGTCACTCGTCGCCGGGCGAGCACCCGCCGCCGCCCTGTTCGCCCGGCAGCTTCCCGGGGCGGCTGCGAGCGCCCACGCCGGGCTTCCGGCTCCCGCAGCCGCGATTAGGGCTGGCCCGCGGCATTTCCTCTCCTCACGGCGGGCCCTCCCGGCCTCCCTGTCCCGGGCCGCGACTACAGCCCCGCTGTTCCTTCAGCAGCCACCCAAGGGGACAGGGACGGGGACGGACGGGCCGCCTCACTCGGTCGCTCCCATTGCACAGCAATCGCTTAGAACCCATCCGCAGCTATTCGCTGTAGACAAGCAGGAAAAAGGCGGGCAGGGGAGCTGCCTTACACAGCAGCCCCGGCAGCGGGCGGCTCGCCCGGGCCTACCAGCGCGGCCGCCCTGCCCTCCATAGGCGTCCCCCGCGCTGCCTCCGCGGCCGCGCCCTCCACGCCGTCCTCACCGGGCCGCGCCCGGCCCCCGCCGCCCCAGCAGGCTCTGAGGGCCGCAGCAGAGGCAGCGTCCCTCTCCCGGGCACGGCGAGGCGGCGGCCTACGGCGCCTCCCGCTTGCTCAGGCAGTCTCCCGGCCTGCCCCGGGAGGAGGCTCTGCGGAGGGGAGGCGGCCAAGCGGCAGCAAGAGAGAAGCCGGCGGCGTGCGCGGCCCAGGGTGCCCGGGACGGCCGCGCTCCTTCCCCGCTGCGTTTCGCAGCTGTCACGCACCTCCCTGTTAGCGTTACCGCCCCCCCCGGGCTCGCAAGCATCATGAGAGTAGTGGCTTTAATCAGGTAACGGGCTGAGGGATCGCCCGTGCGGGCGAGCGAGGGGCGGCTCGCAGGCGGAGGGAGGGCGCGGGGAAGAGGCAGAGCCCGCCCGGGAGCAGCCCCGGGGGTCGCGCTCCTCCCAGCGCCGCCTGGGAGACCCGCCTGCCCCGGCTCTTCCCTCCCGTGCCTTTCCTGCCGTCCCCCCGCTGCTTCCCTGCGCGGAGCGGCCGGGCTCCGGCGGCGTCTTCGCTCCCCGGGGGCTGCCGGCCCTCCGTCTGCTGCCCGGGGGCGGGCTCCGTCTGAGGGCCGGGGCCAGGCGGGACCTACCTCTAGGCAGGGTAAAGCAGTAACAGTTCCCCTTCTGCTTTCCCCGTGTTCCCGGCACGCTCAAGAACTACTAGTGTCTGGTTTAAAATCAAAACCAAAAAAACCCAGAAAACAACGCCCAAAATTATTTCCCCCCGTCGCCTGCTCCCCGTTATCCCGAGGGAGCCCGTCTCCAGCGTGGAGGGGCTGCAGGGCCTCAGCCACGTGCCCGGCAGGTAGCGGGAGTTCTGCTCGTTCGCAGTTGGATTTTCCTGTGCTTTTCCTTGCCAAATACCTTAAGGTCTCTGAGGATAAATTTTCTGAAATCTCAACGGTAGATTTTTCTAGTGTGTCCTTTGGGAGAGATTTCATTTTAAAAAAGACGAAGTTCACTCCTTTGAGTTGGATGCAGCCCTACCTGTCAGGGGCTGCTGTTTTTGCTTCTCCTCATGCTCCTGCCGCTTCTTGTCAGTTTCTGCAGTTCTTGTACTGTAAATGGCTTTTTTTGTATTTGTTTTAGAAACAGATTAACATTTCCTGACAAGGACAGGTGTGTTATTTTGCTGAGAAATAATTAAAAGCCAACAAACTAGGAAGCCTGTAAATGGAAAAAGGGTTGTGCGGATATGAGCACTGTATTTTTATTTTTCGGTGCAGTAACTATATACTGGAGTCTTAACTTTTAATGTATTAAGTTCTCTCAGGCAACGTCTAATGTCACACCTTGAAATTGGGGTTTGGCTGCAACAATTGCAAATCGCTCCAAACATCATCCAAGGAGGAAAAAATACAGCAAATGTTATCTATGTTTTTCAAGATTTGCTTAAATAGAGAGTAGGAAAATCAGCTTCCATGCTTTTTCTTGTTTTGTAGATAAGATTTTGTCTTCCAGCCTTGTTTATTTTGATATTCTCTAAGCAGAGGAATGTGTTAAAAGGCAGGATGAAATAAAATCTTAAAAACATGTTTCTGACACAGTTGCTATTTTAATGGGCAATTTTACAAGGATGGATTTAGTTTCAGTAATAGTTTTAAGAATAGTTTTAAAGAGACATCAAAGTGTCTGAAATCTTTGTAACAGAGCTAGCCTCAAAGATCAGAGGGGAAAAAAAAGTATTTGAAAAGTGCTTCTTACTTTGGAAAAGGTCAGGATTATATATAAAACTACTTTAACCTGTTTGTTTTTCTTCTAAAATGTTGGCCACACTTCAAGTTGATAGTCTTGCTTTAAGGTTGTATTTATAGGGTAAACCCTGTATTGTGTTTTGTGCTAAATCATAGACATTTTAAAGCCAGTCTTCTACCTGAAATACGATGTTTTTCAACTCTTTAACTCTTCTAGAATTTTCTTACTGTAAGTGGTTACTCTTGTTAATAGAAAGGAATTTTGCTCAGAAGTCTTTCATAAACTCGTATCTTTATGGTTACCGTGCATTTTTTTTTTTTTCTGGTATTTTGTCTGTTTATAAGCCTACCTCTTAACGTACTTTCAACGTTGTCAAAACAAATCCTGATTGTGGCCTGACTTTGTAGAGTTTTCTACGAAAAGGCCTTGTGTTTTTTTTCTGTGATGAGAATTGAGAGCAGTCCCCAAGCTACATCAGTACCTACCTTCATATCTTCTTAAAGCTTTTTTTCTTTCTTTTTTTTGGTCACAATCTATTAGACAACAGCCAGGCTGGGACTGTGCCGAGTCCACCTTCGTCCTACAGCATGGGCTGTCTGGCTTCATTGTTCTTAACTGTCATGTGTTTTACAGCTAGAGTAGAAGGCCTTGTAGGTAGGCACCAATTCGTTTTGTTTCTTGGTATGGTTATTTTTTAAGGCCATGGTAACAGTACTGTAGAAAATAAATAGCAGTACAGTAGCATGGGATCCAGTGAGCATGCTACCAATTTTGATCAAGTAATCAGTAGTCAAATGTGGGCCTCATCTTAACATTATTTTTAAAATATATAAATTAATTGAAAAGATTAAAAGATTTATTCTAGTGTCCTTTTAATGTTTGATTTAAAAAAAAACTAATAGTGAAATGCTCTAAACAGCATAGGCAATTATCTCCTGTCATATAATTTTCTGAAGTCGTGTTTGGAGTTGAAGTCAGAACTAGTGGGAGGCTTTTATTGTTTAGAATGAAGTCATTCAGAAAGAAAAGAGCCTTTGTCTCGTTATGATTCTCTTAAGCGTGGAATTTCACATTATGAAGTGAATACTGTCTACGTTTTCAAGCTATCGAGCACAGTATCCAGAATTAATGAACATGATTTTTTAATTTTTTGTGTGTCTATATATAGGTTATAAGAAAGTTGTAGGTATGCATGAGAATAATGTCAGGTAGAGATGGAACCTTGAATTAGGAATCTATTTATTCCTATATTTATTTTATAGCACTGAAACATAAGCAAATCTGTTAAGTACAAAAGGATGCCATGTTATTTGTACTATTTCTACTTGAGGTTTGAGTTATAGAGCAAATTAAGGTCAGCGCACAGAATTTTAGCATGGATAAAAGCAGAAATCGAGGGGAATAGCTGTATGGTTACATTCCTATAACACACTGTCAAGCTCTTGCATAGAGAACTAGATAAAAGTGGGAACTTTATATTGTAAATGTTGAAGATTGTTAGTAATATTGTGGTCACAAGGAAAATGACAGTCTGTTGTAGCAAGGACTGCTTATACTATCTGTTCACCTGCTTGTGTCTCAGTGACTCTAAGACAAGATGCAGTTTTACGGAGCTGGTCTAGATCTCGATTCCAGTTCGTGCCCTGGACTGGTTCTTGTCCCTTGGCATTTAAAGAAGCTGCACAGAATCTTCACCTGCAGCTGTAGTTTGAAGGTTGTGAGTCTGAATGTGGTTTTTGCAAGCAATGTGTATTCTAGAGCACTCTTAGTTTTATTGTTAGACTGTAATATTTCTTTTGATAGTGATTGAAATCCATGAAAAATACTATATTTCAGTTACACCAGCAGAGCAGGATTCTTTCCTCACTAATAGTGGAAAAGTTCCAGTAGACCTTGAATGAATGTCAAAATTAATTGTATTCTCTGTGTTGAGTATCATCTCTTGGCCTCAGAGAAGAATATTGTTCTGTTTGTTTTTCTTTTTTCTTTAATCAGCAGTAATTATTTTTATTTGCAGTTATATGCAGAAAAAAACTTCTGTGTTCAACGCAGTGTCAACTGAACTTACTGCCTGTAATGATTGAAGCTTTTGAGAATGGGAAGTACGTTTAAAATGTACTTTGGGCAAAGTATCCCATGAAAGATAAATGTTACTCCTAACATGACAGTCTTCATTTAAAAAAGGTTGCTAATGCTGGCAACTCTCTGGAGCAGATATCGGGGTTTTTTTCAATCCAAGTTATCTAGTAATGAGTACAGAGTAATTTATCTTTGGGCATGTTTAGTTTGGAGAAGAGGAGGCTGAGGGGGGACCTCATTGCCCTCTACAACTACCTGAAAGGAGGTTGTAGAGAGGTGGGTGTTGGCCTCTTCTCCCAAGGGAATAATGACAGGACCAGACAAAATGGTCTAAAGTTGCGGCAGGGGAGGTTTAGATTAGATATTAGGAAGGATTACTGAGAGAGTGGTCAGGCACTGGAACAGCCTGCCCAGGAAGGTGGTGGAGTCGCCATCCCTGGAGGTATTTAAGTGTAGACATGGAAATTCAGGGCATGCTCTAGTGCCCGAGATTGTTGGTTTGTGTCTGTTTGTGGGTGGGTGTGGTGTGTGGTTGTGGGTGTTTGGTTTGGTTTTGGTGTTGGTGTTCTGGGATTTTTTGGGTGTGGTGGGTTTTTTTGGTTGGTTTTTGTTGGGTTGGTTTTTTTTTTTGGTGGGGTTTTTTTTTTTTTTTTTTGGTGGTTGGACTCAATGATCTCAAAGGTCCCATCCAACCAAAAATATTCTATGATTCTGTGAGTAGAAGACAGTCCTTGTTCTGAAGGGATTCCAGCGTAAGCGGCTGTTCTTTATGGAACCTCTCAGATTAGTAATAAGATACAGAACTGGATGTGTGCTTTATGGATACTGTATGTAGGCACTATACATATATAGGAAATCTTCCTTTTCCTACTGCTAATATTTTGCAGTTTTTTTTTTTTTTCATTTCAAAACTTGATAACCAGATCTGACGATATTAATTTTTAAGTAGTTAGGAAAAAGTCATAAGGGCCTAAAACTTCTATCTGTACTTTTAATTGCCACTATTTTCTTTTTCTTACAGTGGTGGGAAGGACAGCTGTTATAATATGATGCAGTGTGTTGCTGCTGGGCATCAGATTGTTGCTCTAGCCAATTTAAGACCTGCTGAAAACACAGGTATGAAAGCCACATTTCTTACATGTGGTTTTTTGGGTTTTTTTATATATTAGAAACAATGTAGGTGCAGCTGTGGCTGAATTAAGTCCCTATATATGTTTTTAGATAGTTTTGTATATTGAAGGGCAATTTAGAAGTCTTAGATAGAAAAAAGAAAATCTATGGAGACATATTAAATATATTTTTCCTCAAAGGGGAAAAAACAAAAGAGGATGAAGATCATTAAAAGAAAAGCTTACATAGTTTGAAAAAAGGAGAATAGAATATTCCTAGTGGTAAACAAAGGGATTGTGTAGCACAAATAGTAAAAAGTGGTAGAGCATATCATTAAACAAAAGAAACACTGTATTTCTAGAAAAGCTTTAAACTGTCATAAACCATTCCAGCTGCCAAGCATACACAATTTTGCTGCTGGTCATTCATTTTTAGCCTTGTATATCTTCCTCCATTATTCTAGCCCAGCGTTTGTGAACTGGTTGAGGTGCTGATCTGGGTTGGAACTGACCAGGATGCACTTCTTTTTCCTGCCTTTTTCATTCCTTTTAGCTTGGATCAGTTTTCTGATCAGTTCCTCCCAGGCTGCACTGAGACTTATTTCTGTGAAAGAGAACAGGAGAAACTCAGATAGTGTAAGTCAGTGGTGAGGTGAGAGGGTGAGCCAAGTACTTCTATGTTGGACAAGAGCAAAAATTGAACTTCAGCTGAGGTTTGAAAAGGAAGCGAGTTGTTTCCCAGTTGGTAGGGGAGAATGTTAAAGTATATCAATATAGGTTAACTGTTCAACATATGTTAAACAATTAAGTATGATATCTGGTAACTGTTTGGTAGGAAGATACACAGAAAGAGAAGGAAAAAGGGAGCTGCCATCACAAATGAGTCGTGGAAGGAACTGGCAAGTGCTGGGGAGTACAGGAACAATTTATTTTCTGGGTAGCTAGCACATAATCATCTCTAATCTTGTTGAAATATGTTGTCTTTAAACTAATTTATCCACATCAGAAATGTAGAATATTGTCATTAAAATCATAAAATGCTCTCTTTAAGTGTGTAGTTGGAAATTCTGTGGAAAGTTAATTGAGGTGCTTCAGGCAATAGCGGATTCCATGCCTTTCATTTTATTTTATCTTGTACCACTGTTGCCTGGAGAGTCTCAATTAATAAAAAAACTGTGTATTCTGAACTGAGTATCAGTTTAAAGACCTTGTCATATTCATGTATGTTGAAAAACACTGAGTTTTCTTTTAATTCAACTCTTCTGGTGTTGGTTAGTTGTGATTATGGGTTTGGATTTGCCTGTTTTAAGCAAAAGCATATCTGTTGTATGGTATCAAATGTGACATAACCTAATTGTTACATCACAAATTAGTTATCTTGATCAATGTTACAGACCTTTCTCTTTGCAAGACATGCTACATAGGTATACAGCAGAGATGCTTGATGTGTCTATGTAAATTAAGAGAAGTTAGAGTATTACAAATTAGATTTAAAATAGTGAGTTGTGTTAGTTTTTCATAAAGTGATTTCACCAATAATGATGTATTGCTTTATCAATCTGTTTGAAAAATTATCCAAAAGATTTTATATGTAAGCAGTTTATTGTATAATTTGAGATTTAATTCTAATCCATGATATCTGCATTTTAGCTGCTTTTTTCTTATCTGCTAGTTGCAAACTGCTTGTAAGAAAATTCAGTTAAATTTTTCTCCCGGTAAAGCAAAGAGTTGATTTCACTTTGAGATTAATTTTCAAAAGGAGTGAAGGTAGAAAGGGCCTGGATATTATAACAGATTTTGTTTTCTTTTTTAATATTAAGCAATGTCAAAGCATTATAGTCGTCTACTTTTATTCTACTTAAGCAGAAATCTCCTCTTTCTTGATGACCATGGTAACAATTTTAACAGTAAAGTTTTTTGGAAATTTTGACAACCTGTTGCATGTTCTCAGTGTTGCAGTACATTCTAAATTTCTTGCTGTGAGTATGTTGAAATGCATCTGGGTTTGGGCCTCTGAACTGTGTTCCTATTAAAATTACTCTATAAATAGGAGCAGAATTGGACCATTATGAGTTTTTTGGATAAACCAGGGGGAATACTAAAGAAGAAATAGACACCACAATTTCCAGAAAGGCAGCATGTTTATGAGAGGTGTCTTCCTCTCCATGCATCTGTTGGGTGGAGAAATGTTTTTTTTCTGTCTTTATAGAGATATTGTCACCAAACATCGGTTTGTGAACTGAAAAATACTAGCATTTAGATTTTCTCCATGCTTTGTAGTATTATGATTATCTGTAATTGTTGATACAATGTACCTAATATGATTATTTCTTAATTGTGGCAGGGCAAACTGATGAATTGGACAGCTATATGTATCAGACAGTAGGACACCATGCCATTGATCTATATGCTGATGCATTGGATTTGCCGCTTTATCGTGGTTTCATAAAGGGTACCAGTGTTCATACTGGAAAAGTATATACCACATGTCAGGAAGATGAGGTTGAAGACCTTTACCACCTCTTGAAACTTGTTAAGGTATGCCAAATGAAAAGAATTAAATAAGTGGGGAGAATTATATTACTTAACTCATTTATGAATTTAAGTAAATGATCCACTTAGGTATTTAAGGAAAGCTTTGAGAAAAAAATTGAACACTTTTACTCTTGTAAGTTTTATTTCTATTCCTTTTTTCTTCCTGGCATTAAAGTGTAACTTTATTTCCTCTTCCCCAATGTAAATCAGACTTAGTAATCCCCATTTCAATCCCAAACCTTGTTCCTATTTAATAAAAACACCTGTAATAGGTGCTTGGCATATACTGCAAAAAACATAATTGTGAAAATTATCTATAAATAAAATATTTATGTAGTTTAATATTTGAAACAATGCATTACTTGATTACTGGAATGAGAGATCTTTTGTGTTTTTTCCATTTATCAATGTATGGAAAGTAATGTCTAGACATTTCTATTTGTGTACACTTATGCTCTGTAAACCAGAATCTGTTATTTGTTTGTATGTTGCAGATCATTCAGAAAGTATTACAGAATATTTTACAATGATAGTTTTGATTCTGGTAGCCCTGTAACTATATTCTAATATATCACATAATAGCAATAACATTTATCAATTCTTTTTAGCTATAAAACCAATTAACGGAAGATAAGGAGCATATTTCCTAAAACATTTAAAATGTACTCTCTGTTCTTTTCCAAAATGTTTCATGTAGTACTTTATTTTCCACTGGGATTAAATCAGATCTCATTGAAACAAATAGAAGACCTCCTATGGACTCCAGAGGTTTTACACCAAGTTTGAGTGAACATGCTGTCTTTTCCAGTTAATTGAGTTGATGACTGCAATGCACAGTACTAAAACCCTACAATGTGCAGAAAATCCTATTAATTGCTATTTTAAAAAAAGTAAATGCACGTTTAATTTTATTGATCAAACTGGTAGACTACTTTCTGAAATGTCAGCTAAAGGTATTTGTAGTCTTCAAGTCACGTATTGAACATTTTCTAGCTCCCTTTCTTCCATTGAAATGAGAATTCAGATTCATAAACATAAAAGCTTCAGGCTTATTCTTTGTTCCGTTTAAAAAAAAAAAAAAACAACCTTGCAGATAAGACCTAAGAATGTGGTTTGAGTGCAGAGTGCTTCCTGAACCATGTTGTAGTCAAATGTTACATCTTCTAAACATTTTGGCAGGGAAATCGTGTTCCTCTAAAGTAGATTCAAGATCAGGCACCTGTGTTGGAGTATGAGACTACGAAACAGAACAGTGCATGAAGGCTGTATGGCCTCAAGTTGCACCAGGGGAGGTTTAGTTTGGATGTTAGGAAACATTTCTTCACTGAGAGGGTTGTCAAGCATTGGAACAGGCTGCCCAGGGAAGTGGTTAAGGCACCATCCCTGGAGGTATTTAAAAGACATGTAGATGTGGTGCTTAGGGACGTGGTTTAGTGGTGGATTTGGCAGTGCTAGGTTAATGGTTGAACTCGATGATCTTAAGGGTCTTTTCCAACCTAAATGATTCTGTGATTCTGTGATTATGCTCTAGAGTGCTTCACAGAGGTTTTAAATGGAATACGTGTATCATGCAGTACACGAATTACAAGAAATATGGTACAGCAGTTTTAAATTCTTTTTGAACCATGATAATATTAGAAATTAGAGGGACTCGTATATTCTGTCTCTTGAAGCTGCATACTAACAGCTTTCTGCCGCTGGGTAAGATAATAAATTACTGATCAATTTAATTAAAAATGGGCAGATTAGTGGCAATTAAGATGATACTTCCTTTTCGATTCTTGCTGTCTTTGGAGAAATGGATGCCTGACATAAATTAATGCTAATGTTAAATCTTGACAACTTCTGCTTTGGAAGTTTGTACATGATAATTATAACTATAGCTGAAAGAGATGTTATCAAGTTGTCTGGAACTAAATAACTATTTCTTTCTCGTAGAGAAATATTAATTCCACTATATGATATTTTAAAGACATAAATATTAACATATACTGTCTTTATGTTGGACTTTGGATAACCTATCTGTGAAATTCTGGTGCAAAAGTTTCAGTAGAAGTCTTGCATATTCTGATGAGTAGTTGAAAAATTATCAGGGGGACAAACAACAGCAGCTGTAAAACTTTGGATTTTTTGGTTTTAAGAAAAATACATTAATATTATTCTTTTGTGTGTTTACAGTAACTTTGAAAGCTTTCTATTTAAATTTTTTTCACATTTTTTTATAACTTCAGTTTTGTACCTTTCCTATGTAAGTTTTAATCACTGAGGATTTTGCTTTAGGTTTGGTGTTTTTTGTTTTGTTTTGTTTTTTCTCCAGATGTTAATAGTTTTAAACAGAGCGCTCAATTTGCATTTTGTTGAAGGGAGGGGAAGAATTCTGCATAAGCCTTGTCAAAACGCATCCTTGAGTGGATGTAATTTCAAAACACTGGTCAAACTAACATACCTCTGTTTTTCTGTCAAATGGTTTGGGCCCAAGAATACAGGAAAGGTGTGTCTAGATCAGAATCACATAGTGCGCCTCACTTTCTGTTTGTGAAGAACACTTGTATTGCAAGTGCTTTAGTAAAAAATCAAAGCACATATGAAAATCTAGTATGTATTTGAAAGTATTTGATGCTTTTAAAAACAATGTTATGAGAACAAGATTTCTATAAAGTTGAATATTCCCCTGCGGTGCTAGGAAACCCAGGACAATAGTCCTGTTCTAGTTCGTGGGACTCAGAAAATGATATTGACTGCTGATGACTGTAAACCTGCTAATTTTATTGTCACAAACCTATATGATTGATAGGTAGAAAGGAAATTTATATTTATTTTTTAGTTGCCTAACGCCCTGGTTTAGATTCTGTATTGAATATATATTGTGAAACATACCGGAGTATTTATATGATGTCTAAAAGTATGTTACTCTGTAATCCTCACCTGATAGTACAGTATTTACTTTGTGAGACATACAAATCCTTAACTCTAAGGAATAATTTAATCTACTGTCCATGTTACTGAATAGGGATTACTGATACTCGTTTGTCCATGTTTGTCACTTTGCGTATTGGAGGTTTTTACAACAAAGGATGTAAACACTAGAGTTTCTTAGTTCTCTGAATTATCCTTCAGGGTTTTACCATGGCACTGTCTTTGAAACCAGGAAATGTGTGGGAAAACTGTGTTTCATTCCCTTTAGTGGTTGGAAAGACTGGAGCATGGAGGTGTTTTTATGAAACTTTCCTACAACTTACTTCTCAATATAGGCTTATTTAACTTCTTTCTTCCCTTTTCAATGTAATTATGATCTTGTCCAAATAATACGCTGATGTTTTATGTAAGCACGTACAGAAGTGGTGTTAGATGGTTTGAATGTTGCATTGTTTTCTCTGTGTCATGGAACTATGGCTAAACTTTTGTTTAGGGCAGTGGTTGGAGCAGCTTCCAGACTATCAAAAGATAATGTATTTCAGTTATGGGTTTCAGCAGACAGTTCTGTCCTCTTCCAAGTTTCTTGCCTTATCTTCTCTGCTCTGTGAAGGCTTTACCTTTGTTTGATAAGTTTCCACTGCTGGAGTAATTTGTAGAATTTTGAACTTGATAAAAATGTTTTTTCTTCTAGCTATTTTTTCATCTTTTCCAATAATTTTTTTCATTACTTGAGTTTTTTGAAATTAGTATTTCAAAAATTGAGTCTATTTGTAGTTTCTTTGACATATATTTCCCATGTTTTATAATAAACATGCAAGTTCATTTTCAGTGCATTTTCAGTTTTAACATGTTATTTCTGTCAGAGTTCTTTTGTGGTGCACTTTGTAGGTTCAGAACCTACAAGCTTAGAAAAAACCAAAGAGTACACTTGAAAGAAATTAATATATTGGATCTCAGGACTGAGGGATTATTAATTATGATATCATCCATTGATCATCAGCTGAAAAATAAGAATTGATGTTGGATATATTGGTTGTATGAAACATTTGAATAATAATAGTCTTTGCTTGTTGCATTGTTTCATTTTATCTGTAATGTGGAAGGGGAAAGAAAGAAAATTTATTTTCTAAAACTGTCACATTCTGGAGCACTGATCTTATAACTCAGTAAGTCACTAAGAATAAGTCAGTAAGAATAAGTTTTTTAGTTATAGCAACAAAGATCTTATTAATACAGGGATTCCTGTATTTAATAGTTACTTTTTAAGGACAGGGTCATGATTTTTGAAATGGGCCCAGACTGATGTTTACTGAAGACAGGAAGTATTCTTGTCTGAGAGTTAAACTTGGAATAGCTGTCTGATTTTAGATGTTATTTAAGATGATATTTTGTCTCAAAGTGCTTTGGCTGTGCGGATTCAGGTGGAATAGAAGTAACTTAGGTCCTGTCATTGTTCAGTGAAGCTCCCAAAGACTTGGAGTTCTTCAGGAAACAGTTCTTCAGGGTTTGAGATGAATGGATGAAATACAAGGTTATTCTGTGGCCTTTGGATAGGGATTCATTCCCTCACAGGAGATAAAGCTTTCAGTTCCTCATTATTGCTAATCTGCTAGACTTCCATGCTAAGGAAACAGTCTTCCTTCCACCCTTCTCCAGAATATAGCTGCTCTTGCCAATGGGTGAAATGAGTTCTCGGATTCAGTCCAATGACTGACTTTCTGTGGCTTTTATACAGCCAAAGGCCTAGATGCTCTCATCAGGAAAAATAAATTATACTGCAGGCACTGCTTCACTGTCTTCACTGTTATAAAATGTGTTAAAAAGAAATAGCGAAGTATTTAGAAATAGTCACTTGGCTTTTGGGTGTCTATTTTAATCAGCTCTCAGTAGTCCATGTGACTTCAGTGGTAGTATTTGCATGATAAAGACTAATAATGTACTCTTAACTCATACAAATAAGGTTTGCAGATTTTCTTAGGAGTCTTAAAGATCAAAATATTATTAGTTGTGGAATCCTGACTGACTTCAAGAATCTGTAATCTGAGGACCTCAGCATGCTGTTTGCCAAACTGTTGTTGCAGTTTATAAGTTCAGACAAAGTAGGTACCTTCCCCCTCTCACTGATGGGATTCAGAGAGTTCAGAAGTGTGCAGAACAGTTCTAGTCTAGTCATAATTCCCTGTGTTTTCAGTTGATGAAAATCTGATGTTTTCCCTATTATGACTTGAATTATTTGTAGATTTGTAGACTAATTCCTCAAAGATATATTTCTCAACATTTTTTAAAAAGATTATATTAGAGGAAGAGAAGTTTGTCTTTATGCTGAATTTCCAAACTAATCACTCCTCAATTTTTACCCCTATATTTTAAGATTATTGCAAATCAAGAATACCATGCCCTTGATATTTTGATAGATTAACTTTATATATAAATTCAGCAATTGGAACATAGAATACAGCAAGTGAAATTGTAACATCAATATTGAAAAAACATCCCAAAAAATCTTTGGTGTCGAATTAGGAGGAACAGTGGTAAATAAAACAATGGAATTTAGTTTTTGGGTCCTCTACTACTCCTGTTGATTAGATGAACATTTGGAGACCGTATCTCTTAAGCACATTCCTTTTTGCCTTTAGACATGAAAGTTATATGTGGACTTTTCAAAATTGTATGAAATGGCTACCTATGCTGACAAGAAATAAATAACTGTGCTTCTTCATAAAGTAAGATTTTTTTTAAAGACAAAATTTTGCTGTTGTTTTTCATGTGACATGGATTAAGTTCCTCTACCTTTCATCATGACTAGATTTTTATCTGTGAGAATTTTAATTGTCCCTTTGCACTCACCATGTTCAACAATATTTTTTTTTAATTGACTTGTTATTTTTACTTTTAAATAGAGCTCTGTAGCTTCCTCCAGCTAGGGGATGACCATTGTCATCAGCAGTGAATAAGAGTGTGAATTAAGGGAAGAGAGTAAGAAGTAACTGCATAGTTGGCAGTGGTTTAAGCAGTGTAAAAATAATTATGTATCTTGTTCCATTCACAAGATAGGTTTTGTTTAGTTTTTGTGTTTTTTTTTTTTTCCCTAGTTTGAATTTTAAAATAAGATGGGAACAAGGAAATTTTTTAATCAACAGGATGCCTGTCGTTCTCCATGTCTCATCTGAACTGTTCAGGAAGGGTCAATTTTTTTTCCAGAAGGGAATCTTGAGCAACATCTTTGAGGTAGTTTCTTACCGTGAGAAATGTTGAGCTTTATGTAAACAAAAAAGTCACTGTATTTCTCCCTGTTAGGTGTGTGAGGTTGTTTTCACTCACTCTCAGTCTTGTTGTGTTAATATCGAATAAGCAGAGACAGTCAGGCTGGTGGTGAAAGATGGTAAGCAAGCCCGAGGGCTTGTTCTGGTCAGCTTTAAACCTCTGATTGCCAGGTTTTCCTAATTTCCCATTTCCAGGGCATCTCTAGTGTGACCTTGCCTGCTGAATATGATGTTCTGGGTTGCAAGATTCTCACATGCATTTGGAAATGGGCAGCCAGGCATTGTTTACAGGACGCCAAATGAACCGTGCACTCGCAGCAAGTTTGATAAACACACATTTCCTCCTTTTATCAGTGAGATTGCAGAATGTGAAGTATGAGTTTCCAGTTTTACTCATTCCCTTCAAACCTTTTCCTGTTTAAAGACTGAATCCCACTAATTGGATGATGATACATCCTTAGATTTTGTTTTGCTTTTTTGTTATTGTTGTTTTGAATTCAGCTTGCTGGTCACCGACACTTTATTTCGGTGCCTACCTTGACCAGGTTTGGCAGACTTTCAGATAAAAGCTTTCCATTTGTTCAGCACAGAAAAGGTTCATCCCTATCAATGTAAAGTGAATGCTAATTAACAGTAATGACTTCTAATCACTTTGCTTTTATACTCCTTTAGGAGCACTGCTATTATCCAATGTAGTTAAGTGAAATGCTTGTATATGAATCAACAATGCTGTATTTCTTCTCGCAGCTATTGCTCATAATCAAGCTTTGAATAAATGACGATAGTGAAATTGGTTTTAATGTGCTGTATTGCATGGGGAGAAAGAAACCTCAAATATCTTGTTAAATATCTTGAATATTTAGAGAGTTATCTATTAACATTTTGGCATTCAGTATTGTAGTTAAATGGAAAAATACATTAAGATGTTTAAGTCAATTTTGTAAACGTTATCAAAACCTTTTTCATGGTTTGAATTTTATTTAAGTGACATGCATAGACTCAACAGCCTCAGTTTGGATCCAATTGCACATCTGTAGAAATGAACTACGACATTTCTGAGTTAAAATCGAATTAAGTTTACATAGAACAAACATGTATCTTAACTTGCGGACTTCACCTGTTTTAGCCTAGTGTTGTAGTGTATATTTAGTAGGTTAATATGCATTTCTTTTATTAATACTGTGTATCCGACAAACTGTTAGCTCTGTTTGCTTGCACGCAACCTGCCTGCCTGCCTGCAATCGTATACACTTCAAAGTGAGTATAAAATTAATACAAGTGAAATTTTATTAATTCTTGGGAAAAATAAAATAAGATGAAACTTTATTTTAGCAAAACTAGACTGTTAGAAACAACGCTAGTAAGAAACAAGAGCTAAACAGATTACTAGACTGGTAGTACATCCAGCAATTTTAAAATAATTCTGATTTAGAGACAGAATTAGGCTAAAGACAGAATATATTCTGGCCTGTTTGGAAGCCAAAGAGGCAAAACCTGGATGAATCCCATTTCTGACATGCACATTAGGCTTTGGTTTTATTTATATTTTATTAACAAGTTGCTTGAAACAATTACTTAAATCACTTATAAGAAATTCCAGGTAAATTGTGAAGGAACTGGGGTCTTGCTTTGTAAATATATTTGTGTTGTCTTGTTTTGCAATTTAAAAAAAAATACTGGATTTTAATTTTCTGTGGCAGTTTCCTTTAATGTAGTACCTTTGTCTTTGCATGCTTAGAGACACAATTCCTCCAGAGTTACCGTCACAGTTCTCATGCATGTGGATGTGACTGAGTATCCACAGGCACCGTTGTTTGTTTTGTTGTTCGTTCAGTCACATAGCTGTAGACAATTTTCTGGTACGTTTTGTTTGCTTGAGCATCTTCTCTGTTAACATTTATTCTTCGGTTTATTATGAAGTTATTGCCTCACTTAATTTGAACATACCTTCTGTGTAGCCTTTCCTCTTTGAAGGAGAATTTGAGTCAATGTTTATAAAAGACTTACGGGTTTTTTTGCTGTAGCACTGTAAAACATGCTTTTTGTGTGTTTTGCCACCACATTGTTGAAAAAGAGCAACACCTTTCTTCACCACAGTTTCATTTAAATGAATGGTACTATCCACATCTTATTTCAGCACTTTGGTTTCTTACTTGGCACAATCATCGTGCTTTTTAAGGATAAAAATGAAAAATAGAAAAAATAAATTATTCTGTGCTGAGGTAACTGACTGCCTTATATTACTTACACTTCTCATTAAGCAGCAGTAATATATGTTTTAAAGTTTATTAGTGTTTAATGAAACGTAATTGGGGTTAGTTCTAATAAAATACAATCAAGGACGGGCGAGCTTTCATATAAATGAACAGTAAAACATTTCTCAAATTTGGCTTCATAAATATTTTTATTTCTGAAGCTCATTCTTTGTGTAAAAATGATTTTGCTTTCTTATACAATTACTAAGTTATTTAAGCTGACTTATTTAACACACACACGCCTTTCACATGAATGTCATCCATACAGCGGTTGCATAGTTGTATTATTTTCAGCTGGACATTTACTGTTTCTGATCAGTATATTTAAAGGTAATTCTTCTGGAAAGGCTGGGATTTCATTTGGTTTACATTGCACCAGTGTTATCGTTTTCAAAACAGAAATGATTGATTTGTAACTGTCATTATGAAAAGGAATAAAACGGAACTGGCCTTTTACGCTGTAAAAGGACTACTCAGTGTGGGAGATATTCTTTCTGTTGATAAATTCTGCCTGTGGAAGAATTGCATAACAGTCATCACTCATTTTCATATTGATTATGAGTGGGATTCCAGTAATAGGTTGCTGTTTGCAAAGGATAAGGCGGTGCTATGATTAGTTACCTTTTCCATGGAAAGTACTACAAAGGAAAATGCCAAATGTGTGCACTGCGGTTTTCCTATCAGCCTGACAGTCTGTTATGTGCACTTTTTTTCAGTCCATTTTCCTTCAGAAATACAGCTTCAGTCTTTTTGCCTTATTATTGTTTTAGGTTTTGTGCATTTGCATGCTCTCCTAACTCCACATTCTTTCTTTAGTTAGTTATTTATTTTCCTGACAGTCTTCTGTTCTTGGGCCCTGTCACCATTGTAATTCTTGAAAACTGATACAACAGTGCCCTCTGTAGTTTCTCCCTACGTGGTTACTACCTACGTAGTTGGTTTTGAGCATTCAGGTAAAGAACAGGATGTTTAGACTTATTTTTAGCTCAAAGAAAAGCCTGTTTTTTCCTAAGGAAACATTTTGATTTTTCATTTACTGTTTTACATGCAAGAAAGGGAACAAAAGAGACTGTTCTGAGTCATCTTTTGGGTTTATAAACTCTCTTGTCATTATCTAGTGAAAATCTGAAATTTTATCATGCATTCAGGGCATTCATTAAAACTGGATGGGATTTTCTGAGTTATGTAGGCTTTCCTGAAGTTTTTGTTTGAAGTGGAGCTACAAAACAAAATAATTTTAGACTTACTTTCTTTGTGCTTGCTGCTTCTCCTAAACTAGGTCTTGCATGATCTGCCAGGGACTAAAGACATGCTCACCAGCAGAACACCTAAGCTTTATTAATGGTGGTGTTTTAATTCACACAGTGACTGAAGTAATTGTTGTTCATTAGCATTGATTTGTCTCCAAAACTCATTTACAATTTAGATTTCTCTTTTACCTCATTATAGCTTAATAGGCAAATAACTTTTTCATTTTGTGTTTTCTGCAGAACTTGTTGAACTGATTCATTATTGAACACACGTTCCCCACATTCGCATACATGCACATTCACACTCATACGCTGCCATTTAAATATTATAAACTACTATAAAAAAGCATGACCTTTTAAAAAATAAATGCTTTAACTACAATTAGTTTCTTCTGTAACAGCATCATAAAAGTCACTCTGTGAAAAGTTAAATGGCGTTATTTTATGATGGGGAGTGTTAATGTATGTGTAGAACACACTCTTAATGCACTTCTGTGAAATGAAAATCATAAGTCATTGCAGTAAATTATAGTTAATGATGTAACCATTGATGGCTATTCAAAACATTCCTGTATCTCTAATGATTTGTGTAAAACACATGACTGCCCACATGCCTCAGTTCGTTTGGCAAAGCAGATAGATAAACGCACCAGCTTTATACTTTTGAAGACTGTTTTTTCTGTGTAACAAGCGATAAGAATTTTGGTTGAGTAAATAGGACATCACAAGTCACTTCTTGCAGTATTTGAGATCTGGTAGTAAATGATGATGAAGAGTAATTTAAATTAAGAGGTGAGATGCTTCAGGAGTGTAGAAGCTTTGATTTTTGCCTGGTTTATGGGTAATATCTCGCCTCTAGTCATATGACATCTTTACTTCTTACCATGAGATTTTATACTGAAATGTTGCTGGAGGAAGCAGCTATTGTGGCATAATGTACATTAGCTAATCAAAAAAACACCCCATATTCACTATACATTAACATAAAATGATTACATAAGTTAAAAAGGCGACCCATGTTTTTTGAGTAAAGAAACTATTATTCTACTGGCAAAAAAAGTAATGTTAAATTTGGTCAAAATTACTTTACTTCACTCTAAATTTAACTGAAACTCTGAATCAAGCTTAATTCATACACTGATTAATTATTGTTAATATTAATTATTGAGAGGGGGGTATTTAATTTTTATTAATGAGCTTCTTCAGACGTGGGTTTTTTTTATGGTAAAACAAATATTTATTATTTTTCTACAATATGGCCAAACCATGGATTGTTACAATTTTTACTTTAAAGTAAATAGTTACTTTAGATATTATTTTAATCTTTTCCATGGAACTTCTTCACAGTTCACTCTCTTTAGGCGTCTGTCATTCAGATCAGTGGGAATTTTACTTAGAAAATGAATTCTTAATTAAAATAATATTTTAATGAAGAAAAAATAAATACAGGTGATTTGATATAAGTGTGATCTGGTTGGCAATGAGAGAAGGATTTAATTTTGAACTGCAACCTTTGAGACAGATAAGATGCTGTGTATTTGGAAAAATGAATAAGGTGTATTTTCTTGCAATGAAAATAGCAAATTAAAATTCAACGTAATTAAAATAGTGACAAATGTAGATTAGATTATTGGAGACTATGAGTTACATCTTTTCTGTCTACTGAGAGCTGGCATAATTTACCGAAACCAGGCAAAGAAGTGACAGAGCAGCTACTGCAGAGGCTTATAGGAAGTGTCCCATTTAGGCCACAGACTTTTCTCTTTTCAGTTAAATGTCAATGGTGATTTTACCCCATTCTACAATCATTACCCTCCCCCAAAATACCACACTTCTTTTCATATAGTTGGATTATGTGATCCCTGTCTGAAATAATTAATGAAGGAGAATATATGTTTAAGGTAAATCTGTAGTTGAAAAGTAATTGTTTTCAAATAACTTGCTTAAAAATGATCACTGAATAATTTTCAAATGTCCTTTCATAAAACGAGAGCTGATGCAGGATAGTTAAGAGTATTTCTGAAGGTCATCTTAATTTCAATTTCCGGTATCACTTTGCCTCTGAAATGTCAAAAGATGTGGAAACTGGATGTTGGCAATGTCTTCTGTATAGAAAATAATAAATTTCTTTTCCGATTTAGTTGGTTAACAGTTGCCTATGCTATAACACTAGTTATAAGAAGAAAAATAAATATTGCAATCTGAAATGCAACATTATTTGATATAACAAAAGAAACACTGACTTTTCTTACTGGAGACGTTTATAAGAAACTTTGTTTATGACCCCAGGGTGGTCTTTATGGTTAAATTTAAGTTTTAAGACCTCCTAATTTTAGTATATTCTTTTAAAGACATTTTTTCTTCTACTTTTTTTAAGACATTCTTTCTTTCAGTGGAACTTGATCATATGAGAGGGAATCTCTGACGGCATAACATTTTAAATAAAAAATTAGTATTTAGGTTTTACTTGGTTACTCAATGGCTTCTCTGCTTTTATAACTACAGGAAGTATAATTATTATTCACAAATGACTGTGAAGTGTCAGTAGATACTGAGGAGTTAGGGACTAAAGACAAATGAACACTCTTCCTTTGAAGTATTTTCTTATGGACGTGTTTGCTCTACATCCCTTAGGCATCTTGTTTTGCTGTCCTCTGTGTTATCCACAACCCCCTTTTTTTTCTTCTGTTGTTCTACTTACACAGTGACTTGAAGTTGTACTGCATACTATATTTGATGGCTTTTGGCCTTTTGGTATCCAAAACAGTGATACCATTGTATTTCAGCAAGGCACAGTTTATTACAGAATGTGTCATACAAGTCCGTGCATTAAACTGCCTGGCTTTCTTCAGCTTCTGTGTTTCCTGGCCAATGTACCAGCACAAAGAAAGGATAAATGTGTATAGATATATAATATTTTGTAGAACTAGAGTTTAACTTGTAATGTTTGTGATTTTACAGAGCTGGATAACTGTTGGTTTATAATTGCTGGGATTAATTTGTTCGTCTTTCCTGTCCAAGTAGTCACATTTCATTCTGCTACAGTTTGTTTTATAAAGTCCAGTAATTCTTTTTTCTTTCACTTTCCTTAACTTTCTTTAGAACTTTACAGTTTTCCAGTAATTCTGATGGTATTGTGCTACAATAACCCTTTTTGCCACCTTTAGGATTATCTTTATCCTTTGGAGCCCAGTCCTGTGTTCTTAGGGAAAGTCTGTCATTATTTATTACCCACTTGTCATTGTGACTTATTCATTGCTTGCATCACCATTCTCAAAAGTATTGCTTTACAGAAATGGTGAACGGTGCTGTGAAGGAAAGATCAATAAATGGTTTCAAAGGAAGATTTACCCCGAGACTTAGATCTCCTTTTTAATACTAAATGTGTTCTGTTTGTTTTGAGATGGTTGTAATATTTTCACATCAAGTACCCTGTTTCTCAAAACAGAAAGATGCTATTGCATTAACAAACTTCTGTGGAGCAGCATGGCTTCGTCAGTTAAGTTGTACAAAGTTTAATTTTCCAATATTCAGTACTTAGTGGCTTTTCCTGAATGCTTATCTTCTGAGCTGAAAATACATATTTTCATTCCCTAAGAAAAAGTGATAAATTATTTATATAACAAGCACTTGAAAAAATATATTTGAATTTTAGTGATATTGTCATGTGTAACTGCACAAAGAGAGGAGACCGCTTGTTTGAAATTCAGTTGGAAAAAAAAGAAAAAAAATCGGCTTCTCTACATGCCTATTTAAATTGTTCTGAGAGCTTGATGACCCATGCTGTCTTTCCAGAGCACCAAATTCCACGTGATAAGGTGACTGTTGACACCTTTTGAAAAGTGGGTGCTCTAAAAAGCTATGTGAGTATATATAAAATATATGGTATTAGTTGCAGACTCAGGCAGCTGAAAGTTGAACATGGCAAATGCACAGTTTCATGCTCTGCTTTGTACTCTCCTGTGTACTGTTTTATGCTTCTCCTTCAAATAAGCTGGAAAAGCAGATTGTAATCATAATATATTAAAGATTATATCATGGAACCCACTGGAAGGAAACAGAAAGGTTTCATGGGTATGTGATGTTTCCTAATTTTTCATTTCGTGATTCTGCAATGTTAATTTTTTCCAGTATTTCTGAAGTGAAGATAAAAAGACCTAAAACAGATGTGCATGCACACACACACTTTGGACCAGGCACATGAGAAAGCAGGGAAACTAGAGTCTCCGCTGCAGTAGAAACTTCTGCAAGATGAAATAAGGGCCTACCACATCTAGTTGGCAGTCTGCTGCTATTTCATAGGTAGGAAACAGGTTTCATGGGCTAGATTTTTGTATTTGTGAGATGATTGAGGGTTTCAGTGGGAATTTTTGTTCAGTCGATTCATTTGTTCTTTTACCTTATAGTTGCTGTTCCATCAGTTGGTAGGTATTCTTAGTGCTATGTTATTATCAGCTGCTCCCAACACAGTTATATCGGTGTCATTCCAGCCTCAGAATATTCATGTTCTCAGTAATTATTTTCCCAGTCTGTCAGACTTTTAGCTGCCAGAATATTCCTGAGAAATAAAAACTAAAGAGAGGGTTTGCCACGTTATAGAATATCCGTAGAGTGCATTATAGACCAGGAACTACTCTTTCCTTGGCCATTGTTGCAGTAGAAATGCAAAGTATATAGTTGAGTATTTTCAGAGATGTGTGTAGCCTTCTCAAGTATTAAAAGTGTACATTAGGCAGTGCTGTAGATAGTGTCATGTGCTGTATGTTAGCAGACTGTTGGAGTAGCCTGCTCTATTATTTCTCTTTTCTATGTCAGTAGTTAACCTACTTCAAACTTATGCATGAAGTCAAATTTGCAAAAACATAAGAAGTCTTCCAGGTATTAGGCTTTCTGTATTTTGATCAATATATCACGTTAAAAAAAGTAATTCTTAAATCTATAAGAAATTCAAAAGCAAGAGGATCCTTGCTTCCAGGCTTGTTTTCAGTCAGTGGTCTGGCATGCTGGTTTGTAGCAAGTGATGTTCAGCTTCTAGTTCCTGGGAATTTTCCTTTCCATCACTTCTGAAGTCTGTCAGAATTTTTTCCCTGCTCCACTTAGCAATCTCTGAGCATGTATTTGTGATCTACTAAGAGGATAGCACAGATGCAGCATATTTGTACAATACCTTAAGTGAAGGAATGAGGAGTTATGTGATTTGTACTAAGATTGCATAAGTAAGCTGTTTCTCACCCTGCTTCCCATTCGCTCATTCAGCTAACTTGCAGTTTTCTGATAAGGTGGCAGTTAGGTTTTCAGTTTTTATACATACATTATGCCTTTGATTGCATTTTTTTGAGAAGTATATTTAACAGCTTCCATTGAAGAACTGAGATCTTCCTATACAGAAGTTTTTCTGAAAGTTGAACATTAGGTTTTAAGTTGTCTTGATTCTTTTTGGGTGGAAAGTATTATCATGTACAGTCTCCCCTTTGAACTGAAACCACACAGAATCCATCCAGATTTAGTTTTCTCCCCAAGCCTTTTGTTGTTTATTTCTTGTGCAGAAGATACTCTGTCCATACTTAATTAGAATAAAATTATGCAATTGTGTCTTTATTAGGCAAGGCTCATCTCTAATGCTTAACTTCTTATTTCAACAAAGTCTAGAACTCATCTTTCTCTTTGGTCACTTGTTGGTATGTTTGAGTAGTTGGCGTGTTTGACAGGATGTTGTGTTCTTGTTGGTATGTACATTTAAAACACATGAAGTACTTTGAACCTAATTTGTTAATTCTGTCTTATTAACAACTCTTGACCAAGACCATACTTGCAAGTCTCATGTTATTTTAGTACTTGAAATGAAAATGGGTTTGGGATACTTGACCTCTTCCTCCCAAGCATACAATCACAGTAGAACTGTATGATATTATAATATGGAGTGTGGACAAGAGACACTGGTTTAAAACATTGAGACCATGAAAAATTCTCAGTTAAAAAAGCTGACATTTGTCAATAAAACAGTAGGAATTCAGATTGAAAGCCTGATACAAATATTTCGCTTCTGTTAAATGAGAAAAAGTATTTGTGGGAAGGCAACGCATATTTTCTTCTTTATAATGAGTAAGAAAGCTCCGTAGCAGGCAGCCCATTGTGCAAATGTCTGCTGTGAGAACTGGAAGTGGACTGAAACCTTAATGAATGCGAATGGCCCTGAACTTCCACCATCTATAAACATTTTTAATGTCCTTGTCCCTATCTGGCTGATTTTTATTTTTGTTAAACTGTCTTATTGTGTCACACAGTCAGTTTGTGTTGGACTAGACTCAGAGACTGTTCCTTGCCTGGTAGATTCTTTGGTGAACAAAATGCATCTGCTCTTAATAAAAAGCTGTTTCCCTTTTCCTCTTATCTTGTTACTACAGTCCACAGTCACTTATGCCAAGGGCACAGGTCATGATAAGTATGTATTTGCAATTTCAGATGTCTCGGTCCTCTGAAACTTCAATTTCTGAGTTAAAAAAAACCAAACAAAAAACCAAACAAAAAAAAGCCACAAAAACCCAACACATGGTAAATAATTGTAGCACCTCAATTAGAGAAGAGGCACGTGACAGAACCCACAGTGTAAAATTAATGCATGTATCTTTCAACAGTAAAGCATTCTGGAGATGCTTTTTTAGTTTAGGCAACAATCAATTTGGGAAATTCTAATTCAAGCAATGTTGTCTTCTAAATTTAAATAGTCAGTTTGTTCTTTATCTCGGAGAATACCATAACAATCCCCCTGCAGTTGAGGAGTGATGGAGGAGGGACAATAAAGGAAGGCATGCATTCTCTTCTCTGCGATGCAGTTACCTACTGGCAATACCAGAAAACTTAAAAGTTCAACTTGCTTTGATACACACTTGTAAAGATGTGGAATCTGGATGGTAAAGGAAATGCTGTTGGCTTTAGGCAGAGAAGGTACCAAAGGGATCTTTGATGCTCTACAGAAGTGATTTTATCTTTCTAGCTGACAGTTTCATATTAAAACAGTACATGCAGTAATAATATCCTTCAATAAAATATTGTTTGGATTGTACTGTAAGTCTAAACTAATGTTTTGCATTTTTTTTAAGATCTAACTTAAAAAAAAAAGGAGAAGAGGACTGACCAGAGGAACAGTGATCAAATGTATAACTTACCTTTACATTTGTTGCATTTTCTTGGATTATTTTTCTTAATGTTTACTCATTACTGGGATGGGAATGGAAGCACTAAGATAAATGTTGGAGTTTTTAAAAAATGAAAAGCATACTTTGGAGAATATTAGAATTTGGAAAAAGAAGGGTAAAAGGTATACTTTAATCTTTCCTCCCTTCTTGCTCAATAGCTTGACCCTACATCACCCATTTTTCTGTGCCTCAGGATCAATTTAATTGGTAATTGTCTCTTGGCAGGGTTCTTGATTTTTCTTTGTAATGTTTTCTGCCCAACACCTTTTCCTGATATTATTTTTCTGTATACTTTTCTCTGTTTCTACTCTGAAATTCCTCTCCTTACTTTCTGTCTCCATTGTTAAACATTCGCCTGCATTTAATCTTGATACCATCCCAGCAAACTGTATTTTTTTTTCTTATTCTGTAAGATATTGCTGACTTGCCAGCCTGCCTCTTTCATTCAGCTTGCGTTCATGTTCGTGTGTCCTTTCTGGCACTCTCATGGTGACTAAGGACATGTCTTCCTTGAGGAAGGAAAGCCTCGCTTTCACCCAATTGAAAGAAATACAAATTAATATTCCTCTCCCCCATATCCAGACACACATTTGCTTTCAGGTATTAAGGGGACATAATGGCTACCACTCAGAGAGCAACCTGAGGCTACAGCCTGAGCCTGTTGACAGTATGAGATGTCTGAACTTCACAAGATTGAAATCTGTTGCCATTTCTTTGGCACATTATCATCTGCCTTTCCTTTTCTGTTTCTTCTAGTCTCTCCTGCTGGCCAGCTTGGGTCAAGTGCCTGGGTCTTACTCCTCCTCATCCCTGCACATGGCTAATGTGAAAACACTGAAACTTTGAAACCCACATACCATAGCTGGCTATGAAGTAAATACTTTCACATATTCAGACACTAGAGTCCTCTAAAAGTTCAGTTTTCCCAGGCATTAGAAGAAACCTTACTGAAAAGTAAAATTACTGAAAGAGATATTAGTCCTGTGTTGCTCCAACCAGGACAGCATTTTTTCCTCAAGGCAGATCCTGAAGCTGCTCTTTCTTTTCTACGACCCCAATTCTTTCTACCTTAGAGTAATAAACTTCTAATTATCCCCTAAAGCGTGGTCTTGTCAAGTCAGGTTGGGGCAATGTTGCTTGCATATATTGGCATTTCCTGAAGGCTTTCCACTTACAGCTTTACCTGGATTTAGGGTAAGTTAGACTTGACATGAATCTGATGTTTTAGGACCTGGTTCATACTTGTCTTGTTGCTGGTACGAGGAATATTGTATTTCATTTCAGAAGCATGAAGCGTGTTTAAAATGGGAAAATTGGATCAGATTTTCCTAGAATGCTTCTGCAAGAATAGATGGTCTCAAATCTCAATTTTCAATGCAAAAAATGAAGTTTACAGCTTTTGGCTGACCATTTTTCTAGAAAGTATCATACTAGAGCCTTGTTGTGAAGTGCATTTGCAGTCAACTAACTGAAATGTGGAATCTTCGTTCTGTAGGAAAAAGATTTCCAGAGGTTTTTGTTGAGAATGTGGAGGAAAATTACATACTGAAATTTCCTGTGAGACAATCAAAAGCAGAAAAATTGATTATTTTTTTTCTGTCTTCCTGAACTTGAACAGGTTGTTCTTGAGAAAAATGGATGAGAAAACAGCTTTGGGTGTTCTGTGCTATTTTTTCCGGATCCTGTCTGCAGGCTGGACAGAGCAGAACCACCTTGTCATGTTGGGGCCAAACAGATAGGGAAAGTCTGTTCCTAAGTTTCCAGCAAGTCACCGGGGGGAGCTGTTGTCAGGGCTGTGGACCACAGGAACCCAAATTCTGGTGCTGCTGCTTAGGTAAACTGACAGGAACCTGGGAAGAAGACTCCTGTGTTAACTGGAAACTGGCCAAAACCAATCTCTTCTTACAAAACACTTCAGCTTTAATGGACTGGCATTTCTAATGAAAAACTATTCTGTTGGAAAATCCCAGGCACATTTCAGCCTTGAAGTACTACTCTATTACTATTACTAAATAATAACGATAATAATAACTTTACCACCTTCTGCCTATTAGCTTTGTGTTCTTGCCCCTAATGTGAAGCAAACCGACATTGCTTATAAATGAAAGTACTATATTTTCTCATTTTTGCATCCTGTATTTTAAGGAAGTGTTTTAAGGTAATGTTGACTGTAAATAGCTGAGGTAGCCTGCTGGAAGTGAGTGGCAGAAGTGCAGTGATGAATTGCACATTTTAATATTTTTCTTGCATTTATTCTTAAGTGTTTATCCCACAACTCTTTTTGCAGTTTCTTACTAATAGCAGACTGTATTACCATTATATAACCTGGTGACCCCTCTGACTGCGTAATGTCAGTTATAGTAGAGTATGCATTCATTTTTAGACTGGAAAGGCAGTGGATCAGGCTTAAACTGTATGCTAAGAACCTGCCCACTGCAAGAGTAATCAAAAGGAATGAGGGATTCCTTCCTGTGCACATCAAGTCTGCTGGACGAGACAGACAAAGTACTCTGTTCCCTGCTCTCACAGGAGAAGCGGCGCCAGCAGTTCCCAGAGAGCCTGGGGATGTTAATCCCTGGCCGTGCTTGCCACTGTCCTTCAAAGTACAGCTCAGGATGCTCTTCTACCAGGAGTCATGGAGAGCCTTTAATTGCATGGTCGGTTTGTAGAGGGGTTGACTTTTGTTGGGTAAAGCCAGATAGTGAAGACAAGACGAAGGTAAATCTTTTCCAAATGTCTGAAAAACAGGTGTGCTGAGGTACCCTCTTAAAAAGAAAAGCCGCTCCTTTTTAGAGGTTGTGAGACTTGATTTTGGGCTTTTTGTATGTGTTATCTATAGTTTCTGTGAATCTGCCTGAATTCGGTAGAGGACATTACCTATTCCTGATGATTTCTTTAGTAAACTGCTCAGAGTAGGAAGTCTTTATGGTGGGAATTTGATACCTTAAAAACACTGTGCTTTAATGGATAGATAACGCCATTGAGCTCTCAGCTAACACATAAAGCAGAATGATATAGAGGAGAATGGAATTTAGTGTTTGAACTGTCTTACAGCTTGATCTTTAGCATTGGCTCCATGTGGAAATTACCAAATGGTATCTTGTGGCCTCTATCATTCCACTTGATTACATTGCAGAATGGTCCCTTTCTGACCTGGAATATCTAAAAATCTTTGTAACAAAAGCAGCAAAGAAAACAGGAATTCTGCTGAGTGCTTTTGTTGAGTAAGCACCTTTTCCTTAATAGCAAGAAATTTTAAAGTGTATTATTTATTCAGTATTGTAAATTATATTTATTAGAAACAAAATGATATACCATTGAAAGGTGTTGAACATGCAGGTCAAACTAAGAAAAAAGCAGGGACATCTCATGGCTATACATTGTTGAAGCTTGGTTTTCTTGAAGTACTTTTTTATTTCATTTCTATGCAAGAAGAGAGGAGGCTGCATCAAAAAGAGATTATTAAAAAAAAAAAAAGAAAAAGAAACTACACTCAGTCATATCAGTTAGAGGTTGCCTGTGTTTCAATTTATATAGGTTTCCCTTAAAGTAAAATTCAGACTGAGTTTCAAAGTCTCAGCAGAAGCTGCAAAGGAATTCTTAGCTGTCGTTGTTCCAGGCATGTACACTTCATGCAAGGCGAATCATTAGGAGTTGGAGCATTTGCTTTGAAACATATTTTCTGGTTAAGCTTAGAAGTGTATATAATTTCAAAGCATTAGGCACATCACTTTTAATTTGACTTAGTTTGCTGAACTCTTTTATAATGGATTAATAGCTATTTTTTATATTTTATTTTCCAAAGTCCATATAGTTACAGTATTAACCACTGTGTCTAGTTTTATACTTAGTTGGGATTTGTGTCCTTATGCATCAGTGCTAAATGCAGTATCTGCTATCTTTGAAGAATTTTCTTAAGCACCTATTTAATGTGTCTAATAGGACACTTGCAAAATGTCTTTTAGGCAGGGTAGTTAGAAGAATCTATGGATGAGAATCCTCTTTCCGTGTTTTCCCTGCTGAGCTTTGATTTCTAGTGTGATTGACCATGATACCGAATACAAAGTAAACTCAAATTTCTCTTTCTGAAGGCTTTACAATGCGTCTTGGTTAAGCGCGGTTCCTCTGGGAAGGGCTGGGGGTTGCCTGCAATGCTCCTCCAAACCATTATCACCTTTTACCAATCTCGCTAAGCTTCTCTTCCTCTGCCATTGAAAATACGGAAGTTTTTGGTTAGAAAATGGTAAATAAGTTTGCCCGTGTTTGAGTGTAGCTGCTTTCAGATTTGCCTGAGAGTATTAACATAATTTAGCCTTGCATTTTTAGAATTAAATAATACTACAAAATATCAAGACTGTTTTGAAAACGAACTCTCTTTTTCCATGTAGCTTTTAAAGATCCTAGTGATGTGGAATCAAGGTTGGTTAACTGAACAGCAAATGAGGGCAAAGAATAAGAAAATGTAGCTGTGAACTCATATATTATGAAAGAATAATGATAAAATTACTAATATAGTCAGATAAATTAACTACTATGCCATTGGTACTGTGGTTTATGGTAACAGTCTGCAGGGAAAGCAAGGAGAGGAGAGTGGTTGTGTTGTTTACATTCTGCTTTTTATTCATACCTCACAAAGAACAGTAAATATTGGCTCTAATGATGAAGTTATCTGCATTGTAACAATAAATAATTAGCATAGCACAGATTTCGAAACAACTTTTGCAAGTATTGACATACCACTGGTTATTCAGTTTGATTAGTGTTTACTGTTGACAGAGTCTTCCATTAGAGAGACAGATCTAGTAGTCATTGCAATTGATGACATCTTCCAAAATTCATCCCATAATTCATGTGCAGCATGGATAGCAGTGATTACTTAGCACATTCAAAGAAGTCTAATTTTTTTTTATTTTATGGTAATACTGTTATTTTCAATACAGCATCCGATACCCAAGTAATTTGAACGCTATTCCTGCTGTTTTATTGTATTGTAATATAAACATAAATGCAGTGTTAAAAGCTATACCAATGGTGTCAGACTCCTTAAGGACTTGAGAAAACTGTCATAACTTCTAGAATAACTGATAATCGTTTGTGGGTCAAAAAGAGCAACATGCTGTATTGCTTAGCTTTCTGCTTTCTTTTTCTCAAGGTTTGTCTGAGATTTAATTTTATGTGAAGTACACAAAACACTGTCAGTGAAACATTATCACTTTGTAAAAGCTGTTTAGAATATGGTCTGGCACAAAATGTGCAGAAAATTAAAAAAAGAATAGTTCCAACTTTTTGCATAGAGCTGAGTTGTATATATTATTTGAAATTGTGGCCAAAACCAGTATACGTGAATGTGACTGCATCTTGATATTTGCAAAATAAGCCTAGAGCTACAAACTTACCTTTTGAAAGTTAAAATTATATACATATATATTTATGTTTAGAATTAAATAGAAAAAAATTGTATAAATAAAATTTCACCTATGTGGTTTTGTGTGTGTGCATATATATGTAGTTCTTTATGGTTCTGAGGGGTTTTTTTTGTCCTATTTCACAATATTTCCATTTAAATGCATATTTTGATTTTTCTTCTGGGACTTAGTGGAATGCCTTTCCATTACACTACTAAAAGTATAATCCACTTTAACACAATATTTCTCCCTAAAGGGATGATCTTTTCTAGTCATATGATAGTATTTTTCACAGTATGATATTAACATTCATGATGTAGTGATTTTATCTTGATTCAAAAGATGTTTTGTTCCAGTACTAAAAAGATTAAGGAGCGTCTTTTGTATCCTGCTGCTAAAAAATACCTCAAAATCAAGGAAATCTGTAAACCTCCCAAACCCAAGACTATCTGCATGATCTCTGTTCAAGATGAGTTATTAGTAAAATTCAGAGTACGTTTTAGAGGGGATAAAAATGCATGGCACATTTATAGAGTTTACAAGAAAGCAGACATTCTAAGAGAAGTAAATTGGACATCAAACAATCTTTTAAAATTGAATTTATAAACACCTTTGTATACAAATGTATCTTTCAAAAAGATGCATTTAAGAAAAGGTATATATTAATGTTTCTAGTGATGTTATTCCTTGGCATTTAAACCCATAAATTTTTAGTTTGCAGTTCTCAGAAGTTGTTTATGCAAGATGCATTGATAAGATGCAATGATGGAGCTGCTAATAATGAAATTATTTTGCGATTGCAAAGGATGGGAGGAAGAGTGAAATCCCGTGCAGGTTTTTCCACCAGTTGTGCCGAGTCCTGCAGCGTGCTATACAGTAGGTGGGTAAGAAGGGGCAAGGTGGGGCACTGGTCAGGGACGTGTGCCGTGCCCTGAGCACACTGTCGTTCCGCTGGCACATCAGTTCCCCGAGGGGTTCATCCTGCACATTTAAGCTTTTACAGTTGGCCCTTTCTTAGGACAGAAAATACAAGAAGGGGGGTTAAAACCTTCGAAATAAAAAGAAAAGTTTTTTTTTCTAAAATCAATTTGAGGAACAATAACACACTTTTCCATATGTGATCAGGTATTCATTGTGTGTTGCATAAACAAGTTGTTATCTTAAATGTAACAGTCTTTCCCTACCGTCTATATTACATGAGAGCAATGCTTTCTCAGCTTTTTTAAAAGGTTGATCAATTTATCATATTATACTCAGTAGTTTTTTAATAAATAGTTTTATCTTTTTTCAGAGTTGTGATTAGTTAAAGCCTTTAATCGAATGCAACGAATAATTGTAGCACATATTCTTATATTCACGTAGATTTCAACTTTTCTTTGGCTAGGTGGTTTCACACTATTAACACTAGTTTTCTTCTTCATCTTCTGTGTAAGTATTTTTAATATCCATAAATTTATTTTGTAATTGAGAGTGTAAGGTAACTGAAATGTGCAAAAACTTAACACACCCAGGTTTATCAGAGCAAAAGTCCTCCGATGAGGGACTGTCCTTGGTAAATTGCTGGTGTAAGACCTCGAGGTAGTTGCGCCAACTGCAGCTGCACAGTTTATGTGAGATAAGTTACTCAGATACCTGTTTTCATAAGTGAAGGTTTACATGTGCATGTTAGATATTTAGATTACTAAATCAAAACTATTACTGTTGAAACTACATTTTTTATTCATTTTTTTCTAAATTATTTTAAAGGGATATTTTAAAATGTGGTATTTCTGTAATTGTGATTTACAGCATATAAAAGAAAAAGGGGTTTTTTTGCAAACTGTACTACACTTAATTACAGTCCAGATCATTGCAAAATAAAAAAAATAATATTTTTCAGTAAAATACCATTGTGGTAAATTAAAGTCAAGCCACCCTTAAACAGCTATTGCTTTCTCTCCTTCTGGTTCATTACATAATGACCTTGTGAGTTTTAGAGACTTTCTTTATAAACACATTTCTTATGGCTGCATACCAAAACTGCAAGGAAGTTATTGTTAGTTTTCCATCAGTGAGAAAAATCCTGTAGTCCAGCATTAGTACTGTATTTCTTCTTATTTTACTGTATTATCTTATTATAATAAAATTACTGTTTAGCAATTGGGTCTCTTCAGGTTTGCAGGTTTTTTGTTTGTTTGTTTGCTTTTAACTCAAAAAATCCCTGGTGTGAAATACAGGCAGCATTTTATGTAACTGTATTTAGAAGTGCCTGAGGAATACAGAAGCTTTATATGGCCTCCTAGTAGGGTCACATTTGCACCTTTTTTGTCTTGGGCCAGAGTCTTTGTGTTTGTGTTTGTGGCAGGATTTTCCACAACTGGAAAACTAGTTCTTAATGATTGGGCCGAAGTGGGTGGTAATTTTGAATTGCACATCAGAATTTTGCTTTAGCAAACAGTCCATTCATTTTTCATATGTCCGAGACTTGCCAGAGATTTAATTTTTCATTCCAAGTTGCATGGAATGCAACAGTTTTACCTGTATCATAGAAGTAATAGAAACATTTTACTGCAATCTGATACTATGCTGTGTGATATTTCATTGTTTTCTTTGATAGACAACTACAATATAGCTTAATATTTATTTTCCATGAATTGCATTGATTTTTGGATAGACTGAAGCGAAAACATGGACATGTTTTGAGATATTAGAAATCCTTTAGTGTGAAGTGAATTCCATCACTGATAATTCTGTTTCTCTTTAAAAAAAAATAATAAAAAAACAGGTGAAGGAATGGAAGCTTAGGTGGAATCTTTTTTTTTTTCTTTTTTTTTTTTCCTCCGTAAATCCTGATTAAGTAATACACCCTTTTCAGTGCTCCTGCTCCTTATCCAGAAGCGTGATTTGACAGCCAGCATGCTGCGCTCTGGAGTGTCACATCCCGACACCCTTGCCCTTTTGTACGTGATCTGTGTGACAGGGAATGGCAACTTTCCCTGTTCCAGGGCTCCAGCAGAAAAATCAGGCTGGATTGAATTGTTCTGTGGTCCAGTCCATTTGCACTTCTTGAATTACATTTGCACTCTTCTAGTAAAACGACTGCACTCTTCATCTGTCTGAGCTCTATCTCGTCTGCAGCCTAAATCCATACTTCTCTGCTATGTTTAGGATTTTTCAGGCTACATAGTCTGCTTCTGTTTTATTAGAAAAATTTGTTGCTATCAACAGATTGTTTTGATCTAGAACATCCAGTCAGGGCTCTATTCCCAGAATACTTGTTAGTTACAGTGATACACAAGTGATTTAGAAATTAAAAGGCAATGTTCTGGAAAGGAAATGAGGATCTGTCAGTGGGAAATAGCCCCGCGTCTTGTAATTAAAGTGAGTGGCTTATTGTATGGATCGCATAAACTCTATTATAGGAGGAGGCAAGGCTTGGAGTAAGTGAACTGCTGCCATGTTGCAGAAACATTACCAACTGTGAAATATTACATGTTCTACATATTAGAAAACAGAAATGTAAAATTAATGCAAACTTAATTCTATGCTGTTCTTTAATGCGGTGAAACCTACATCTTGTCCAATCAGAGACCTATAAAAATTGTTTGATATTACAAGGTTAGAATGATTTCCTGATATCGATGCTTACATCAGAGTAGATAATAGTCTGCCACGTATTGTAAGAGATGGCAATTTTAGTCTTCTTTCATTCAAACAAAGCGAAAGCCTTTAATGTGTGTGCAATCAAGTGGGTGTTTTGAAGCTTGGACCAGACTGGGAGCCTTTGAGATTTCTTTCAGAAATTAAAGAAATTCACAGTCTCATTGTACATACCTCTAACTGCAAGGACTAATGTCTGAGAATTGTGTTGTACATTGGTCTCTCCTCAAAGACCTGGAATTTAGTCAGCCTCTGCTTTGTAATACCTTGTTTATTCTGTGAGTATAAAGTATAAAATGGGAATTTGGAGGCAATGTGGACCTACTGTACTGAGTTTAACAATCTTGTGACACATCTAACATGCTTTTACTAAGGGGGAACATTGCATAACTTGTTTGGGGTGTATTTTTAGTTCCTTACTTATATTAAAAGCTTGTTTTTTAATTTATTCTCATTATCAAGCTCTAAATATCTCATGTAGAAATGTTTTTACTGTAAATAGAAGAATGCTGTCCTTAAAAACATATCATTAAGCTATTGTTCTGCCAAGTTACTGTATCTAAACAAAGGTAGACATAGGCAACTTTAAAAGATTTGTGACTGTGGCTTCAGTAGCTGAAGCATCTGAAACGTGTTCATTCGGCATATGTATTTGGAACTGAGTTTATATAAAAACATAGTTGTTTCTATTGTGATAAGAAAATGGGAAGAACCCTTGATTCTTGCTGTTAAGCACTCTGATAAAGAGGAAGATTTGATTCTTCATGTAAACTTTCTAAAGCTTGTCAGAGAGCATATTTTGATATTGTTTTGGAATGTTTGTCTTAAGACTTGGAATCATGGCTATAATTTTAGTAGTGCTAGGTGACCTTGCCTTTTTTTCAAACACAGTGATGGAAAAATAATCCAAACAAAAGCACTTTATAAGAGAATCAAACCTGAAAATCATAGTGCAGCATTTTGTGCTTCACTGCAACCCGGGAAAAACTCTGTTGAAAGTTGCAATATTTTCATCAATAAGAGTAAATGATGTCATAGATGAAGAACATAAAACATGGTTTTTCACAAAGTATGTGCACGATTCTATTTTGCTCAAGCTGTTTGAATCCTCAGTGAATTCTTACTATGAGAAGTGAGTGCAGACACTGGGGTTTTGGAATAGTAATTATCGGGTAAAAGGTCTGCGTAAAAGCTTAAATCTGAAGAGGATTGTTGCATTAAAAATTAGCAGAAAATGTATAACATTCTAAAAAGTGATGGCTTTGTTTTTGAAGGAATATTTTATCAGTATTGCTTTAGATTTGTATAGGCTATATAAGAATTTGACAATAGTGGGCATGCCTTTATTAAAGTCATTTTTGTTCAGTGGTATTTTCTAATCATTTGGACATAATTGTTTCCAGGATCACTCATATTTAGATCCAAAAAAAATAAAGAACCTAGACTTACTATATTGATGTGATGGAACAAACTTCTGGTGTTTCATTGTTGAGATTCCTAACAGTTTTAAAGAACTTCCAAACCCTGTTGACTTTTGGAGAAGTAACAAAAATTCTGTTGTTGATTAGAGGAGGGTTCACGAGGTTTCTGTTCCAGTTTGAAAAAGAAAGAGGCCTTTCTGTTAGACCTGTGTTCCAAATAGAACTATTTTCCTCCAGCTTAATGTTTCAGAAAGTCCTGTGTTCTGCTTTTTTTGCATGGGGGAGTGATGATAAGATCAGAAGAGCTTACTATTGGCAGTGCAAATAATGAGAATATTTCTGAGATAGTTAATCTAAAATATGTTATCACTGGAAAAAAAATGAAATTTGGAGTATTTGTTAGAGATCTTGTACGAGATTTTGTATGTGGTACTTCAGAGTCCATTCCAAGTTGATCTGCTTCTAGGAGTAATAGCAACTTAATGATTTAGTAATTTGAAAACGTGTATAAGAAATTCTGAAGAAATTGTTGCAGTGATACAGTTTGCAAACGGGCAAATGTAGCAGAACTGTCTGTTTCATGCAGAAAAGATTAAATACTTGCATGCTTACAGAATAGGATGGTTTCCTAGTGACAGCAGTGGATCAGTATAATGTAAATGTTGCCTTTAACTCTCTTGCATGTCTATGGGTGAAGAATAATCTTACTACAGTCAGTGAAGCTGCACTATTAGTATCACAATAGGCCTGAGCTACCTTAGTCCATTGTGCTATGCAAACACAATTAAATATAGGCTTGGTTTAGGTTTCCCAAGTGTCTTGAAGTAGCAAGAAGCATGAAATTTGCCAAATAACCTTTAGAGAAAATGATCTTTAACTTTGATTATAATGTTTTATGACTTTTATATGTGTAAGCATATGTGCGTAGAATGTTTTTCAGGTGAAAATTGTGCAGCTTTCCTGCCAGCTGACTTGTTTGTCCGTAATGGCCTACAGTTTCCCATTAGAATAATAGCAAATAAGATAAAGATCTTACGTCCTCAAGTATCCCTTTCTTCTTGTACATTCATTATTGGATAACTTTGTATTTCAGTAACTCATGTCACTACAGTCATCTTCAATATAATACTTCCCTTATATTAAAAATCGACACAATTTGACACTTTGGGAGAAGATACAGTTTTGAATTAAAAAAAAAAAAACCTATGAAGAAAGTGAAAGCAACAGGGTTTTTTGTAAATTTTCCATCAACAGTTAAAAATACTGAATTTACTAATCAGTCAATTACTCTACGCATACATCAGCATTATAGGTTTTGTGACAATTCAGGAATGAATACAAATATTTTGAATCTGCATATTGTACATTAGTTATATAAATCATGTTCGTTTTATCAGATGATGTGACTCAGTGGTGATGCAGATGTGAATTAGCTATTTGTAAAAGTCTAAGTTAAGAACCTTCATGAAATTTCATCTTTGTCTTCAAGGGCCTATCAGGTTAAAACTTTATTTTTCATGTCAATCATATTGGATGTTTTTATTCAAGTTCTTCACATTACTGAATGTGATCAACGTTTTAGGCAGGTAGTAATGAACACTTTTGACAATGTTTGCACAACTTGTTCAAATATTACATCGAATATTTTTATATCTCAGTCAACCTTAAGTGAAAGTTCATTTCCTCTTACAGAACGTGGTGTTTTGTTCCAGTACAGTATGCCCCAGATGCTATTTTTTCAAGGCTAGTTGCTGTAATGCTAAGATTTGATGGAGTTTATGATTTACAAATACTTCTAGTAGCTCTTTCCTACAAATACTGCAAGTTACAAAGCTCTGAACATTTAGTATTATGAAAATATACTCTCTAAGAAGTAAAGGTTTTGTGCAGTTCTTTGTAGCTTAAGTAATAAGAAAAATATAAGCAAATTGCCATATTCTTAGAAGTCTTTTTTTCCTTACAAAGTAACTAGAGTTCAGTGGCGATGTGAGAGTGCATGCCTTATCTGTGTGTGTGTGTGTAGATGCACATTACATAGATTTCATAAATATGAAGTGCAGTTTTGAAAGATGTTCTCAGCTGTAGTACATGGGAGAATGAGTTATCTAAGTGTACATAAACATACCTATTTGTCATACTTGTTAGTGACAATAAAATTGACTTATTTCATCTGAAATTCTCATATGATTTAGAATGAGTTAAAATAAGCAGGCAACTGCTTCAATGTCGCATTACGGCGTATGAGAGTTAATTTTAGAAAAATAAAAATCTTTTAAAATTTCTTTGCTGCCAGGAAGCTATATTCTTTTACAAGGAAACATAAGGGAGGAATAGAAGATTTGTTTCTAATAGACAAAATAGCTGATTTTCATTTCAGGCATGTTGTTCTCCCATGGTTCTGAGTCTTGTCCTGTTGCATGTGGTAGGAGGACAAGAAAAGGAAAACTGGGATTCTTGTCCTGTCATGCCTACAGTTTAATTTGAACAAAAAGAAGTTTGCACATAGATTTAGTAACGTGAATGGAGTTACTTACGTGCCTCAGCATTTGCCAGTGTGTGTTGTGACATACTTCATTTAAATAACATTGTTTCGACAATACTCATATAGAAATAAATGAGGGTGGACAGTTAACACTTGTATGACATTTTTCTAGAGTAGCTTCCCTTAGTGGAATTCTGTTAATGAGCTGAATTACCCAAACCATGCTGCGTACCTTAGGTAACCAGAGCAAGCTGTAGAGTCTGTTCAGAGTTTGGTTTGTAGATGCTGTACTGGATCTGTTTCTTGTTGGTCTGCATTGTGGAGGGGTAGATTGCCATTAGCATCTAGAAGTTGGTCCACATGGAGACTACGTGGTCAAAAGCTAATACAGAGCAGGGAAGAAAAAGCTTGTGTCTTTATTCAGGATCTTAGATTATCAATGCTGGCTTTTGACTGTCTTATGGTTTGTTGAAGATACTATTTAAAAAAAAAAGAAAACCAAGAGTGACATTCTGCCTTGTCTGAAGTCAAAGAGTATGATGCAAGTGGACTGAGCTGCTTTATCTAAATCATGAATCTTCTCTTGACTAGAAACATACAAACTAATGTTCCTTTGACATTCTTTTTCTTGATTTAGTAAGTGGTTTGTCTTCAGGAAGACATTGATCTGGAACATAATAATATAGGCCAGTACTTGCCTTCGTAAGACAAAGGCTTTTTTTTTATTTCTGTTATCATTCTGAAGAAGCCACACATAATTGTATATGTTGGTGTCTTAAAAACCTAGTTTTTAAATTTAAATCACAGTCGCTGACTACTAATTCTAGATAAATGTGTAAGAATTGTTTATAAATTTGCTGTCCTTCGTGTTATAGATGTTGATATAATTGCTCTTGATTGCAAAATAGTTACACTTAACAATCACCAACACTTAAAATATCCATTCTAGCACAGGAACGGAAAATTGTATGGTTACTTGATTGTTTTGTAGTTGTTCATTGGCATCTTGTCGTTACAACGCAGTGTCTTTTATTCAATCTGGAGTTGACTGTTCATGCTAAATTTGGTTATCAAATTAAATAATCAGTCTTTGTTGAGGTAATTTTATAAATAAGATTTCCTGAAAGAAGTGTATGCAGGCAAGTTTTCTCTGTAATTATTTGAAGATTCAAGAGTTGGAAGTCCCAAAGGTGAAACAGACATTTATGTGAAACTAAATCCCAGCACAAAATGTAATTTTTTTTATATTCTTTTTTCTTTTTGTTCAGCTGCAGACTGTTGTCTCCCTATCAAAGACTTCGTGCCTTCTGTTGATGGGCCTTCTGTTGATAGGCCTCTTGTGCATTTAATTAACTTGTGTAAAGAAAACAAAAACTTCTAGTTTTGTAGAAGAGTCCATCTAAATTAAATAATTTAGAAAAAAAATCTTATGGAATAATGATATCTAAAAAGATATCTCAACTTGCTTGTATTTTAGGAAAATAATTAATATATGAGATAACATAAAGAAATGTATTAATGAATGAATGATTTGTTATTTCAAAGATTAAGTCTTCACTTTGTGAATGCAGGTAAATGGAGAATCAGTATATCAGGAAAACCTGCATTTATGGTGTGATGTATGGCTATAGTGGAAGATTTTCCTGGTTTTCTGTTTCTGCTATTTAGAATTTAATTCTAGCCTTTTGAACTGCAGTATTTCAATATACTTCTGTTTTGATATGAGATTTTGAGAATGGTATTTCTGTCTCTCTCACTCTTTCTCCTTTTTCATTTGCAGGGGTGTGTCCACGTGCTCATGTGCATGCAAATGTACCCCTGCACTGTCTTCCTGAATCTTTGATGCTTATAGGTAGCAAGAAGGCCATACATTAATTAAATGGGGTTATTAGGAGATTGCAATTAGATACTGAAAGCTGTGACTGAGAGCTGATGAATACCCCGATGCACTGAATTAATAGATTTTGTGTATGTGTGTGCATGCAGTATTTCAATAATTGCATTTGTAAAACTCTTAAGGTTAGGCCATCAGTTGTGCTTAAAGGTGGTGGTGTGTCTGTCCATGCCCTATGCAGGGCATTCATAAAAATGAATCTGATTAGCTTTTAAAGTGGATTAGTTACGTAGTATTATCTCCTTGTATAGCTACTATTATTCAAAAGTAATTTACTTTTCAAGTGAGCTAAGGTAAGCCCGCTCAAGACTACTGAAGTTCTTAATGAGAGTGTTCACACAGGGATTTCATGAGAATCCACATTAAATTAATTTCCACCCATGTTTTTGGAACTACTTCTTTCTAAGGAATGAAGGTATGAGATATCCGTGCTCTGAGGTCTCTAAGTAGAAGGCAGGACAGTCCCAGGTGATGTGTAGGAGGAAACGGATCCTGGGGGTCCTGACAGGTAGGAAATTATCCATGAGCCAGCAGTGTGGCCTTGTCAACAAGAGGGGCAATGGAAGCCTGGGCTGCGTAGGGAAGAGTGTGGCCAGTCCGTTGAGGGAGGTCATTCTCCCCGTCTGGTCTGCACTGGTGAGGCCACAACTGGAATACTGTGTCCAGTTCTGGGCTCCCCAGTTCAAGAGAGACAGGGAACTACTGGAGAGAGTCCAGCGTAGGGCAACAAAGATGATTAAGGGATTGGAGCATCTCCCTTATGAGGAAAGGCTCAAAGACCTGGGGCTTTTTAGCCTGGGGAAGAGAAGGCTGAGGGGAGACCTTATTAATGCTTACAAGTACCTAAAGGGTGGGTTGAAGGATGATGGAGCTGGACTCTTTTCAGTGGTTCCCAGTGACAGGATGATGAGCAACGGGCACAAGCTAGAACATAGGAAGTTCCATTCAAATATGAGGAAAAGCTTCTTTACAGCGAGGGTGACAGAGCACTGGAACAGGCTGCCCAAGGAGGTTGTGAAGTCCCCTTCTCTGGAGATTTTCAAGACCCGCCTGGATGCAGTCCTGAGTAATGCGCTCTAGGCAATCCTGCTTTGGCAGTGGAGTTGGACTAGATGATCTCTGGAGGTCCCTTCCAACTCTGACAATTCCATGATTCCACGTAGTGACCCGCAATACTGTGTGATTCTGCTAGGCTGCAGAACCTACCAAACAGCAGTTTTACAATCTGAAGTAGAGTTATTATATCCCTGCTTCCCAGGGATGTTTCCTTACTGTCTTTGATTGCTTGCAGCTGCCTCTGACAGACATATCAAAGCTTAGAAAAATCATATACTTTGTTTCAAATCAGCATAATCAGTGATCTTAGAATGCTTCACAAATTATAAGGCAAAACTCATATTTAAGAATTTTCCACTCAAATAATTGCAGAAGCCTAAAAGTCTTGTTACTAATGTATATGTTGTCAATCACACATCTGCAAATATGTTGTGTTTTAGTTTGAAATTTTGCAAATGACTGATAATCATTGTTTAGACACAACTGACTGTAAGCTTTAATTTAAGTATGTGTAACATTTTTTTTTTTACTCATGCAACATTCAAGGAGGATATTAATTGGAAAGACAATTTCATTTAGAGATAATCTATTTTATATCTTGGTCATAAAATGAAGGCCATTGTAGCAAAGCTGTAAAGCAAATGTTAAAAATTAAACCTAGTTTAACTATTCTTCATCTATTTTTCCTTCAGTTTCTTACATAGATCTGCTCTAAACAATAAATTTTTCAGGATATTCTGCATTTTCTGAAGGGGAATGTTCAAATTTTCTTGCAGTAGATGTGAACTGGCATCTGCAGGCACAGGTCTAGCACTTCCTTTTTCTCTCTTTAATATTATTTTGGCTGTTGTATGCAATATCTCATTTAAGCTTCATTATTAAGGTGGTGAATAGTTCTATGCAGTGATACGCGTAGCAGTAACCTTTACTCATAATATGATATTGTCTGTATGTCTTATTTTGTTCAGCTTTCTCTGGCACTGATGAAGCCTAAGGCTGCTGTTTCTTTGAGTTGCTGATAATTTTTTATCTGATTAACTGACACATTTAGTTGAAATCAGACACAGCCCTTAGGCTGGGCATGGATTTAATTTAAAAAGTATCAAAGGTTTTCACTGTGTGCTGTTTAATCATCGTGTTTATCAGGCAAAGAAAAATTACCGGAAGGACCATAGGGAGAGGGTTATCTTAAGGAGCAGTAACTTGGGAAATTGATAATAACTCCGAGGTAATTTACAGCTAACTTTTACATTCATTAATATAACATTTCCCACTAATAATTACAGTGCATGTAATATACTAATTAAATTGAAAACATTAGCACTAATTTTCTTTTTGCTGAACTCTGAGAGGGTCAGGTAAAGATATTAAAATGTAAAATTAAAGAAAACCTCTGTACCAGTGCCACTTCAATGAATATTTTATTTACTAGTAGAATACTTCTACCAGTTCTATACTACCATGCATATGTAGTCATTTCCTCAAGTTACCGTCACTATCCATAATTGAATTTCAGTCACTGAAATAAAACCAAAAAAAGCAAAATTGAAATCACAGTGTGATAGCATAAATGGCTCTTACATTTCTGTTTATATTTTACTGCAGCTGTTAACCGGTATGTCAGTGTTGTACATGGGTATTACAGAGCCACCTTAACAGCATAACAGTAAGGACACTTATGGCACTGATGTTTTGGAGCTTTCACAAAACTGTTTAATATCTTGTACTATTTTCTGATAGAAAATACAGTTAAGTAACTTATGATACATGGAGAGCAGCAATTTTGAATTGTGCTATTCATTAAACTGATTAAAAAATATATATAACTAAAACTATGAAGCTTTAAACATAAATTGTACATTTTAGTACAGTTACAGTTGTAAAGATCGATTTGCTGTTCTAACACAATTGTTCATGAAGACTATTCTTCATGAATGTTATGAACAGGAATAAATTAATGGTTATAACAAGACATGTAATAATGACATAATTTCACTTACGGTTAAAACATAGCTAATAATTATCTTATGTACATAATGAAGCTTAATACTGCTGCTAAAAATCGGTATTATTTCGATGCTTTTTAAAAGTTGATTTTTATACTTGCCTTTTAAAATTAGTAATTTTGGTAGTTTTGATGGGGAAAAATCAGTTTTAAAAAGTCATATGGAAAATAAAAAATTGTTAGCATCTGTATACATCTATGTTTAGTAACTGGTTTTATGTAAGAATTACGTACTTTGTGATGTAGTACTTCGTGACAGAGTATACTGTACTGGGTGTAAGTGCTCTCTATTATCCAGATATTTCAGAGAAGCAATTTATTTTTACTTTAGACTAGTCTATTGAACTAGCAATGTATTAGTAAAGTTTTGCATGGTTTAAATAATTTCTTAAGTTACTAGAACATGATGTTTTCTTTAATAACAACAATTAAAAAAAAAAAAACAATCCAAGGAAAAAACCCACCCTTCCATATTAGCTTTCCTTGAACATTTTCCTGTTCTCTGCTACTTCTCACATAATACAGCATCTAACATCTTTGTCCCAGAATTTTCCCAAATTTGCTTCCTTGGCTTTTGAGTTCAGTGAGGATCCCTGGTACTGAGGGATCCCTGTTGCTGTCAGCCTGCTCTACCCTTGCTGAGGCAGCTGTTTTGGGAACATGGTTTTTGTGGTAGTAAACCTGATCAGATTCCACATTAAAAGGTGATGTGTAGTACCTGACACCTGGCACTGCTGATTCTGGGACTGATTCTCTGCAAACCACTATCAGCTCTGAACGAAACAACATCCTGTCTGTTTGCAAAGTGGCCAATAACTCTTTCAATACCAAACAGGGAATCTGGTGAAAAACTAGTTTTCAATTAGTACCCTTTGCATGCTTCAGTGCTGAGCTGATTACACTGTGCAGCAATGCTTTTAAACTTTGTACACTTGAGGAGTTTATGAAGGTTGTTAGACCATAGTTTTTTTTCTGTTCCACCTCATACTCCATCCTTCTTCACTTCAAATCTTATTTCTTGAAATTGTGCCACTCCAACCTTGATTTTTTAAAACTCTACAGAATAACAGGATTGAATTTATTCCATTTCATGGTATGTAAGTATATTAACTAGTTCTCCCATTTCAAAGCATTTATTAAGTATATTGATGTTTCTCCTTGTGGAAGCTGCTGTCTGGACAGTGATGGAAGTTTATACTTGCTCTTTACCATCAGAATAACTAAATGAAAAGTGATGGTGCTGAATGGCTCTCTGTCAAATGTCTTTAAATGGGAATGCTAAGCACTGAAAAATGACACAATGTACTGCCATTTCAAAAGTTGATTACAACATATGTATTATCAAAGGAAATAAACTAGAATAAGTGCAGAGCATCTTGTATATGACTATTTAAATGAGATTTAATGTAGCTTGTAAGCAAGCAGCCAAACCAGCCTTATGTTCTTTTGTTACCAACTTCAAGATATGTTGCATACATATGTACATACATACACATGTGTGTAATCTCAATAAGTAGAAAATCTGAATGGTTCTTTGTTTTGCCTTTTCCCGTATTTTTCTTGTTTTTATTGTGATCATTATGTTCCATGAAGTAATAAATACTTACTGTTTGAACAGATTTCTAGTATAGCTGTAATCCCAGTAGTAGATGCCACTTTGGTGTCTACCTGCAGAAACCCCTCATGTATCCCGCAGTTCTTGATATATTAGATGTGGTGTGTCTTTTGTATTGTTATGCTACCTTGCATGAAGAAGCAGTAATGAAAAAGCATTTGAAGATTCAGCGTCTCTAACACTATTGAGGTGATTGTAGAAGTTCTTTGTGGTGGTTTTTTTTTTTTTTTTCATTGTTATTCCTTGTTCATAGGCTAAATCTGTTTTATTCTTCCCTTGTCCTCAGCCCTGAGTCCCCAGTGTGCTTTATGATCTCATAAATGCAGATGCTTTTCTGTAGTGGTTATTTGATTTTTTGTCTTCCCCTATTCCTTTCTGTAGTTGAATACTTTTATCCCTATAAAGGCATTCAGTTTCATTGTCATATATTGTCCTAGTCTGATAGTCTGGATAGACTTTACAGCAGGAGTCACAAGTTTCTTTGTAAAAGTGAGAAGCCTGAGCCCTTCTGATTCTGTGATTCCATTACAAATATATTATAGAGTGTTGAACAGAAACGGATACAGGCTGCTTCTTTCCTTCACACAGAAAGATATGTGGTGACTTAGAAATATTGACAGTTAATATTCAATGTATTAATTATTTACTAATATTGGTTCATAATGCCAGATCCTGTGCATAGACCACTTAGTGATTGTTACATTTGAGGCTATGTTGCCTGTGATTAATTGTTCACATAAGCAGAAATACGGGTAACGTTTCTGGACATGTTGGATGAGGTCTAAACATTCTGACGGAGCACATTTCGAAGGAATTGTTAGTGCTACGCTTTTTACATAAAAGCACAAACAAACGATACTTAGGTGTCATGTCTTCCAAGACTGTTATCTGACTTAACTTCATAATATTTCTAAAAAGAACTTTGAAGAATGCAACTTAAGTGCAGTTGTAACAGTACAAGTAAACTGCATATCAAAATTGCATGAAACAAAGGAATATGGGGAAAACATTTTAGATGTACTTGAAGACCCAAGAAGGCTTCATGAATCATGTTGTCAAATGTATTTAAAGAAAACTCTATTTACATAACTGTTAACTTTTTAAGAAATGTAATTCTAGATGAGTGAGTTGAGTAAGTTGAAATGTCTGTGATTTATCTTTATTCAAAAGGAAGTTTGAAACATTGTTGCACAGAAAGCTCAAAGAGAAACAAAAGTAATATTGGCTGGATAATAGTAATAATGATAATACTGGCAGTGGATAATAATGAACAGGTGACAGATAAAGTAAAATTAATTTTTATCAGTAATATTACTTCTGGATAAGTGAGAAGCATCAACTTGAATCCTGTATGATTTGGCATTAAATTTCATATTAAATGATATATCCATTAATGACAGGTAGAAGTACCTAAATTGATCAGTGATATCATTTTCAGATTATTATAGCTAGGAATTTTGATAAATATGGTGACTCAAATCAGAAGTTTAGATGAATATGAATAACTTGGGAATTTTGTTGGGCAAATATGAGGTGAGAATTAATGTAAAGAAGAATAAGAAAATAGATTGAGGAAAGAATATCCAAGACAGATATAAACGAGGAAATTTTCCCCTAAATAAAACACCTTCCATATCATTTTATTGATAGGAAACTGAAAAACTCAGTACCATGGCAGGCAAAGGCTGTTTTGATTTGAAATTAGTATCTACGTATATAGTTGAAAATTTTATGGTAAAATCTTGCTGCAAACATCAGAAGATTGCTGTGTAACTGAGCAGGTCCAGAAGGTAAGTCATGCAGTGTAGTTATGATAAACCTGGATTAAAAGAGGAAAACCAGTTGAGTTGGAGCAAATTCTAGAAAAGAAAGTAAATTCATCATGTTGATTGGGACTCAAGCAACTTAAAAATGCAAGAGCTCATGAAATATTACAAGAAAATATATCTTGGAAAACCTTTTTTTATAACAGAATTTTAAAAAGATGATGTTGAGTAAGTTGCCTGCAAGTCGTCTTGTTGTGGTGTGAGGATAAAAAGGGTAATCTCACACCCTCTTGTGCTCCATATTGTGACAAATATTAACAGTTAAATTAATCATCATGATTGTGTGTTGCTGACATTTATTTGTAGGTGGGATAGCAAACACCTCAGTTACACTGAAGAGCTGGAAGTAATTTTCAGGATGTCAGGAAAACTTTAAGATAAGCTGTTAAATTTGGCACTTTTTCACTACTGCAGATTATTTCTTCTGTAAAATGCTACTCGACTCAAGTAGATTACTGTGTTAGAGTAATAACCATGTTGTAGGTCAGCTGTGCTGCTCTCTTCTATGCAAGATCTGCATTCCAGCCCATTCAGTTCTGTGTCCTGGGCACAGGGAAAAAGATATATTCTTTGCCGATTCTCCTAGTAGAGGTACTGAATCTCTATTGCTTAGGCCAGCATATACTGCTATTATTAGTATTTCTTGGTTTTTTTCAGGACAAAGAAGCTGTGGAGGGTGTATCTGTGGGAGCCATTCTTTCTGACTACCAGAGAGTTCGAGTTGAAGATGTGTAAGAAAATATTAATATTTATTAATATTCACATTCTGAAAACATTCTGAAAGCTTTACTTGTTCATTTTCTAACTCGAATTCTGGAGCAGAGACAGTTGCTTTATTTCTCGTGTTCTATGATACCAAATTCATTCAGATTGTTACTATATGTACCGTGTTTGGTTATTGGGGTGGTTTTTTCCTTGAAATAATTTGAAAAAAAAAATTAGTAAAAATCCAGTAGAGACTATACTGGATTTTTTTGATTCCTCTTCAGGTCTGTTATGGGTCTGTCACAGCTTTGATATGAAAAGAGTTGAGTAGGTTCAGACCTTTCATTACAACTGAAAGCTCACCCAGTTCCGGTGACTACAGTGTTGTGGTCAAGTATCTATTTCTCAACAGAGTTTTAATATAGAGGAACATTTTGTGACTTGTTATGAGGAATTAAATATAAGAGGATCCTTATGTACATATCTTCCCTTACTTCCTTAAAATCTAAAATCTGTTATCATTAATCAGGAGTTTTCATTTGTCGTTTCTACCGTGCACACTCTTTAAATCTAGATAGATTGTGATACTTTTAAGAGTCTTAATTTTAAAAAGGGTTATGTAATGGGAATTGTGTGTGTCATATAGGCCAAGCTTTGATTTGGGTCTGGAAAAAAGTTTTCACTAAATATGTCTGGCAAAGTGCAAAACCACCTTGTGTTTAAAATTAATATTAATTTCATGAATTCATTAGTTATTTGTTGCTGATAAAAGCAAATATCTGGAATACTTTATGAACTGTAAGAATGGTGAAGTTAATGCTGTGCCAACTTGACTAACATCAGCAAGTTACACAGCATGAGTGTTTTCTTTACACCTTAAATAAGTAAATTGCAGTCAGAAACGGCTCCTTTCTTTCTCTTTTCCCTTATGCTTAAAACATTTTAATGAATGCCTGATCATGTAACTAGATATTTTAGAAAAGATTGCTTTTGTTGATTGTGGGTTCCAGATCTTTTACCACAGCCAAAAGACTGACAGGGCATCACAATATTCCTGATTAATTCCAAGGTTGCTCAGTTAAAAAAATGTTACATTGATCCATAGATTTTCCCCTTGTTGTTTCATATAAACCATCCCAGTTATTTGGAGTCAGCTAATTTGTTAGCTAATGTTATGCAACTAAATGAACTACTTTACATTCTGAGTTGCTAAATGTTTCTGTTAATTTCACAACTTAGTGCTCTGTTAAAATATACGAAAGTAATAACAAAACCAGTCAAATTATATGGGTGCTAACTATGGATTTATGTGTCAACATTAAACATCCATTTAACTATGAAGTCTTGACACTAATACTAGTGGGTCTATCTAACATATGGGAGAAAGCCCACATACCAGATAAACAATGATAATTGACAAATAAATGTAATTTTTTGAGTGCTGTGACCTAGTCCCATGGTTAAATGTTTTTAAGTTTTTCAGGAACTAATCGTTACACATTTTATCATCAACGGATGGTACTTGACAATTTGCAGAAGGGTTACCTATCAATAGTGCAAATTAGTGATTCTCTAATTTGATAAACAATCAAATACTGTGTATCAAATGCTGTCTAAATATGATATGTATCAAAACAAATAATTAAATTTACATTAACAGGTTGTTACTTTGTGTCACAAGCTGTATACATTTTCCTGAATGATTCTTTTCCTTGGGTATTGATCCAAATTGCTTTTGTTGAGTGTAACAAATTCAGCATATTGTACTTGTGCCATGGGCCACATTTATCACAGAGCAGTAACTCTTGCCTCAGCTGTGTTCATAAAAAGTGATCACTTCCTAAGAAGTTAAATGAGTTTGTGTGCCTAAATGTTTAGGAGTGCATTTTCTTATGGTTTTACTTATGTTCCCATGCAAATCTGTTTACATCAGTGAGATGTGTCTTATGTAGATGAATTACAGTCAGAACAAGCTTATTTAACTTTTTTAATATCAGACATAATGTATATACTGCAATCTAGGAATAGGAAAAGGAGGAATTGTAGAAGAAAAAATATTTTAAAGTAGGAAATTGGAGAAATTAATTTTCTTTAATTTTATGTGAATCATGCTGCATAAAAGCATAATGCTTGACTTCCCAATTTTTTTTGTTTTTAAGATGCAGAAGGCTTGATCTTCAGCCTTTAGCTTACCTTTGGCATCAGAACCAGGAAATATTGCTTAAAGAAATGATATCATCCAACATTCAAGCAATAATCATAAAAGTGGCAGCTTTTGGTATGTATTCAGGTTCTGAGCAATATTGTCTACTGAAATTTCCCATGGGCAAATTCACAATATAACACAGAAAACCAGATTTTTTTTTTCTATGTTTTAGGATAAGAAATGTTAATATGAAGAAAATGTTAACAGAATTATATGGTTGAATAATAGTTATGATGTCTGAATAATTAATTTACCTGTTTGCAATTCATTCTTAGAATAGACATGGAAAAGCTGGAAAGCAATTCTTCCTAGCATAGTCACTAAATTCCTTTTGTGATTTTTTTTTTTTGTGTTCTAGTTTGGTTTTGATTTGCGGTAAAGATGCATGCATAATTCAGTGCTTCACAGTATTGTCATTTATAGATGATGCACACTGGTGGCTAGACAATATTATAAAATAACCATGAAAGCTTTAATAGAAATACAACAAATTAACATTGAACAAGATGTAATTATATGAGGCCAAAACATTTCAAGTAACAACAGCCTTTGAGTTGATAAAACATATAGCAAAGAGAAGTAGTTCGTCATTGCCTTCAAAAAAGTGGTATTTACGATATAGTTGTTTACTACACCGGAAAATCAACATGTCTTTTCATTGTCAAATATGTAAAATGAGGTTTGTATAATGAAGCAAATCAATATGAAAGACAACCTATTTGTTTATTGTTTGAATGTAAAGAGAAGGTGAAATGACATTTTATAGGAAGGCTTAATGGAATGACGTGCTCTATAACCCTAAGAAGCATGTAAGAATCATGTTAATGATACAATATATTCATTTCAGGCCTCTGTGCAGTTTTTCATTTAAGAGTATCAAATGACATGTTAAGCATAAAGTGTGACCAAAGGACCTTTTCTTTTTGGGCGGACTGTAGATTTGCAGTCCATTGGGCCAACGAATGGCTAGTATAATACAAGAGAATCAGTGACAGTGGTGGCTAAAGATGTATGTTTAAAAAATACCATTGTATAACCTTGGATTAGAAGTCTGATGGCTGGTTTATCTGGGCAAACATCAAATTCCTAATGTCTCCCTTCTTCGAAAAATGCTTTATAACAAAGTAATTCTCCTGAACATTAACCAAGTATTGAATTATAATCCTTTTAGACTGCATGAAGTCCATGATTTTTTTTAATCAAAATTAATTACTTATTTTTTTATTTGTTTCTCTTCAGCTGGTATAGTTTCTAACTAGTTTTTACGTTATCACTATGACGGTCTCGCTGTATTGTTCTCTAGGATCTGCTAGGACTGTTAGTGAGATTAGAAATACTTCATTCACTTAGAGGTAACAAGCAATGTAATTGAATAGCATTTTCCTGAATTTTGGAAGCCCGGTTATAAATACGTAGGAGCTGAATGCTGTGTTTTCTACTATAAAACACTTCTTTTTTAAATTGGAAAAAAAAATTAAATATATTTTTTGAAGTAACAGTTTTCAGGCCATGTAAAGTACATTTTTATATTTATGTTATTTTGTCATAAACCAGAATGCTTTAATTGCTTATGCTGATGTGAAGAAAAAGTAAAATTCCTCAAGGGATATGTACCATGTCTTTTCACATTAGAATTATTTTGCATCGAGTTTAGGTTGTTTTCACTAAAATTTGTACAATTGAAGAAAATTAATTATGAAAGGGAAAAAACCCCACACAAAATGAAACAGGTAAATATTATTTCAAATTTACTTGCAAAATGTTAAAGAAAATATATGATTTAAATAATAGCTAAAACTGTTTCACAGGTAGACAACATTGATGACCTGTCTTATGCCTGAAGCAAGATAACCTTGTCTTTTGTATTCTGAAGTCTTAAAAAAAAGTAAAATGCAGTAGTTAATGCACAAAGAGTGCTTTGTGCGCTATTCATTGAAGGAACAAATACCATAAATACTTGTAGATAGCAATTAGGTAGAAAATCACTGTGATTTTTTTCCTTTTTATTTTTTTTGGCTACAGGTAAAAGAAAGATCTTATCAGAGTCAATTTCTCACCTGCCTCAGGCAGACATAATTAGATGTAAGCAAATTTAATGGAGCTTGTGTGCTCTGGGGCCATTCTGTAATGCTTTAATAATTGCATGCCTTATTAAAGTGGATTTAAGGTATGAAGGCTGTTTAACATATCAAGTGGCAAAGAAGATAAGATACAGTTTAACTTTTTGCCTCTTAGATTAATAATCAAAGCTAAACTGCAATGAAAATATTTAAAATAACAGATTTAAGAGTCTGACGGGTAATGCATTAGATAGTACATTGTACAGATGTTAATGCAAGAAACAAATCTGTAACTTAGCTTGACATTCATCAGCACTGGCATACTTGTACATCCACCTTGTCCTGTTTTCCATTAACTCAGTGCCAGTATTGGCAAGGTAAAAGCCTCTCGTTTTAAGTAGAAAACACATAATTATGCAAGTAAATGAGCATTAGTTTAGTACATTTCCCTAAATCCACCATTACAAATTAATACCATAAACTTTGCCAGTGGCAGGAGTTTTCTATCTCAGAGTAGTGTGCTTTTCCAGATGGGATAGCTATTGCTCTCACTTACATGCAAAAGAAGTATTGTTAGCAAGCCGCCTTCACATGCCTTCGGTTGACCTATAAGGAGATCAGCTTTCATTCCTTTAAAGTGTATTGCAGAGGCTTCAATGATGAGAGAAAAACATTCCATGATCTAGCACCAAACCTAAGCAATGAAAAAAACCAAAAAACAAAAGCTGCTTATGCAGCCGCTTATCTTCAGTGCCATTTTCTTGCTGCTAAAGATGCCTGTTTGATGCATGATACTTTACGTTTGAAATATACCCCTCTTCAGTGGAAATCCCAGAAAGTCAGAATGAAGTTACTCTGTAATAGCTAATATAGAAACAGTTATTGATTGTTTTTAACATGTATGTGCCTGAAATTCCAGTAATATCCATTGCTTATATGACACAGTCTGACATAGCACAATCATAAGGTGCATTTTTTATATCCTTGCTCTCTGGACACATTTTATGGATTAAGATACGAATTAACTTGCAGAGTATCAATATAACAGATTCAACTTTTAATCTTACCTTGGTAACTTTATGTACTGGTCTTACCTGTGCCACGTTCTAAAGCAGATCGCTTCCCCTGCAGCACAAGGTATAATACTCGGGTGGAAGTGAGAGAAGAAGGAAGGTTACATTTGGAAGGAATCTTTGGGTTCCTCACAGTATGGTCCTCAGTAAAAATTGAGCATTGAGCTTTATTTAGTTTTACTTTACTTATATAGTTAACTATACCTAAATCTTGTTAAGGATTAACACTAAAAGTTAAGCCCCCACTATACATTTTAAAATATGACAAACTCCAGTTCTCATATATATGAGAATATATTTGAAATTGTTTCTAAGTCATGCAGTTAAAGAAGTTGATCCTCAGTGATTCTAGATTTTTTTGAAGTTTTAAGAGTAATGTTCACCTGCAATAAGTTTTGTAAGTGCACTTCGTTAGCTTGAGAAAGTGAAAAAAATTGCTTCTTTGGTGTTTCAGACAAAATCAGAATATATGCTCAGATTTCTGTCTTTTATGGTATTAGTATGCATTCTTTACTTTATACATTGCAGCTTCTTCCCAGTTTGGTTATAGTAAAGTAATGATTTATTAATTGAATTAAATACTTGAAAAAACATTTTAATTATGACAGCAAATAATAGAAATACTAAGTTGAAAAAAACTCTGTCATGGTTAAATTAGGTTTCTAACTCCTAGCTGTTCTTTGGACCACAGGAGAGAAATGATACCATATTGCTGTTCAACTGTTGGACAGTAATAAAAGCTGAAACTTTGTATCAGGGCTGATTAGCTTTTGGTCCTCAGCCTACATTTGAAGTGGGGCTCTTATGCCGTGGCTACATCTTTTATCTTGTAGATCCAGCTGCTATGAGTGCTTCTGGACAATCTGCATGCTCAGTCATGGGTACAGTTGAAATCACAGGGGCTGTGGAAGCCTAAATTTTGAGTTGGTGTGGGCCCTAGTTGCTTACCTAGGCTGTTTCCCTCCAGTAATGGAGTAATGAGTCCTTAGGGAGCCATTGCCATCTCCTGTCTGTCAACAAATCCTAAAGTTCCTTCTCTAAACTGAGCTGTCTGAACTATGTGTATTTAACTTGAGGCTCCTTTGCTGCGAGATCTTGAGGCTTGCCTCACAAGGTCAAGAAAATTGGTATGCTGGTACTATACAGAGAATGCTCTGAAAAGCTGATAGTTTAGGGATGCCTGTGGTTTTGTATATCAGCTTTTCATTTAGAAGGAGAGAATGTTACTTCTGAGTATAATGAAATCAGTACCTGTAGCTTTTGTTTATCATTTAAACCTAACCACCTAGGTGTCTGCATTATTGTTTATTATTTGCATGCCACTAGAGTAGAGAAGAGAAATCCTGACTGACTGAAATTGAGAGCCAGACTCCCATTAATTTTAATGGAGGTAAGATTTATGTATAAAGTAGTACATTAGAAAAGAACTAGCACCACACAGTTCCTGGTTAAGCTCCTGAGAGTGTAATTTAGTGTTACAGATAAACCAATCTGATGGTGAGTTGCTGCCAAAATAAAAGCTTCAGTGATTGTGTAGCTGCAGCTGGTGATCACAGAGAAGTACTATACAGACGGGAACTTACTGTGTAGATGCCACGGCCGCGTGGAGGATAACACTCTTATCAGTAGAAAGCTTACCCCTAAATTGGGTTGGCTGTAATGTCAGATCATTTCCTGAAGTAAAATTGGTGGCTGTGTGAGTTTTGTCTGAGCACGTCATCTGTGCAATGGAAGGAACAGTGCTCTTTGAAAATGTGTCTCTAGTTTTTAGTACTGAGCAATTTTAAAGTCATAGAATCATAGAATCATAGAATCATTCAGGTTGGAAAAGACCCTTGGGATCGAGTCCAACCGTCTACCCCACTCTACAAAGTTCTCCCCTACACCATATCCCCCAACACCACATCTAAGTGACTCTTAAACTCATCCAAGGATGGTGACTCAACCACCTCCCTGGGCAGCCTGTTCCAGTGTCTGACCACTCTTTCTGTGAAGAATTTTTTCCTAATGTCCAGTCTGAACCTACCCTGTTACTTGAAGCCATTCCCTCTTGTTCTATCGCTAACTTCCTGTGAGAAGAGACCAGCACCAACCTCTCTACAATGTCCTCTCAAGTAGTTATAGAGAGTGATGAGGTCTCCCCTCAGTCTCCTCTTCCTCAGACTAAACAGTCCCAGCTCCTTCAATCGCTCTTCATAAGATTTATTCTCCATAATTGGAGAATTACCAATTCTCCCTCCTCATCTGCGGGTAGAAGCGCAAAACATTTCTCTTGAAGGCACCCACAGGTTTTACATGACCTGAGACAGTTAGACTACTGTGAGGAAGAAAGGAGAAACAGACTGAAGACATTAACAAGTCAATTATTTCACAATATACTTGTCAGGGTTATCATATATATTTGTCAGGGTTATAAAAAAACTAAAGTTCTGCAGATAGAAGTTCTCATATCCAATGCCAGGTTTGAGCACTTCTTCCACCTTTGTACTTACCATGTCTGTCTTTGCAGAAAGTGAATGTAAGTAGTAATCAGTTTCACATTTAGGAAGGGGAAATTATCATTAATTATCATTATTGGGGAAACTGAAGGAATTTGTTATATCATCATCACAGGGGAACATACTTGCTTCCTCTAAATATTTTCAAAAAATTCTCATACAGTTCACAAACGTAACAGAAGGAAATGAGGAACATTTTGTTTAGAAATCAATACAAGATCCCAGTTGTTTTCTTCCATATTGTATTGTAAGGATTTTTTCACTTACTTATTACTAAATAAACTAAACATTGGCATTATTCTTAGCTAGTTCAGCTTATTTAGAGCTGATTGTTCCATTGCCTTTTCCTTTGGCAGTTACCAGACACTGGAGCTGTAATGGAATCTGTGACAGTCTTTACAACCTTTGTTCTTGGTAACGTCTGGCTTTATTAATATGAAAAAGACTTCTTCTGTTTATCATAATTTGAAGTTGAACATAACATGAACAATAATATTTTTATAAGGAATGTCAAATTTTAATGATTGCCTATTTTGTTAGGAATAATGTGTTCTAAAAAGTGGTCTTAAACTTTTATTAGAAATATTATCCATGAACAATGTTAAAGTATTATCTTCTATACACATATGATAGCTTTTAATTTCTTTTTATTGTAATTTTTTTTAAATTATAAATTCGGTAAACATACGCATATTTTGTACTTTAGGAAAGATATCCTTACTAGTCTTTTCCCCCTCCTAATCATTGTTTCCAAGCTAGCACATGTTACTGTCACCGAATTTTCAAACAAGTTTCCAAAGCTTAGTTGGTCCTTTAGAGTTTAAGTGTATTTAACACTTTTGCCTCAGGCTTGTTCCCTAATACATTTGTCTACTACCTCATTTATCTACATCATTCATGTTATTTATGATAGAAGAAAAGGTATCACACCAGACCTTGTATGAAAAGACTTGGGAGCAGTTATGAAAACAGAGGAGCCATTTTTGGTCAGGCCTTTTTTTTCCCTGAGGGAAAAGATTCACATGAAAAAAGATCAACATGGAAAAATGGCAATTGTTTGCAAGACCAGAAATCAATCAAAATTAGCTTGGAATTTAAGAAGAATATGGTGCGAAAGAGATGAGTAGGAGAAAAGAGAACTTGGAATGGAGTTCAAGTGAAGTTTTGATTCAGAGCATAGCTGAAAGGTTAGAAAAAGAAAATAATCTTTGCATTTGGAATGTTAGTTGCCTGGTGCTTGTGTATGACTGACAGATACTTTGTTAGCAGTATACAATGAGGTTTTGGGAAGAGATTTTAGTGCATGGGTATAAAGAAATGTTTGTGTTGGAGGAAAAAAAAGTGAGATTTTGTAACAGTTTGCATAAGTGGGTCTAGAAACAGGTTAGAGAAACGTATGATTCCCTCTTTGCTATCTATCTCTTGAGCTTATAGGTTGGAGATTGGGAAGGATGTCGATATTTTCAGTAGTAACAGATGACAGGAGTTAGAAGGGATAGTAGGAAAGTGAATGTACCTGAAAATAGAAAAGTAATTGAAAGTTGACATTACTGAGTGCAGTCCTTCTTGAGGAGATGTCAGAGACCAACAAAATTGGAGAGAGATGCCTTAAGAGTGGAAAGATCACTTTGCAATTTGGGGAGATCAGATCATCTAAAGAAAAAGTTAAATGGAAGCAGCGGGCTAAGAATGGACTATTAGGCAATTAAAGTGGAAGAAAAGGAATTAAGGGTTCTAGTGAAGGAAACAGAAGAATAGTCAGAGAACTTTGAGCTGAAAAATAGTGGAAGAAAAAAAGCTTAGTAAGAGATGTCAAAAGCAGAAATAATCTTAACAATGAAAATCAAGAGGGAGAAGTGGCGTTAATACTAGAATATTATTTGCTGCTTTTAAATGCTTGGTAAGATTTGAGTTCTGGATGCACATTCACTGTGAATTCTGTGCTGAAACACAACTTAATCTCAAAGCTTTAAAGGTTGGGTCTGTGTAGTTAGAACCATACCTAGATACTTGCTTTCCAGCTCTCTCCGAGTTGAAGTTCTAAAAGACTTCTTGTCCAAATCTGATCCTTTATTTTTGCTCTGGCCTTACCCTTTTGCAGGTGATCTACTGATTTCCCCTGTCAGAAGTGTCTGTTGATACATTTGGGAACTGTGACTTTATTTAAAGGTTTATAACTTGTCTGCATGGGGCTGGATTTAATCAAAGTGACAAAAATTTTGCCACTTGCACCATTTGTCTTTCTCTGCCACTGAATCAAATTTCAATTCTTTTCTTCAAAGCTTAATAGCACTAGAACTGTTCAAAGCATGGAAATACCAGAATTCTTTAACAGGGACAAAACAGTACATCCATTTTTTATCCAAATTGTGGTGCTGGAATGGTTGAACTCTTTGAATTAAATAGGTTAATAAAGAAATAATGCCCTAAAGTTAATGCTAAAGTTAAAAACTCTGAAAACAGATTTATATCAGGAAAGTCATGGAACCAAACCTGTAATAACTTTTGTTTTAAGTCTCTGAAGTCCTTTGAAAGTCCTGGGAGGAGGTTGACTGGGTCAGTATTTTCAATGAACTGAACCATTTGCTGTATAGAGTCTTGGATTTGATTAAAAGCAGTTTAATGCTGTTATTAAACAATTCTTCACAATATCTTTTTGGACTATGAACATTTTTGAGTTTTAAAAGTATCTGTGTGAAAATACTGCCTCATTATTTGATGAAACAATACAAAATTTCTTCAAAGACTTACTGAGGTTTCTGTTCCTGAAATGGCAGAGCTAAGTTGCTTTGAATCCTAGATGTAACTAGAACACAAATAACTTTGATGTTAAAAAAACTAAAATCACAAGAGATTATAGATAAAATTAACATTGCTGGTATGAGGAGTTTTAGAGCCTTTTACCTCTTAGAATTCTAAAATTTGATTACATCAGACTAACCTAGCTTAGAAAATATTTGATGAAGTTCCAAGAAAGAAGATAAACTGTGATCCTAAATAAACTGTACTGGAAACATATGCTAGAACTCCTTTGGGATTACCATTTTATAATTTTACCAGTTAGCTTGAAAAGATTTACTATGTCTTCAGATTCCATCCCTGTACTATTTCCATGCTGGATAAATTACCCCATACAAAAAAGAAAAAAAAAAAGGGGGGGGGGGGAAGAAAAAAAAAAAAGAAAAAAAAAAAGAAAATAGACACATAATCAAATTGCATGAATTTTGCTCTTTTATACCATAAATTAGATATATCTCAAATCTTTTAGAGGTGGGGTAATATCCAGTATTTGTTGTACTTTCCTTTCCTTCATTTTTACATGAAAATTAAGCAGCTTTTACATATTTATTTTTTTTTTTTATGTTTTGGAAAAGGGAGGTAAAGGAATCTGTCCAGTTCACCAGTTTTACACCCTTTCATGTGTGAAAGTTATGAGGAAATGAAGAGTCAACTATGAACCTGTCAAGTTATGCTACCAGACAAAAAGTTCTCTTCCCAGCTCTTCGTAGAAATGAAAGCTAAATATGACACCAGGAATAATTTACCTCAGGGCAATTTAAGGTATAGATTTACAGTGCATTAATATTTCTGTGGCAGGTGCACTCCTGTGTCGTGAAGGGTCTGTGACAATCCTGCACTCCTGCAGAGTAAACCTGCTTTACCAACTAATACTTTTTTTTGTACTGGCTTTTCCTGTGCTGTTAGAAACATACGCTTTGATTCTGTATTGTTTAAAGAAAAGTACTTGATCCTGCTTCATGAAAATCCATGATTTTGTATTGTTTACTTAGAAAGAAAAAAAAAAAGACATATTTGAAGTAGAGGATTTTACCTTCAAAATAGTCCTATTTTATCTGTTCCAATTATAAGATGGGTGGTTGCATCTATCCTTTATTCTCTTTTGCTTTCTCTCCATATTTCTGTACGTTAAAGGTCCCATAACCTCCTTGTTAACCCTGTTTTCTTTCTGAAAAAGAAATTTAAAAGAGAGAAAGACTAGTTTGGGATCCAAAAAATTTAAGTCTTTCATGGCCTCTTTTCTTATTTAAAGTTATAAATAATTCTGCTTTTGGTGAGCAGCTGATAAGGATCTTTCAGAAACCTTATTGTGCATTATATCTATGATTATACTGCCCTCCATCAGCAGAAGTTGTCTCGGTCCCTGACATCCATAACAAGGGCGGTTACTGATCTTCTCAACAATACTTCTCAAGAAGTCAGGAAAAAGAAGAGAACTATCAGTTGCTGTGACTTTAAAACAAGTTCCAGGTTTTTTTCCAAAAGTCTGTGGTAATTCTATGTGTATGAAATTTCAAGAAGAATGATAACACATAGTGATTTTTATCTTATTTTATGGAATAAGTCAGAGAGGAATAATATGTACTTTTTGAATGATAAGATTGGTTAGTCAGGAAAGAGCAGAGGTTTTTCTCTATATTATCAACAGATAATGGTTAACTCAAATTCTGTTTTATTGATGCGTGTGTAGTAGTGATTCTTTCACAATGTGTTCATGTATTATAGGTTAGAGTTTGGTTCGGTGTAGTTTCCAGAAGAACTTTATGTACCACCATTGCTTTATGAGGGAGTGTAGTGATAGGACAAGGAGCAATGGTTTTAAACTCAAAGAGGGGAGGTTCAGATTAGATATTTGGAAGAAATTCTTTATAGTGCGAGGGGGGTGAGACACTGGAATAGGTTGCCCAAAGAAGCTGTGGATGCTCCTTCCCTGGAAGTGTTTAAGGCCAGGATGGATGGGGCTTTGAGCAACCTGGTCTAGTGGGAGGTGCCCCTGTCCATGGCAGGAGGGTTGGAACTTGATGATCTTTGAAGTCCCTTCCAACTCAAAACATTCTATGATTCTATGAAAACAAAAAATTATGATTTATTTTCTAATTATCTTGATGAATGCAAGTGATATTGGGTAGTTACCCCTCAGGTGAGGGCTTTATACTGCGCTAACAGAGGTGTACAAAGTGAACCATTTAAAATATGGTTCTTTTGCATAACTTAACACTGACACCCTTAGCACTAGTGAAATGCCTCGTAATGTTTTTCAGTACATTTTTTTTCACTACAGAACAAAGCCCTGAATTTCTGCCCTAGTCTTCGACACGGCTGCAGCTCTCTGCAGCACTTGCCGTGTGGCTGGGAGTGAGACGGCTCTGCAGCCAGTGCTCCTATCTGTGGGAAGGAGTTCTGCTCTTGTCAGTGGATTTATCAGGAATTGCAGATGGAGTAGAAATTACTTTGTAGCGATTATACCGTTTGTGCTATCACATACGGATTTTACAGTAAAACTAGGCCACAAAACTGGAGGTAAGAGTACAATTTGTTTTTACTGAGCAGTGGTAAAAACAGCATTATCAAATCTTTCGAGATGTTTCTCTTGTTGTGTACTGGTCTGTCTCAAAGAAATAAAGCCCTACTTGCTCTCTTGACAGCACATAATAAATTGACTGATGTAGTTCAGTTGGGGAGTTAAAAATGCATTGAAAATAATGGGGCATAACATTCTGGGGTTAACATTTATTCATAGATGATGCAGTTAAATAAAACGCATTAACTTCAAGGTCAGTCAGTAAAGTAATAAAAGTGAACATTTTAATTGAATTGTAATTGCTTCCCATTGATACATGCAAGTTAAGTAAAATAGATGTCAGTGCTGCAAATTACAGTTCCTTTCCTAATTAATTTCTTAATTCTGCATAGAGTCATCCAGGCCCTGGATCTTGTTGTTGGTTTATCCACCCATCCAGCTTTCTTCACATCTAGTTTCATGAAGGAAAAATCTGGAGCATGTGGTTAAATGGAATGTACTAAGAATTTACAATACATTATTTTTCTTTTTAGTGTAAGTAATTTTAAGAATCTGAATCAATCTACTGCTTTGTTTAAAGAACATACCAAACTGAAGTATAGATTTATATTAGCTCTTTTGTAAGTATGGTTATAGATACTTTATTATACTGATAGTAGCAGCGGACATACAGCTTCATCTATACCTGCATACCATTGGAGATTTGAGATACGGATTATTGGTTCTGCAAATTACAGGTTACAATGCTGTCACAGTTTGGGCCAGATTGGCCAACAGTGAGACAACAGATGCTCTCCCTCACCTCTTGCTCCAAGGAGAGAGATTTATGAGTTTAGAAAATACTAAACAACTTTAATGAAATATTAAGAATAAATTAAAAAGGAAATAATGAAATAGATATAATATGTACAAAACTATATCGAGCTGCCAGGGAGATATCACTGGCAGGGGAAGTTCCAGACTGGACTTAGCAACGGATAGGAACTGGATTCCAAATCTGGATTCAGGAAACACAGATCAGGATGGAAGGTTGATGACCAGACAGGGTCCGCCTCAGACATCAGCCGTTGAAGAAGCCCACCTGGGCCCTTTGATCCCTCAGCTTTCATCCTGAGCATGGCAGAGGGGACGGAACACCCTATTGGTCAGTTTGGGTCACCTGACCTGACCTCCCCACGGGGGTGACCCCTCCACGGGTTAACCAACCAAGTCAGCTGAGCCCGGTTGCCGCAGCAACAGGTAAGAGCAAGAGCTTCTCTCACTGAGGAGAGAGGTGTCTCTGCTCCGTCCCACACCAGGACAACCGGGTCTTCATGCCTTTAGCAGACGGTCTGTATTCACTCACAGTACAAACCTACTGGAAGTAATATTTTTCGAAAGGAAGACAAGCTATCAAAAAAAAGAATTCTGCTGAGAAACAGAAAGGGTACATTGCACTTCCGCAGACTTTCATGCAGGTGTGGGATATTACTAAAGGGTTTACCCATAGTGTATATGTAGGCAATCTGTTTGTGGTTTTTGTATACTATTTGTATAGTAGTTTCTTTTAAATTATTGTTTTATGTTCTTTAGTGGGCAGAGCAGTAGATATATCCTTTTTAATATCAAAGAGAAGTTGTGAAAGAAAGAATACGTTAGTGTGTCTAGTAGCTTGTTAGTTTTCCCTTCTCACATGTTTGTAATGTATCCTTTGGTTTAAATTTGAAGGAAATGAGTTTGTTTTTATCAAGGAGAGGAGTTACTTCTCCTAGAAAAGTAATTATGTTAATGAAGAATGTTAATGTAAATGTGTGAAATGAGTACTGTAGTATGGTATTTGTTATTATTAGTTTATCTTAAGAGAAAATGCTTGTTTAGCCTAATACCTGTCCCATTAAAATCAAGGAGATAATGCTAAGCTGTTGTAAATTGGCAGACATCACCAGAATCATTGGAACTATTGAAATGAAATTAAGATACTTCAAAATTATTTCCACGAGCATAAATTATCATTATCTTATATCTAGCAACACACATTTTTAGTCTGTTAATATAGAGCAATAAACCAATACCAGAAAAGAATAGAGAGAGGAAAAAAGCTCAGTCGTCTTTCATTTTAATTATTAAGCAGTTTTTAAAATGTTCCCCAAGATGGTAAGGGAATTTTTAATGTGCTTTAATGAAATATTTAAAAACTTTATTAATGTTTTGAGATCTCATTCACTCTAACTTGTTTTAGTTTCACAGGAATTTAAATATACCAAGACCATCATTGTAAAAATTAAAAGCCATATCAGCTATTTGAACTCAGCAACGACTTTATATAATAGTATACCATACATTTATATAACAGCTTTCATCATCAATGATCTAAAGTGCTTTGCAAGGTACATACTTCAGAAATTGCTTCTAAATGGAGTCGTTCTGGTGGCAGCTCTTTAATGATACCCATTATTGTATAAAGCAGTAGAGTAGGAAATAACAGACAAGTTTTGCGATCAGTACAAAAAAACCCCAAACCACAATAATTAAGAGTAGCAAAAAATGTGATCACAGAAAATTATCCAGTGTTCTTTGTCTTTCAGAAGTCATGATTCTGTTTTTTTTATTTACTTTATATGTTAAGACCTTTTGACCACTTAGTCTCAAATCTAACTAGAATATTTATTTGGTTGAAGATGTCAGCTCTTGAAACAGTTGTTTCTGGATGTTTTATAACCCTCTGATTTCTGCCAGTTATTTGATTTATGCCTTAGAAGTGACCATTTAACAGCCATAAGTTCGCAAAACTCATGAAGTCAAAAAGCTAAAGCAGGAACAGAGAGGGCCAAGTTAAAGGAATTCTCAAATGTTAATAGGGCTTATTTTTTTACCAAGAAAATTAAATCAAAATGTAGACGTCATACAGAATATTTTGTGATGGATCAAAATGTTCATGAGTTTACTTTATCTCTGCTCTGGTTTAATTCTTACCTGTTTTCTTTGGGTCACACATAAACAGAATGCGATTAAGCAAAAAAGTTTTTATTATGGAAAATAGTTTGTGTCCCTTCCAGTAATTTGCAGAAACTATAAAAAAACCCCTTTTTAAAAATTTAATAAATCCCTACAAAGGTAACTTGTGACTCAGAGATAATATATTTGTAGTATTTTTATTACCATGGACCCTCATACTTACTTCACTAGTTAGTGAAATTTCTAAAAAAGAACAACAACAGCTTTTCTAGTTGATACTCAGTGAAAAGGTAATTGGCTTTGTTTTTCATAAAGAGAATAAGAGAAAATTCTGAATAAGTGTTTTCTTTAGGATAGAAATTATTTTAGATACAATGGGACTAGTTTCTGAGGGGGACATGCTATATTTAATTAAAAAAAAAAAATCTTTTCTTGATGTCATAACAGTATTTTATAAAAAATATTTTTACACTTTTTATTTTTGCAGGTTTAGATCCTGATAAACATCTAGGCAAAACTCTGGATCAAATGGAGCCTTATCTTTTGGAGGTGAGTATTACTTAAAGGATACTCGTACAGTAAAGTTGCAATTAAAAAGTAACATAGCCAGAAATTCAGTAAAATTAACTTAACTGAAAATTAGTTACTTTCAGAAATTAGATGCCAATCCAAGGCTTATCTTTGCACACAGAATAGAAGCCTATGATAAGCACTTTCAATATGAAAAACATTCTTTCTGGAGGTAGTTCACAAATGTTTCCAGCATCTTTGAAACAAATTAATGGCAAGAAACCTTGATATTAAGGGACACTAACTCATATGTCAGTATAATAAAGGTAAATAATTACATCAAGTTAGAGACTTTCACAGCAAGGAATGGTAGTGGCAAAATAATAGGTGATGCAAAACTTCCCCACAGATATCCCTATCCGAAGGTTTCCTACCATTTTTTTATACAGTAAGACTGCATAAAGTAGGCCCTTTCAAAAATGGAATAAGAGGTTTATTCCAGAGGATATACTTAATTCTGTGCAAAGGGTTATGTAGTCCTCAAAGCAGGAAAATGCTTGTAGGCAAAGCTAATAATTTTATATAAAGAAAAATTACATAACTAGGGGGGGAAAAAAAGACTGAATTTTGTACACGAGTCTTCTTTGAGGTAGAAGCATCAAACATTAAGCTAAGCAGAGTTTAAGAGTAACAGCTCTGAAAGCGTGTTTACATATATTGTCTGTGACAAAGCCAGTTTACCACAGTTCCTTGTCCTCGAGCCTGTTAAAACCCCACAATTATTTGCGTGTTTGGCTATTATGAGAATCTTGCTATGACTTTTATCAGTGTAAGCTGTCTAAATTTGAAAAAAATGATCTCTTAAAAATTCTTTTTATTGTTAATCTAGGTAGTTACAGTTCAGCTTGGCTTCACAAGCAGTTTTTCTGGAACAATTAAGGGCATGGCAAACATGGAGAAGAGAAAGAAAAAGTAACCAAAATTTTTTAAGAACTTTAAAAATCTCTTTTGCTGCTGAAAGATAGCAAAGGTAATTAGGAATTATATCTTGAATGTAACAATTTTGTTAGTCGTTTGCATGACTGGAGAGAAGAGAGTAGATAATTGGTACTTGGCAAAGCTGAAGAGGAAGAATGAAGGTCCATAATATTCAAATAATCTTACTTGAAGAGATTGTTGGTGGCAAACTTCTTAGCTTGAAGTTTGCTGCTTCTGCTTCAGAGCTGGAGAATCTGCCCAGAAACCTTTTCACCACCTCTGTATATAAACTAGTTGATGTAAAAATCCCCTTTGTTATCTCTTGTAAGTCCTGCTTCACTTTATCTCCAGCTCATCTCGCTACCACAACTATTCAAGAATACCAGAGAGTGGGAAGAAGTGCTTTATCCTGCTACAGGAAAAGGGAAGGAAGGAAAGAAGGGAAATAAATACCTTCCTAAATACTTGTAGTATGGGTAAAAAAGCAGTGGCACAGATATACAGTAGTAGTACACAAAAATAACTATATATTAACCTAATATAAAATATTTGTTCATATTGTGTCATTAGTAGATGTTTTATTTCACGGTGTGATAATGAAGGTAGACTTAAAAAAATAAAGGGTTGCTAAGTCTAGGGATATCTGTAAGATCCAAGAATAATTAGAAGAGGGGGTGCATTTATCCTTTCTGAAAAGTATAAACTAGATTTCTACAGGAAAAGAAATGAAAAGGGAATGGGATCACTACTTCAAACATGAGTGAGCTTTTGGATTAGGTAATATGATCTAATTGAATACCGAGCTAGCTTTGAATTGGAAGCTGTATTAACAAGGCCGTTTGGCTCAGCTAATAAGCCACTGAGAACCCGAGTCTGCAAGTTTCAGTTGACCACTTGTGACAGTGGTTAGATGGCTTCCGGGAGCTTGACTGCAAAGTTGGCATTGCACTGCATGAACATGCTGGACTGGAGGCTTTGTTGCACTCCGTGTTTGTGGCTTAGGGCCTGCTCGGATGTTGGCAGGCTCTGTAGTGCAAGAGAAAAGCAGTTTTACTGACATGTGAAGTCACATTCTGCATGGACTGTAGAAATGGCTAATGATTGATAAATTCCTAGAAAGGTTGCTTGAAACATCTTTGGAGTCATGGATGAATAATACATAGTTTAAAAGTATGGTAAACATTTAAGTGCTCCTCCCCCAGTTTGTTGCTACAGATCACTTAAGCAATGTTTCTGTTTGTCAGAGCTGTTCCTTTAGAATCTTGGTAGGTGACAGCTAAAGAAGGGTAAAACTTTATAATCATGAAACAATGAACAATTTACTGTGGAATGGATTTAACGGAAGCATCAACTTTACTGTAATATCAATTTCATGCTGATCGGTCACATTTGGATCAATTAATATTTTTGTGGGACTAGTTAAATAAGCCAAAAGTAGGAGGGTATAGCCTCTGCGTTCATGGAAAGCTTCTGTTACCAAAATTCAGGTTCCAGCTTCAGTGGGGCTGCAAAGGGTAGCTACTCACCCCAGTTGAGTCAGTAGTCTTTCACTTTCTTTGAAACTGTAGCAGCAAGTATTGCAATTTTTATTTTTAATAGGGTATGATTAAAATACGCCTTAAGAAGTATTCTTCCCCATTTGATTTCACCATCATTCATTTTAAAAAGAAAAAAATAAACTAAGAAGTCCAAAAACTCCAAAAGTACCTGGTATTTTGGGGAATTTAACGTGGTGTTCTTGATGTTTGATGGCTCAAGTGAAGTCTTAACTGGTTTCACTGAAATTCTTACTGTTGTGGTTTAATACTTCTCAAAACCCCCATTTGCAGGTTTTATCTTTTATTGATACAACAATAAACAGAGCAAGGACTGCATAGCTTAAGGTGTAGAACTAGTAGGGAATTCTGACCCTACTTGGAAATTGTTGTCAGGCCATTGCAGGGGAGACTGCACAACTGATATTTGTTCTTGTAGCTGTTTCTTGTGCATATGCATGCTATGAAAGTCCAAGTCAGTACAAATAAATTGTTTTTACTGGATACTTAGTTGGCTTTAAGGCCTAATAAAACCAAGTCATTAACTATAAACTGAAGAGAAATGCTTGGGTTTATGATGTGAAAAATGCTCTTTTGCAACCCAATGAAGTCTTCAACATCAGAAGCTCTGCTAGACAGAATGTGAGAGCAAGGAGTTCAGAGTTTTCAGTAAGGAGAGACAAAATTGAATATTCTGACCATACCAAAGCAAACACCATAACAAATTCATTTTTAACATTGCACGTCCCCCAAACTACCACAGCCTTATATACTCTTGTATCTTTGTTTTGTGTTGTTATCTAACCAGTAACTTCCAATTTTACAGCAAATTCCTTGAAATTTATTGTTCTCTTTGTTTTTTGCTTATTTATGCTTTTTCCTGTTCTTGTGGGATTCCCTTTCGGGTTCTCTATTGACATCTAATGTCATTTAAGTAGTTCTTTGTTCAGCTAGGTGCAGGATTTTTCATTACAACATTTTCCCTAGTGTGGTGCAAAAGATTGTGAGAATTTTTGAAGTTCTATTTAAAGTGGTGGAGTTTTGAGTGGGAAAAACTTAATTTTGCAATTTTTTTCTGGCTTTACATACAGAAGGTTGAACTTATGAGTACAATGATGATCTGCAACCCATACTTTTATCAGGGGTGAATTTTACTGGCTGAGGACATGGGTATTGTGGCAAGGAAAGTTCTTGAATGATTACTTTTTTTCTAAACGATAGGTCTTTGATTAATTATTGATGAATGGTTGCTACATACTTGCTAAATTACTAAATTGCTCTCATGTCCCACTGTTCCCTGTATACCAGGAGCCCTAGTTTTTTTTACCAAAAGAATTTGTTGGCAGCTTCCAAATCTCAGGGGCTGTGCAGACTTTCCTTAGACTTTATGAATAGAATGGTAAATGCATATTATGGTAATATCAGCTGTACTTCTGTCTCTGCTAATAGAGAGTAAGAAAATGTTTAGTCATTTGTATGCTTGCCTTAGAAGTTGATGAATACTTCTTGATGTAAAAAGCATTCCTGTAATTATAGAGAATTTACTAAGTGTTACAATTTCTGTCTGGGAACAAAGTCTTCACCTGAAATAGGAAGCACTTTGATTTATATCTTTTCTCTTTGATTACTAAACTTAAATGAGGAAGTCAGCTGCAATCTTTGTGTTTCATTCCCAAGGTAGGAAGAGACTGTTCTTCGGGTGATGTTTGGGCTGATTATTTACATACTTTGTCTCATTGTGTATTTGAGTTAAGATGAATTTTGTGTAGTCTATAATATGTTTTCATGATATTTATTTCAGATTTTGAACCAAACGCGTTTTTAGTTGTGTAATTTATAAATTTGCTGTTTTCTGGCTCATTTGAACTAGGAGGCAGATTTAGCAATCATCAAATTTAGATTAGAGTCTCAGCTGTTGTATTGTTATATTTATAACATCCAACTTGCAAAGCAAAATCTTTGGTATTCAAAAACTTCCAAATGACTAAAAGGTAAAGTTCTGGTGTCATTGATGACATTTTAAAAACGTTGCTGCCTTTGTTAAATGAACATTAAGGATCTGTTCAATGAGCTTCAGTGCTTCAGTGGCAACTGAAAATCCTTTAGCACCTTGTATAATTGGTGTCAAGAATGATCTTGAAGCCAGTGACATTGAAAACGAGGATTTCCCACAACAAAGATAGGAAATAGTCTCACATCTTTTGAGTATTCAGTGTTAATTGCCAGTAGTTATTCTAGGCACCGATGGTTACAAGCAGAGCTACTGGTTTTGAAAGTGACATGTAGACAGTCACGCTTTGTATTTACTGTGCAAAGGTTACAGTTAGATCTTTTCTGGTTTTCTCTCTTTAATTTTTTTTTTTTTTAGTAGCTTTGTTTAGGGTTTTTTGCAGTGGAAGCTACAAGAGGAAGAGTAAAAGGTTTTGACTAACTGTTTTATAGGTTGTCCATTCTTGTTGCATCAACATTAATTATTCTTGATGTATTTGTCCTATAGAAACCTTGTTGCCATTGTTGACAGATGGAGTTCTCTTTTATGTCAGGAGTGTAATTTTTTAATGAGTACTTGATTAAAAGTTTTCTTCTGCTTCTTTTCTTTAAAAGAAGATGTGAAAGGAAAAGTGAAAAATGTCTCTCATAACAAGACATTGAAAAATGATTTAATATATGTTCCAATACATGTTGTGGAGAACTGCATTGCTACTTTGACTGCAGAAGCGTCATGGGTGGGCATCTGTTCCTCTAAGGAAAAGCATAAGGGGGTTAAATAAATATTCCCAGTAGTAACATTGGTGTTAGCAATGGAGTTAAGGGCTGCAGTTCAGCTTCTCATGAACTACTTGAAGCAGAATGTTAATGCCTGTTTAATGTGAAAAAACCTGGATAGCACTTGGCTTGAAGCAGTGAGTGCCTGGGACACTTTAGAAGGTGATATAATCTGCTGATGAGGAGGTGAATTTCTCCTGCAGAAAAAGGGAGAGTGTCCCCACGCTCAGGCATGGTGCAGGTGCCTGATTACTGTACATATCAGTGCAGTACATTAGTGCAGAATTACAGTGAACTATTCAGCAGTTGTGTGCTCCTTACTCCAGTAAAAGGACTTTGATTCCTGCTCCACAGCCGCTCACTTACAAAGCAGGGAGTAATTAAGATAGTCATGTCTCTTATTTTGAAATTATTGGTTTATGTAGTTAAGTGTTTTAGTGAAATATCCAGAGCTTCAGCAAAATTCTTATATGTATATGTTGATTTAGAATGTATATTCTGTACAGTTTATAAAAGAAACAGCTTATTGCTCTTTAGATCTTTCTTTAGCTTTTTGCTTTTGACTAAGAAAACTCTAATGGATTCTCTTTTTTAGAATTTTTTTAAAGAATGGATATTTACCAAAATATAGAATGCAGTTGTTGAATCTGTTGCCAAAAATTATGTTCATTGTATACTGGTATGTGAAGTGGTATGTCTTGTGTTGATTTCCATTACAAGTTTCTCACCGAAGCAATCTATGTGTGCTAAAGAAAGGTAGGCAAATACGGGAGTCTGAATGACCTTTCATGTCCACTGAGGAAGAAGGACTGGGAATTCATTTGTTTATCTGAATGTCACAGTTCTACTTAAAATATAACACATTGCTAATTTTTAAATCATTGTAATATGCATATGAAGAAATCAAGAACACTCTGTATGATATTTGGGTTTTTTCAGCCTTTTAATGGGTAGTCTTTTAGAAAGTGCACATTGACATTTTCAGCAAAATATATTTAATAGAGTGCTTTAATGTAATACTTATGTATTTTAATTTCCCTTTTGTGTTAGCTTTCTGAGAAATATGGAGTCCATGCTTGTGGAGAAGGTGGAGAATATGAAACATTCACTCTGGACTGCCCTCTATTTAAGAAGAAAATAGTTGTGTAAGGAACAGTTTCTTCCATTTTCTTACGTTAAAGCAATGGGAACATACTCACATTTAGCTTGAGGCAACTTTTGTTGGCAGAGGTAAAACATGTCTTCTAAGTTCACAAACACTCACTTTGTTTAACACTGGCAAAGTCCTCTGAAAACCTAAATCAATACCTGACAAGACGAGGCCTTCATAGAGGGCTATAAACTTTTTAGACATTTGCACTTTCGTTTACTTGCTGATTATGGCCTGCAGTAAAACTGGTACCTACACACTGACACTTTTATCCTTTCATGAAGTGCGAATTGCCTGTAATATTTATCTTTCATTACAGCTACATTTGATAAACTGCCACATCAGTAGCCTGTGGGTTCTGTTAACCGTGTGTATGTGTTTTAAGTTTAGCAGCTTAGAATGATAACGATAAACATTTTTCTTCAATTATTAGAGGGTGTTTTAAATACAAACTTTGCATGCATCCATCTAATTAACACTGAGTAGTTTATTCCTTTGACATAAATTGCTAAAATCTGTGTGGTGGATATGGAAAATATTTGTGTCATGATGCGAGTTTCTTATTAGTCTGTTAAATAGCTAAGCCTGCTTGCTTCAAGTGAGATGTTTTGACTGCTGTTCCTTTTCTTAGCCAAGTAAACAGACTAGTAATCATGTATTGGTGATACTCCGTCGTCTTAGGGAAGGTCAAGATTATGGAGCGTATAGACATGATTAAGGCTTTCATGGTGAAGGTCTGTTTGTTTCATTTTTCTGTAAGACTGGGATCTGTCCGTATAAAGAACAGAGAACCAGTAGCTGTTAACATCTCTGTTTTGTTGCATGGCATTTGGGAGAAGAGCAGTAGACAAACTGGTAAAAGGGATGGTAGCTATTCTGGCAGATAGCTGCTGAATTATCGGTTGCCTAGGAGGTATGTCCTCTGAAGTGAATTAAAAAACTAGATAATTTGAGTCTGGAGATGTCTCTATCAAGGAAAGCTATGGAATTCTTTAGTAAGAAGAAGATTCAGAAAGTAGCAATATAGAATCTTTAAGTCGGATTTAAGTTCATGTATGGAATTATGAATGTATGGGCCAGGAAGTGAGACTCTTGGAGAAGATTCTCTGGGGGTAACTAGGTGCTAGGTAGAAGTGGTAGATTGTGAACCAATCTGCTGACTAGTAGGAGTTGGAAAGTTAAGCTGGAATTTAAAATAAAATGTGTATAATGCTTATGTACATCCTGTCACAAATAAACTTGAGGACAAAGGACAAAACTCCCCAATATTCCCTCAGATAGAATTTGCTCTTTCAGCAGAAAGGAAAATATTGTGAAATCATTGATAGAAGAATGATTCATTTTTGCATTTCAAGTCTGATATGATTTCTATTAAACTGACAAATTCTTATCAATTCCAGTAGGTGTCAGAGGCAGAATTTTGTGAAACTTTCTCCTTTAGAGTAATGCTACACATTACCATATAAATATGGCCTATGCAGTGTTTATATTGCAATGCTTGCAACAAAAAGTAAACTTCAGAAGAAGGATTGCTAGATTTTAACCAAGAGATTAAATGCACTTGTATCAGTTTATGCATTTAAATGTGTTTGGCTGATTATTTACATTCTATTTATTTTGGGGCTTCTTATGTTACAGATTAAATCTGCGAGTTCATTGGAATTGGATACATAACTTCCCAGTGCTCCTTTGCAAAGGTTTCTTTGCATAGATACAATAGATTGGAGAAGACTATATCAAATCTCATGAGAAATTCTTGGTTGAAAAGCTAATTATTTTTTTTTTTCCATAGAATTTGAGGAACACTTAGGAAAGTACATTGTGCCCTTGGGTTGAGATCAACCAAATATCAGTTTAAGTAGGAATATCATATAATATATTTTAAATGTATTTGGCTATCAGTGGTTTAATGACCGTTCAGAAACTAGGAAAAGCTAAAACAGAGGTGGTCTGGCTGAGTTGTCTTTATTTCTATTGGCAACACTCCAAGTAATAATAAAAGTTAACAATAAATGCACAAAAAAATATAGGAAAAGACAAATATATAAATCAGTGGGTATTTAATAATAAATATATGGTACAGCAGACTGTTAAACAGTTAGTCAAATAGTTCTAAGTATACATTTCCATAACGGAAACTGAATGGCTACACTGGCATTGTGTGTCTCTGGCTTGATTAGCTCTGCTTAGCTCTTACATTCGTGTCATAAAGACATGATTTTTGAGGGGCCATTCATGTAAAATCTATTACTTTATGAACTTCTAAAGAAAAATATTTTGTAGTTTCTTTGTCATTAAATAAGATACAAGTTTATTTATTTTGTGCTTTTCATTCTTTCTTTTCATGAACACTGAATCTAAATGGACTTTGTAATCATGTTGTTAACTATGCTAGTATAGTTTCCAAATGTTTAGATAGCCATGGTTTTGGTATACAGCCTGATAAAATTTTTTAAGCTTAAATGGAGTTGTAAGAATTACAATTTACAGGTTAAAACCTGTCAAGATTGTCAAGGGTCCCTAAGTTCTTGAACTCCTCCAAGACATCTTCCTAGAGAAAGTTTCCGAGGAAGACATTGAAGATTACTTTTGTGACTAAACAGGTGTGATGGGTTAACCTTTGCTGGCTGCCAGGTGCCCACTACGCTGCTCTCACTCCTCCTCAGCAAGACAGCGGAACAAAATAAAATGATAAAGCTTTTAGGTCAAGATAAGGACAGGGTGATGGCTTACCAATTATTGTGGGCAAAGCAGACTCAACTTGGGGAAAATTAATTTATTGCCAATTTAAAAAAAAAAAAAAAAAAAGGATAGTGAGAAACAAAGACAAAGCTAAAACCACTTTTTCTTCCCACCCATTCATCGCAGGCTTAACTTCACTTTTTTTGTTCCTGACTCTTCTACATCCTCTCCACTGAGAAGTGCAAAGGGAAGGGGGATGGGGGTTGCGTCAGTTCATAACACCGTGTCTCTGCTGCTCCTTCCGCTTCACACTTTTCCCCTGCTCCTGCCTGGGTCTGTTCAATGGACTACAGTCCTTCAGAAACTGCTCCAGCATGGATCTTTACCATGGGGCAGTTCTTCAAGAACTACTCCAGCAGAGGTCCTTTCCATGGACTACAGTTCTTCAAGAATAGACTGCTCTAGTGTGGGACCTACGCAAGGTCACAGTTGCTGTCAGAAAACCTGCTCCTGCATGAGGTCCTTTCCGCTGGCCATAGTTCCTGCCAACAGCCTGGTCCAGCATGGGGTCCTCCACAGGTTGCAGCGTGGATTTCTGCTCTGATTTGGTCCTCCATGGGCATGCCCCCCTCGCCCCCCCAGGAGGGGTACCTGCTTCACCATGGTCTTTCCCACATGCTGTATGGAACCTTAGCCCTGGTGCTTGGAGCACCTCTTCCCACTTCTTCACCAACCTTGGTGTCTGAGGTGCTGTTTCTCTCACATTTTTCTCTGTCCTCTCACAGCTGCTGCACAGCATTTTTACCCTTTTTAAAATGTATTATCATACAAGCACCACCAGTGTTGCTGATGGGTTCAGCAACTCCTGGTCTCCTCTCACAGGGGCCACCACCCCCACAGCCTTCCCCCTGCTACCAAAACCTTGCCATGTAAACCCAATACAACAGGAGAAAATCTAATACGCATGTCATTATTAACACTACTTTCAGGTATTGTTTTCACTGGTTTATGTTTTTGTCACATGAAACTTGTGACAAAATATGTTTCTACAGTATATCCTTTGAAAAAGAAGGAAATCTGCTAGTTCAGATATATGTCCTTGATGTGTTACTTATTATGAAGATGTGGGAGTCTTTTTAATGTAAGACTATATGATGGATTTTGCTTTTGAATATTAAATTGAATTCTTGCCATTCTTCTCAATCGTCGTTAAAAAACATGCCTCATGAAGAAAGCACAGAAAATAGAGTGAAATATTTGAAAATAAACAACATTTAGCAATGAAAGTGATATCTTACAATCAAGATATTCAACCAAGGGTCAGATGGGTTTTTATCTGGTTTTCCCAGGTAGACTACTGTAATCCAGATGTCAGCTTTCTTATGCTCAATATTTGAGAGGTACCAAGCATTTCCTGTCCTCCTTACATTGGTATTTAAAGTGCAATTGATTAATGCCTCTTCAAGTCATAAAGATACATTTCTCATCTATGTGAATGCCATCTAATATCTAGTCTTACAATAAAGGCCCATTTGTATTTATGGAACACAGAATAGTTTGATGTTCTTTTCAAGTAAATTGGCATAGTTGAAATATCTGGGAATATGATTTTGCATTCATATACCTTACCATTAGCTCTGTGTTTAGGTTTGTAATTCTAGGTTTGGAGTTAAAAGCAAATCTGTATACACGAAAAGATAATCCTGTTCTGAGAGCACTGATTATACTCTCAGACTTGCTCTCACTTGTTATATTTGTCCTGTGAAAATGATACTGAGTATTCTAAAATTATTAGATTTTTCCTAGATCTTCAGAGACTTGAGAGATCAGATGATTAAGATTTCAAAAAATAGATAATTAGGACAGTTTTTCAACTATACTTCATTGTTTTCCAAAGTCTTCTGAAAATGTTCCTCAACAAAATTCCTGTGTTTCCATCATAATCAAACACGAATCACCTTATGTAGTCATGTTCCTACTCAAAATTCAGAATTGCAGCATGAAATGGCCTTTATATAATTATCAGGGTTTCTCGAATCTTTGTTTTTCATTTTAATCTCTGCTTTTGATATGGTTTGGCATGTTGTTTATTTTTACTGTTTCCCTAGCTGGATGTGACGTGTAAGTTCAAGACTTCCTATTTTTTTAATCATTGACTTATCATTGGATGCAAACAAAACTGTTCTGCTTTCCACCTATTTGCTATTGAACGAGACTGTAAATTTTATCAGTTAGAACAATGATGTATGTTTGGAATTTATGTATTGTAATACTGTTTTCAGCACCACATAATCTACCTATCGTCACCCATCAGCTGAGAAATATTGGCATATTAAACTAGATATGCCAATTTACGGTCCCATCAAATACCCATATGTTTGCTGTATGTCATAGGAATGTATTTCATACTGAGAACAAATATTTATGATCTCTTAATATTTGTGATACTTCTTGATCAACAGATAAGTACTCAAAAATTCTAAAGTTATTGATTAGTTAGCATAGGTAACAATCTTTAGCATCTATTCTGCTGTACCTAGTGAATTGGAACATGCAGGCATACAAGCAGAACTACTTCTTTAACTTTGGAGTTAAATATATTTTTTAAAGTTACTAGGTATTCTTTCAATTCAAGAGACACATACGTTTAACAGCCCTAAATTTTTGTTATTCCTTTCTCACATAAGCTTTTCTGTTAATTTAGTTTTAAGTAGTTTATGCATCACTGAAAAGTGCCAGACTTCCCCATATAGGACTTGAACAGCAAGCAGGAAATCTTTATTGAAAATATCCTCAGACACTGAGGATACCCATGTACCAGGTGCTACTGGATTCTTGGTGTCCAGTTTTTATTATTTCCAATTATGTATTCCTATTACTAAAGATTTCCAAAGTTACTTTCTACCTACTCCTGTTAGATTTAGAAGACAGCATGATCATTTGAAAAAAATTAATCTTAAGGGACTTTCTTTATCTTAAAGGAATAAGTGATACTTTGATTGTAAAAAATCTTGATAATTACTCTCAAGAATGAAGCTGAAAGCTTATTTTTCAAATTACTTTAAAAGTTTACTAAAAGGAAAGTGGAGCTTTTTATGCTAAAGGTGTTTATCCTTATTGTGCAATGTAGTGATGAAGATTATCTTAGGTCTTCTTATATTTTAAATCCCAAAACACAGTTTATAGAACAGTTATTTCTGTTAATTTTACACTTTAATTAAGTCAGTAGAATCTGGCCAAGAGTTTAACTGCTTCCAGTTTACATGGTTTTTATGTGGCATTACTAGAAGTCTATCTGTCTTATCTCATTGAATACTGTGAAGGTATCAAGGGCACTGTGGTTTCAAGAAACTTATAAATATGTCCGTACTTATAAAATTTTTCAGATTTTCTTGTACTGCATCTGAATTTCTTTTATGTTTTCTTTGAGTTTCTCACCTTCTGATGTTTGTTTCCTAGAGCTACCTTTTTCTTAAGTAGTAAAACCATGCAGATGGATATAACAGATACTGCCTTTTATGAATCAGTGTGACAGATTGCGTCTGTAAAAAGGAAAACTAAAATTAACTAATTTGAATCGGCACACAGGAAGTTTATCATTGTTACCAACACATTTGGCATTAAAAAGTTGTGTCTAGTAGTCTTCAATATCAGATGCAAGATGGTTGAATCAGTCAGTTTCTCAGCGTGAAATATTGTATGTTGTTAATACCTCAAGAACTAATCCCTGAAGTGTTAATCAAGAAAAATGGACTTTTAAAGAAATTTCCTGTTGATGAAATTAAAGATTGCTTTACCTGTTAGTCTCAGAATGTAAAACATAATGCCACTTATGCTTTCATAGACTAAAGGTAACTGAATTTCTCAGAACTGCTCTGGAAGTATAGTATTCCTTTTGAAAATTGAAAACTAGTGAAGATAATGTGGTGTTCAACAGTACGATTTTGTATAAAAACTATTTTTTCTTGATTGATATAAAAACCAAATAAGAAAATAATAGATTTTCAATGAGTTCCCTTGGAGTCTGTTAGATGGCAATTAAGTATATAATTTTACATATAGAAAATACTAATATTTTATGCAAATAATTTTTGTGTTTCAGAGATTCAGCCGAGGTGGTTGTGCATTCGGCTGATGCATTTGCACCTGTGGCCTACCTTCATTTTTTAAAATTACACCTGGAGAATAAGGCAAGTAGATTGCAAATGTCATCTTTCTTTAAAGCTGTATGCATTTCTTTCTATTTTTATGTTGCTTTGTCACAGTTTGGAGTGAAACTACATTTTCTCATGTGGATGTACTTTCAAATAACAATGTACATATTTATTTGAATGTCAGAACTTGCCATAAGGAGAAACTCAACAGAAATGGTACCTTGTGTCGAATGAATGGAGTTAGTATATTTCTGTACTGTTTTTCATCTTGAAACCACAAGATGATCAGCCAACGTGATTCAGTCAAACATATGTGTAACCTGTGTAGTACAGCTGGTCACTCTGCGGAGCACAGCTCTATTAGTGAACTGTATGAACAGTGTTGATTTGCTGGGAGGTGGCATCTCTTTTTGCTGTTTCTGATGTAAAGTGGATGATTTGAAAATCTGTTGACCTGTAAGCACTGGAGTTTTAAATGTAATGGGTTTTATCTTTTCCATATGAAAGATACATCTAATGAATGACTTCAAATCATGTAGAGGAGATTGTCAAAGATCTTAAGGGAATTATTAGTAGTTCACTGGCATTCAGTCTCTTAGTTTATGATTCCATGGAAACAACAGAACAGGAATAGGAAATCTAGTGGTTTAAGTACTGCAGACATTTATGTGAGCAGAGCTAAGAAGGTCAAAACAGAAGTTATTTTTCTTAGTATTTGCCAGCACTTTTCTATTTTTCTTTACATTATTCTGCGGGTAAAATGAATTTTCTTTTTCCTCCTGAACATCTATAACTGCTAGTATTTTGTTGAAGCGAGTGCCTCACTCAAGTAGGAGAGTGCCTTCCTACTACTCTTGCAGTCATCTTTTTATAGGTCTTCCTGCTTTTTTCTACTCTTTGAAGATCACTGAACCTCTTCTAGGTGCAGGGATTGTTACAGAATGTTATTATATTGGTATTTTACATTTCGTGTCTCTTGAGCAACTACATTTCCTGAATTTCTTTCAATAGATCATGCATTCTCCCCCTCCCCCCCTTTTTTTTATTTTATCATTCCAAACAGATAAAATACCTGTACATTTTTCTTCCATGATGGCCTCATTCTTGCTTTGGAAAGTAAATTCTATTTCATCCTGACAATTTGTAGTTTGGGATTTCTTTCAAAAATAAAACATTAAATATTTGCGTGGGAGACTGTGAAAAGGATATGTGAAGCAAAACCAAATAGGCTGAATAAAGGAAAATTTGGGAGCAGGGCATGGTAGGGAAGAGTGATAATATATTAATATTTCTTTGGGGGCACTGACTTTATTACTCATGGCAAACTTGATGCTAAAATGCACCGTACATCACTACAACGTGACAGGCTAGGGAAAATGAAAAACACAGAGCTTTACATAAATCAGGCAAAAAGTCATATTAAAATGCATAACATTTTATATAAGAATCAAGATTTTACTTTTATCTGTTCAGAACCTCTTTTCCCCTTCTTATGTATATGTTTTAGATTTGGTTAAAGCCTCACAGTTTCAAGCAGGGTTGTAGTAAATCATACTTCAAATTCTTTGTAGACAAAGCCGTCACACTGTCAAAGGGGTAAGGTTTACAGAGGCTTGCCCTGGATTTTGGTATATAAACTGATGTCTTATATAGTTAAAAAGAAAATAGTCTATTTTCTGCAGTGGGTTTCTCATAAGAAAAAGCAGCAGAATTCTTTGGCTATACGTTATTTTATGTCATGATAAAATAAGCCAGGTTTTCAGGAAATTATGAATATGGAGAACAAGTCAGTCTTTCAGAGCATAACTTGTTACTAAGTTGGTGTGATTTAACTGCATAATGATAAGAGATGCCTTCAAGATTGATATGCCTGTAGTACTGTACTTTTTCTCACTATTTGTTGCTTACAAGCCTTACATAACTTTAAATATCAGTTAGTAATTCAACGCTTAAAAGCCAATCCTACAATAACAAAGCACTGCAGGGAAAAACTGCTTTAGAAGGAGAACTAATTTTAGTTTCAGGCTTTTAAGGGATTACTGAAAATAGGGCAAAAAATACTCCATTATGAAAAATGTGTAAAAGTAGCCACTTATGTAAGCACTTTGTAGAAACCATTAATAGACTGCAGTGATGTGTAATTCTAATAAGTATTATGACATCAGTTTTGTAATCATGTCAACTGAGAGATATACATATTTTTAACTTTTATTGTATATTCATTTTATCTTAGTTACATGCCACAGGTGTTAATTTTACATTCTTTGAACTTACTTTTATAATCATTATGCAATTATAGGTAGTGTACCTTAGTCTCTGCTGTCTTTCCTCCTCTACAATGTATTTTCTTCAGCTAAAATTCTTCATGTTTAACTACAAAGCCTGCGTAGAAATTTGTTTTCGATTGTTTCTGGCAGCAAAATGAGCCCTTGTGCCTGGGGGAAAATAACATTTTACTCACTGTTCTGGTTTAATACATTACCGTGCAACTTCAAAATGTGTTCTTGCATAATAATTGAAGCTTTTTTTAACACACCCTCTTTTCTTTCGTTAGCAGTGATACAGAAAAGGCTAAAGAGATAAATAAATATAAGATTTTATAATTGAGACATTATTAGAAGTTTAGTAAACATGACTTAACTTTTTGTAGGCATTTTAAAAAAAAACATTAAGAATAAATAATAACGCTAATAGAACACTAATGCTCAAAATTCAGGAATGGCTCATTTACTCCGTTGTAAACAAACAAGGTTACCACTGTGATGTATGTGATACAGACACCATCAACTTCATTGATATTTTACTTTGCCAGTAAGACTGTCACTTTGTACATTTAAAATATAGGATGTTTTTTGTTGAGGACACAGCAATTTCTGAAGCACACTCCACAAGTTTTAAATCAAGTGTATCAGCTTTTATATTCAAAACAAATTCAATTTTGAATATTTTCAATTAGATAAAAATACAACTGTGAAACAGTGGTTTTTTTTACTTTGACAGCACAATGAACTTGCAAAACATTACCTCCCCCCCCCTCCCCCCCATATTATACTATTCTGTTACTCTGGTATATTGGTTTTTGAAACAGAAATTAAAGCTGTTGCAGCTTCTGCTGCTGTGAACCTACTACTTCTGATGATAGTAGCAAACATATTAGCTATCATTCATGCTTTAAGATTCTCTCCTTCCCACGTTTAATAATGAACACTTTGTTCCCCAAGTTCCAGTGAGTAGGAGCACGCAAACATTAAACAATACAAGCTGTGAAACTGCAGCCCCGAATTAGAGGGAGTCATGTAGTTTTCTTTCTGCACTTGGCAGAAGGAAGAAGCCTGTTTGCCTGTAACAGAGAGAGGAATAGTGGCTGCTGCTGCTCTTTCTTATAGCATACTATTGCATTCTGTTTACCTATCATAAAGTGATATTGTGAGGCGTATTTTTTTTCCTCTTTGTAAAAGATCTTGACTTATTTGGGTGGAACGCAAGTGCAAGCAGTTACACCCTTGCTAAACATCAGCAAATCTGTTTCACAGGTCAATTTAGAGATGATTTTAAAAACACTTATAGATGTTATAAAAGGTGTTTGGGAAATATTTACATGCCTTGTGTACTAAAGGAGCATGATCCTGCAGGTTAGCTTTGATTTATGTTTGTAGCCTATTTCTGTCCGGTTCTTTCTGGCCTGAATTATTTTGGTTAATCTCTATTTAGGACTTTAAGTGTAGAATTAGACGTTGTAAGTGATGTCCAAGGGAACAGGAAGGAATTTCAAGTTGCAAAGTATGTTTTGTTGGTGGCATTGTGGGTGGCATTTTTGGAATACTTTGTCATCATTGAATGATACTTCTCCTAGGTAACCTTTACTTTCCCTGCTGCATCATAAGAATATGGATAACCCTTGCAGTTATATTTTCAAAACTTTGTAACAAATAGTGCAAAAATTTTTTTGTACGTTGAGTTATTTCAAACGCTAAGATAATAAATAAAGAATTTTCTTTCCTACTCCATTTGATTGCAGATTCAGTCCAGTTCTCTGAGAAAAGAGAATTTTCTGTTCTCTTTTCATAATGAAGAGACTTTATTTGGAAGTCTTTCAGAGTTAAGGACTATGTGTCTGTGTATTGTACTTGAAATACTGCAAGCAGATGTATGTAGTCTCTCTTATTATTTTTATTTCAAGGAGTTCCGTTATCAAGGTATACCACAAAGAATAAAGAGACAATGATAGTCTTTCCTTATGTTTTCTGAGCTCTCTGCCCCCCTGTATTCTCATTGCTGTGCAGTGGGAGAACTATCAGTTTTGGAATTGTGTTGTGATAGGTTTTTATACCAGTTTCTGTGGTGGAGAATGTAAGCTTTTTAAGAAGGCAATCTGTTGTTTTCATAAAAGACCACTGCAAGGAATTTCAGCTATATCATTCAAAGTCCTAGCTCCAAGTCTTTTTCAACAGGAGAATATGGATTTTGGAACACTGGTGCATTTGCTTAACTTCACTCTGAGCGCACTTGCATCGCTGACATGAGTTATGTGAATACAGTTAAGCATATGCATGGATGCAGGCGCTGATCCAAAATTAGGTTGGTATCACAATGTACAGTGGGTGTGGGAGAAACAGTGTAACAAATGGGAAAATATATTGCGTCTGTGAAGTAACATGAAAATGTTATGTGATAAAATAGGTTCTGTAAGATTTAATTAAAATGTCATTATAGCAAGCTTGAGATTTTGTTTTTAAAGTGATGAGAGTATTATTCAGGGAAAGTTAGTCTGTTTGTGGCAGTCTATAACTTGAAGTTTTAAATTCTTAGATTACTTTCTCTGTCGACAGGAATGGAAGACCAACATTTGTATGAGATTTGAATATAGCTGCTAAACAGAGTCTGGCAGCTCTACTTAGGCTGGCATCGAGCCTCTTTCTCTTCTAGTGCCAGGTTCCACACCTAATACTTCTGCTGTAGCCCACACCTGTGCTGCTGCAGAAAGTGATTGATTACCTATGTTTTTGGAGCATCGTGGGAGTCAGCCTTGAATGAATCATTGTGATATATCGTAGGCATTGAAATCAATGGTAGTCTATAATTATTTTTATGGTCTTTGGTGTAAGAGCCATTGTAGAATTTCTAGTACTTCTTAGTAATTTCCAAAAAATTTTGCAATTGACCAGCTGTTTGTGTGTGTGCGTAAACACAGATGGATGTTTTTATTTATACCTGTAAAGCAATATTGATATAAGCTTAACAATTTATAAAATATTGACATATTTAGGAAAAAGGGATGTTACTGTAGATGATACAAATATTTAATGGGGCATCAATTTGGAATATTTGTAGTATTAGAAAATTACAAAGCTACAGGGGAGTTCTGTAAGTTAGACCAAACCAGTTGTGATACAGTCTGTGAGTCTCACTACATCCCCATGAATTTTTTATGAAGCACATTTTGCAGAAAACATGTTTAGAAACATAGTTGAAAGACCAATTTTCACAGATGGCATAAAAATGGAATAGGTGCTCTTTTCATGTTCACTTGCAGAGTGTATAAATTCAGTCCTCCAGGTTAGGGAGTGGAGAGAAGTTACAGGTCTCTAGTAGTACCTACGCAAGATATCTGCATCTCTAGATCTCTTGAAAGGTAATTACGTAAAGCTTAACAAAAGCGAGAAACAATGTGGCTGTCATACTGGCAAGCTGGAACTTTTCCCTTTCCAGTTAACACATTTTTTCCCTTGTGATGGATTGTTATGCCATATTGAAGTTGAAATCCAGGTCATGTGAAAACAAAACCCAAGGCAGCATTGTGATAGTATCGTTCGTATCACCATGTCTGTGCACGCTTACCCAGGGGGTAGGACCGAGAGGTGCAAACTCTGTATGCTACAGTAGTACTCAGTGAGTGCCCATGCTGCAATGCAAATTGATTGTTTCATGATGGACGTTACAAATTAGCCAGTGAAAGCCACTAATTTAATAAAACAACAATTTGCAAGAAGGAAATGGTAGCACATTTAGCACTTCATGCCTCTATACAGTCTGTATATTTTTATAAAGCGATGTCTTGTGGATAAAAAAATAGTAACTTAAAAAGTAGAAAAAAAGGCATTTTCTTGGTTCTTGTAGATAATCCAACTTAAGATCTATTTCAATTACAGATTTGTGTTCCTGCTTCTTTATTTTCTAAGTCATACCTGAAGGGTTAGGAGCTATCAGGCAGCCCTCTGGGTAACGGCAAAATATATCAACTGACAGCAGCAGTAGAAGGTGTAATTCAATGAGAGGGAAATGGTATAGATGCTGTTGGATGCTTGTATATTTTAATGTTGGAATGCATGTCATGTTTGTGCTAAATTGCAGTTTTCATCTTTGCACTATTATGTTACATTTAGTTGACTTCTTTTAACCTCTCATGTACAATTGATTCACATAAAGTAGATTATTGCCTTGACTTCCATGCCTTTCTTGGAGGAATGAATAAAATAAGGTCCAATCAAAGAACATCAGCCCCTCTCAGAGCATAGCTTTAGTGTTTACAGCGCTTATAAAACTCCCCTTGAGCCCTTTTAGAGGCAGCAGAGCTGTTTCCTCTTATAGGTAATGAACTTTTTGTAATTTAGCCTTTCCTGAGAATTTCCAAATACACTACTTTAACTTAGCTGGATCCTTTCTCTCCAGTGAAGTCAAATATCAGTGTAAATACTGAGTTTTAGTTGCAGACTACTGATGCACACGGTAGTTTTCTGCCTTTTTTTTTCTCACTTTTTTTTGCTTAATATTAAGAGAAAACTTTTGAAGTTGCAGTAGGATGTGTTTTATTTTCCAAAGGAAAGAAAAAAAATAAAATTACTTTTTCTTTATATTTGAAAATGCCTATATTCAAATTTGGTTAATAACTTTTAATATGTCCGATTTTATTTGACAGCTTGATGGGATCTAATTGTTAGAAAGCAGAGAATGGCAGAGGGTCAAGCTTCAGGTGACCTTATGAGTCCTTCATTATATATTGTTAATATTCTTTTTCATAGACGTTTTGCATGGAAATTCCGTAGATAGCACGCTAATTTGTGAGCTAAAGGAATATGCAGCAGTTTCTAATACATATTTAGGGATTGCCAAAGGCTTCATATTTTGTCAACTTTTTATCTTGCTTTATTTGGCTTTATCATAATTTTTGTGAATTTAGTATTCAAGAAGCCTGCAGAAAAATGCATAGTTTAGACACTATATGAAATTTGAGACATTTGAGCAGAAAATTAATCGATAGAATCTGAAGTTACAGCATGCAGTGATGTTTGGTTAAGGTTTATGGATAAATTCTGTCATAATTCATACTGGTTTTAGATGAAGACAAGTAGTATTAGCCACCCTAGTGATCCCAAAGTCAACATGCTCTACAGATTAGGCTGCCTTGGAAAATCAGATGGAAGAGAGTTGGGGTTCTGATTGCTCTAAACTGAAAAAAAAAAAAAAAAATATGTAACGTAATGCTGTAATTACATGACTTACTGAAAATATAACGAACACAGAATTTTGGAAGATTGGTCCGTATGCAGTCTGTCTCTGTGTATTTTGCTTTAAACGGCACGGTAGGTAGTTCCCTCTTCCCAGGCCTAAGAAAGCATTTGAGAAGAGAAAGTACAGTGAATTATTTTCCTTCCTTGTCAAGAAGTTACTTTGGTGTATAAATCCTAGGAAATGCTCCTTTCTGTATCTCAAAACTCTGGGCATCCCAAGCTGTGGTGAGTTTGATGGAAGGATCTTTGTGCAACGAATAGAAAGAGATTATTTTTTTACATGGACTGCATTCATTCAAGGTTCCACAGAGTTTTAAAATTTTCTTGTTAGTCTTTTGCTCTGTTTCAAGTGTTTAGTGACAGTGTTAATTATCAAATTGTTACTTTTATACTTTTGTTCCTTTTTTCGCTTAATTTATACTATTTTTGGAAAACATAGTTGTCTTTTATATAATTGTGGAATAGCATTTCTTCATCATAGTATTCTTTCCATCTCTTATCTCGAGTCTCATAATTTTTCATATCTGTTGTTCTTATTTACTACTAAGTCTGCATGTTTATTCCATGTGATATGTCAGCAGGAGCACATTGTATTCTGCCAGTTTCTGCAATCTAAATAGTGGGAAATCCTAATGCTGTTCTTCCACGAATTGTTCTAAGCTTAACTACCCATTGAGCTGTAGTATTTTTTTGTAATTGAAATACAAAATTTGAATGATAAAATGTACTGATTTCATACTGCTTGTAATGCTGTTTACTTGCTTATTTTATAATGTTTGTCTCAAGCAGGGGAAATCTTCAGGTACATTTATGGTCAATAGCTGTTCTTGTGAGATAAGCTGCAATGATGACTATATTTTCCCTTCATCAGAAGAGGAGGAACCACAGAAAAACATTCCAGTCATCTGGAAGTCTTTGAAACATAATTCTTTGGATTTCAGTGAGTCTTGCACAACGTTAGTTAGAAAAGTAATATTGAGTATTTCATGCCCTGGTGGAGTACACTGTTAATTACTGTAAGAACACTCCTGGAAAGAATGTTTGTGACCTTTAATAACAAGTTTGAAAAAAAAAGGGATCCTACTAAAATGCGTCTTTTTTTCTGATGGGAATCAATAGATCTGTAGCAATGAAGCATTTCAAGTTACTTTACAGAAGAAGCATAACCCATTTTTTTGTTTCTTTCAGAGAACACACATAAATGTGTTCTGTTTGCCTGAATGAAATTACCATTATCTAATAATTCCTTTGAGTGGAGGGATTGAGTTTTATTTAAAAGGTCTAACCACATATATACCCATGCTCTACTGTTTTTAAATTGAAGACAGAAAAGCAAATTCTAAAAAGTAGTACAAAACACAACTTGCTTACTTAGTATATGAGCCTGTCCCCATTCAAGGAACCTCAGGGTGACATGCATGATCAGGTTTAGCAGCCTAGCAAGTTACTGTCCCTTAGGAGAGCTGCAATAACTAATCATATGCCTGATACTAAGCACTGCCTCCAACATGAGGTGGTTAAAACCTGAGTTCATAGATTGGTACTGTCATTGAAGTTCCACAGCATCACTGTTACACTACACCCAAAGATTAGTAAACTTTTCCTGAAAACTAAGTTTCATAGCGTAATAGTGTTTGATATTGAAGAGTATTTAGGCTCTTGAATATGGATAAGTGCCTGGTGGGATGTTAAAAAATGCCTTATTGTGTTACGTGTTTGCTAAGATTATCAGAACCAGGTTAAACACAGGGCTTCCATTAAAATTTGGTGTATAAATTCAAAGATATCCTGTGTCACTTAGGTACTTTTGAAAATTTTAATGTGTCACGTCACAGTGTCACATCTTGTGCCAAGTCTGTATCAAAATAGGTAGAAAAATTGTAAAAGGTCAGCAAAAATGGAAAGAAGGAGGGAAAGTACTGAAATTCTCAGCTAAATACTACTTGTTGGCATATTTTCTGAAGGCAGTGTTAGAGAAGGATTTGTCAAGTAGCATTTGGAAGTTTTGTTACCAGCACACTTAAAAGTAAGTTTTTGTTTTGTATTTACTTGTCTGTAAATATGTTTTGAAGATGTTTTTACAGTTCGTGATTTTTTTTCTTTTCTCTGTGTAAATTCTTTTTACTTAAACAATTTAAAATGTATTCTTGGTTAATCTGAAATCTTTCATTATTTTCATCAGAGTTCTATTCTTTTTTTCCGATAGGTAAGACATTTGGAAGTTCAAGAAGATCCCTGGGTGGCTACCAGTGGTTTTCAGGTATCACTGCTCACTTCCTTCCATCAGAAGGCAAAAATGCTCAAGACGCAGCAAGGGAAGCATTTTCTTCTCTCCGAGGTGCTTTATTCACTTATCTGCTGTTAATTATACTGGTTTTAATATAGTATAAAGTAAGAATCTGTATTGTCGTATTGTTTTTATAACTTTAAATGTTGTGGTTGTCAGTTTCCCGTCTTATTTTGTGTTTGATTGGAATCATTAATATCAAGACTGCCAGCTTTAATATTGAACATATCATAATTTGACTGGCTTTTGAAGACCCTAGAAATCCAGAGTAGTGTTCATATCACTGTAACAACACTATTTCCACAGTACTTACTTGCTTTATATCTTGCTTTATAGCTTTCTTGCAATATATACTGTGTGTGTGAGTATGCACGTGTGCTTTGGATGCTGCCTACTTGCTAAAGCACTTTTGTAGCTACCATAATTTTAAATTAAGTTTTCTAGAAAGCTGTTGCACATTTTGGCATCTAGGATTAGGTCAGTAGCAGTAAATCTCATTTATATTCTTAATGTAAAGGAGAAAATGCTATCTTGGGAATCATGAAATCCATGTTCCTTACTGTCCCTCTCTTACAAGATACTGACATATAAAATAAAATGTTCACATTTTTTGTTGGTTATTTTTTGCATTCCAAATTTTAAGTAAAGCATGTTTATACAGGCTTATTTTCATTCATAAGAATGGAAATATTTTTTTAGTATCTAAATAGGTAGGCTCGTATTCTTGTTCATGAACTTCTGTGAGGTATTGTCCTATAAAATCTTATTTTTTGCATGTGCAACTGAGTATTCATAATTGAATATAGGATGATGAAGAAACCTTAGAATGTTTTCAGAGACAAAGAAATTATACTTTGTAAAAGGTCCTTAGTTTTTGATTGCTTGGAAATGAGCAAGGTGGATGTGATCAAACTTGTAGTAAAAGACAATAGTATTTACTGTAAATCTCCTGGGCTGATAATCTGTAAACTGAAGCAAAAGGGTTGTGTAATGTTTTGTTTTGTTCTCATTATATTTGAATGGAAAACTGCCAGTAAAAACATTATACATTTTTGCCTTAGCATCTGTCAAAAAAGATTGTGTCTCTGACTAGTACAGTAGCCTATTGCTTAAAGCAAATTACTTGCATTAGCTGTATTATAGTTGAGAAAAACAGTAATTTTCTGATCCGTGGTAGAAAGTGTCAGTTCTCACATTTCCTTTCGTTTTTCTCTTTTTGGAAGTGGGTGTGGAAGACTGATTGAATTGTGGTTCTGTCGTGGCGAAGGAAACAATTTGTTTCTGGGAACTTAACTGAGCTGCTTTTTCTGAACTCATGATCTATACAGCAGTTCAGTTTTCGGTGCTATGAGAATGGAAGAAGCACAGGTGTTTTAACCATCTCTTCTCTGGGTTAGCTGATTTAATCGCCTCTAAAGAGGATAAGTGCTGCTAAAAGGATTCAGGAATGGAAATATATTACTAGGTGTTATGAAACATGTGGTTGTTCTGTAAAGTGGATGGAATTCTCCTGTGAAGCTAAGAACTGATTAATGTTTACATTTATTTTCTTAAACTCTTTTGCTAAACTTTTCTTTAGATATCATGGGAAGATGACATAGATGGCAGTGCTTTACATATAAAGCAGCTCTGGTGAAGCTGTACAATGGCAAAGCTCCCTAGGCTTGAGGGAACTACACAGACTTTTATTACATGAAAATTTAGTCTAAAATACTACTTCCTGTAGACAGTTTTGAGGCTGCCTTTTGTGGCTCTTGGCCTAAGGATCCTGGATAACCTATTTAAAAAAAAAAAAAAAAAAGTTGTACCTTGGCCAATGTCATCTTTTGGATCTGTTCTTTTTAGGCAAGTCTGCCTAAATAAGGATGAGTGTGACCTGATCATATTTTATAAATTATTTGGAACAGTGAATGGCTTGAAAGTCAACAGAAAGGTTGTATGGTTTCCCTGTACATCCTGGAGATGTGCTATGTAAGAGTCCTGCCTTGGGAAACGGAACTTGTCAAGAACCCTGGTTCATCATTTATGCCTTTCTGCTAGATACAGTGCTTTGGGAGGCCAATTTTACTCTGCTTACAAGCTACGGAGAAATTATTTCCCATCATTCCTCTAATTCAAGTAAAAGAAAAGGGGATTGTACTTTTATTTACTTTAAGAAGATTTTTTTTAAAATAAATCTAGAAATTCTGAATTTATCCAAATATCTTTGCCTTCAACTTGCTGTACTACTGTTACATGTCCACAAATTTGAGTTAGTTTGTTGGCTTATGCATTTTAAACTTAGACCTGGGTTTGCTTTGTTTTGTTTTTTTCCCCTCCAGTATTACATATAATGCTGCAGAATTTTAACTGCAGGCCAAAACTCTGTCGTCTTGACTAAAATGGCAGCTGGAAATCTGAAAAATGTCCTTGTTTCCTCCTTGACTGATGACATAGCAACTGGTATTGACCTAGTGATTGCTATCAGGCAGTATTCAAATACTTTTATATTTCTGAACAGAATTATCATTATGTGCTAATTTCTCAGCTGATATTTCTGCAAATGTATCTTGACTTCATAGGAGTTCTATTTTAATTGCTATGTAATCTCTTATATCACTTAGTGCATGCCTCCTTTTCTGTCAATGAGAATTCCCAGATAGCCAACACTAATGGCAGTATCACTAAGTAAAGCTGAGACATTTAAAGCAAAATTCAGTATTGGTGTGACCAAACTGAGCTTTATCGAAGTGTATCAACTCCTGAACTGCCTTAAAAGAGCATAGAAATGTATTTCACAAAAACAAATTTTGTTTCTCACTAAAGCAACAGCCAACAGAGATTGTCTTCATACTCGTACTTCTCCACTGGAAAACAAATATATATAGATATGTACAGGTACACACTGTAACAGTAAAGTTTAAAGTCTAGGTTAGGTCACATGGAACTCTGTTATTATGTATGTTCTGTATTCAGAGAAGATTTTGTTCTTCATTTAGTTTCTATTGCTTGTGAGTTACAAAAGGTCCACACTGCAGAGCTGATTCACGTATCTGGTTATTGTATTGATTATGTTTATATTCTCCTTAAGTGCTATGACTGAAATCTTCCTCGCATACCCATTCAGGTGATCTTGACTTCCCAGTATCTTTTCTTTAACTGTCTGCTTGAACTTCCCTCTGCTCTCATCTTTCCTTCATTTCTCCTGTGGCTACTTCTGTTTCCTGTTGTCTGTTTTGCCATTTGTTTATGCGGAGCTTACTATCGCAGTGAGGGTTTTTAAAAACAGCTTAGACAAGCATCCCTCTGGAATAGTATATAAATATTTGATCTTTTCTTTGAAGAGGGTGATGCACTAGAGGACCTGTTATTGTCCTTTCTAGTTCTGTACTTCATTCAAATTCTTTTATAGATTACTAGCATTCATAGACTGAAAATTAAAAAAAAGACAAGGTAATAAAACTTACGGATACAAGGAATTTGGACTGTAACATATCTACTTACATTAATGCATGTTAAGTTTTCTTAGGGCAAGAATTCACCGCTGCTCAAGGTGGATACGTTTTATTTGCATTCTGTTTCTGTACTTTTGGAAAACTAACATGAGAAAGAGTTCCATGAAAAAAATAGGTATTACAGGGAGAAAGCCAGTATGTTAAGGCAACTATTAGGTTTATTACTAGTTGGTTTGCTGAACAAAATCAGGAGGCCTATGCTATCTTACTACACGTTTTAAATATTCTGTCTTTAACAGCTGTATTATTTTTATCCTGCAGCCAATATTACTTCAGAGGGATTGAAACTGAAGGATGTTATTTTGGTTCATCTGTATATGAAGAGCATGAAAGATTTCAATGTTATAAATTCAGTTTATGTGACAGAATTTGATTTGTGTCCACCAGCAAGGTAGGATTAGACTACTGCTTTAGTATATTTATGATACACTGTAATATACTGAATTATTGTTACCATATTTATGAAACTTTTGTCCAAATGTTTGTGTCTCAAAGTCTTAGAAGTAGACTTTTGCTGCCTTCTGGAGTAATCACATCAGGGCTGCTCAACTCAAAACACTAGGGTTGGAAATTCTTTCTTAATGTATACCATAAGGTTTATAAATGCCCGCCTCCTCCCCCCCTCCCCCCCATGGCCTTACAGAAGAATAATACGTTTTTTTCAAGTCTCAGTTCTTCTCTGTGACTTGATTAAACTGACAAGTCTTTTGTATTGGTGGGATGTTATTTGCTTTTGTTTGTTTGCCTTCCTTGACCTGCTGGCAATGCTCCTCTGAATGAAGCCAAGGATATCATCAGTCCTCTTTGCCACAAAGTCATGTTGCTGGCTCATGTTCAACTTGGTGTCCATCAGGAATCTCCAGGTCCCTTTCTGCAAAGCTGCTTTCCAGCCAGCTGGCCCCCAGAATATACTGGAGCATGGGTTTGTTCCTCCCCAGATGCAGAACTTTCAAATTCTCTTTGTTGAACTTTGTGAGGTTCCTGTGTGCCTGTTTCTCCAGCCTGTCAAGGTCCATCTGGATGGCAACATGAAGCTCTAGTGTATTTGCCATTCCTCCCAGTTTTGCATCATCTACAAACTTGCCAGTTTGTACCTGTGTACAAAGGGTACATTCTGCCCCATCATCCAGATTATTAATGAAGGTGTTGAACAGGATTGGACTCAGTGTTGACTCCTGGGGTACACTGCTAGTTACTGGCCACCTGCAAGACTTTGTGCCACTAATCTCCACCCTCTGGGCCTCACTGTTCAGCCAGTTTTCAGTTCACCTCACTGTCTACTCATCCAGCCCATACATCAACAGCTTCTCTATGAGGATGTTATGGGAGACAGTATCAAAAGCCTTATTATCAATGATTATTAAGTCTTTGTAAAAGTGATAAGGTTTGGAACCTTCTAGGTCCTCGTGACAAACCTTATTCACCTTGTTTATTTTGATAAATGCAAAAGCAAAATTCTTAGCTGAAGAGGTGCCCAAGATGCACATCATTTGATGATGGGAGATATTTCAAGACAGTACCAATATATACTTTGTTCCTTATCTTCCCCTGCTTAAATGCATTGGCTGTGTTTGAAGATGAATGAATACCAGATGAGATGGGTCTTTGTCTTGATCCTTTGGGGTCATTCTTAATGTCTTGTGTTTCTATCAGATAACGATTGTTAGGTGGGTAGCTTAGCTGCACTTATGTATTCAGTAAGAATGCAAGTTAAGAATGCAAGAAAAAAATTATTTCAGGCTTCTGAATACACTGATGATAACACTTTTGTTCATAGATCCCTAAATCATAGCTTTTTAATACCTGTCGTTGTACAGAATACTCAACATTGCATCCAAGTCCACCCCTGACATAACAAAACAGCTTAATGGTCTAGGTATGCAGTATGATTCCTACGTTATTTGGGTGTGTTGTGTTTGTTTTTTTTTTTCTTTTTGAAATTGGATAACAAACACCTAGCCTGTGAAGTTTTTTGTTCTGCTTTTTTTTAAAGTTATATGTTAAAACTAATTTTCCGTTTGTAAATTCTATATTGCCTTTGTCAAAAGGGCTTATTTCTTATTACAGTAATTTATGTTCTTAAGCATCTGAGATAATATGCTCAGTATGTAGAACTGCTATAGCTTGAAAAATTCAACTTGGATCATAGATTAATACAGGTTGGAAGGGACCTCTGAGGGTCATCTGGTCAAATCCCATGCTCAAAGCAGGGTCTACTCTGAGGTCAGACCTCATGTCTTACTTTTAAAACCATCTGTTTAGCAATTTTCTAATGTAAAATACAATATTCTCTATTCTTATGAAAAAGTATGGGGTGTAGTATAGGCATGTGCATTTTAAGTATAGCATGACAAATAGTTGAATGATGTTGTTAAAGTAATATATATCATGATAGAGTCACATTCTCCTACGCTGTCTGGGTGTCAGAAGAGACTAAAAGAGAGCAGGAAGAGGCTTCTTTGAGATGCTGGTTGTAGGCCAGAATTACTAAATCGCAGAGAGATGGAATGTTGGTTGTGTGTGCCTTAAGAGGAGGGGTCTAGTCCCAGCTGTAAACTACACAAAAATGAATCTCTGTTCCTATGTATCTTAAGTTCTCTTTGTGACACATCCCCTTTTCCCGATTTAGCGTCTTTCATTTCTCATGATGCTACATGTTTTAAGCCTTCACATTTGCATAGCCAGCCACATAATCTTTCGTCATTAAAATAACAGGTAGAAAGATTAGGAAGTTGCAGGAAAATGGCTTTTTATGATTACTTTTATGGAACGAACAGATTTATGTTGCATTTTGTTCAGAAGAAAAATTATACAGCGGTTTGCATGGCTGCATCATTGCATTATGCACAGAGACCTGGTTGTGGGAGTTCTCACAAGCAATATGCTGGAAGCACTGACTCAAGGGTGTGGATCTGCACTAAATTTGCAAAATTGTCTTGAAAATTTACCAGCCCAAGCAGAAAATCCATTCATCCATGCTTATGATGATGGTAATGAGGAAAAAATACTGTATTTGCATGTGGGAGGAGGGGAGAAAAATAGCTTTCTTGTAAGAAATAAGCAAGATGAGAAGAATTTTGTAAGGTTATGTTATATGATATGTAAAGAGAACAAGTAATTTTTTGTTGGATTCCTGCTGGGAGCTAAATGACTTTTTTATGCATGGACTGCAAAATATAATTACTTCTCAAGCTTTGAAATGTTGATTTCCCCCACCACACGCCCCACATCCCCTGCTTTTCTCTGGCCACATGCAACAGACCATCTGTCTGTTTGTCTGTCCATCCAGGCACTCAGTCTTCCTTGGAGCAAACAAAAGTGAAATTTTTAAATGAATGCTTAGCTATGTTTTCAGTCCTGTCACAAGTGTGTCTCTGTCATGCAACTTGAAGTATAACAGAAAAAATGTGTTCAGTATTGCATGATAACATATGAGAAGTATGTAAATGAAAAAAAATAAGCTGCTGCTTTTTAGAAACCTGAATCTCTAGTCCAGCCATTGGAAGGAGATTCAGTGGAAAATGCATGGAGGTAAGAATATGATACACTCTGTCTAAAGGCTGCTTAGCATAACTTACCTGGCATGTATAAGATTGTGTGGTCGAGGGTTTTTTTTTGATGAAAGAACTCATGTATTCTTAACAGTGATATACATCGTAAAAGTAATCAAGTGGAAACGAGCCACTGGCTATGATGCTAGTTTCTTCTTGGTAGTGGAAATTTAACTTGTTGGAGGTCTGAAGTTGATCGTTATTTTGAGAGGAGATAACTGTGTAGATGCTGGTGGATTGTTGTGATACTATAGCTTTGGTTTAAGTTCCTGACAAAATTTCATAACTTAGTATCCAAAAGAAAAACCCATGGAAAATAAATGCTGAAAGTTGGTGCAAGCAAACTTTCTGTTTGAAAAAAATAATTGCCTTGTGTTTTCAGAGTATGTGTGGAAACCCTGTTACCTGATGGAGTACTGTTTTGCATTGACTGCCTTGCACACAAGTACAACGTTGCAATGGATGATGTGTTACGTGAAGAAAAACTGGTCATGCATGTACAGAGCATTTCCCACTGGGCACCTGCTAGCATAGGACCTTACAGTCAGTCAGTCAAGGTAGGGAATCTTTGTTACTTCATGTGAACTACATGTCATTTTACTGAAACAAGTACAGTTATAAAGTGTCCTTCTTTCCCATCTGAATGTGCAAAAGAAAATGGGGGGGAAAAAAAAAAGAAGCATTTTGAATTTTTATTTTTAAAGCATGGACAAAACAAAAATTTAACCTGCATCAGTCTTTCATTTCAACTTTTCATAAGACAAGTTAAATTATTCTTTGCAGAGAATCTCAAGAACAGCCTACTTTTGTTGTATATTAGACGTTACACATAGACTTTTATAATCCACTTAGAATATAAGCAGAATTTAGGAACATCTGAGGATATTTGAAATTTCTTTGTTAAAGCAAGCAAGTTCAAACTTTTTTATAGGTAAGTCAATCCTAAAATGCTTATTTAATGAAATCCTTGTTGAGGCTATTGGTACTGCTTAACCATTTAAAAGCACAGCAAGGTTGAAGGACTGTTCTTTTTTTTTCAATTTAATAACAAACTGAATAGAATATTACACACTATTTTAAAGTATCATGGAAAAGTGGACCAAAATTTGATGAAAAATCTTTTTTTCCTAATATGGTACCTCTTGCCCAGCTAGTACCATTCAGACAGTTGATGAATTGTCTCACCTTTTCTGTTGCAAAAAATGTATATATTCCTTTCTTACCAATATTCCTCTTGTGTAATACGTTGTCCAGTCCAAATTATTGTGTTGTGCAAGCTGATTTAAGCAACATGTTATGGCACCTGTTTTAATTTCCTGAAACTTAACTTAGAGTCTGCAAGCCCACATAGTATAATGGACGCACAATTGTACTTTGTTTTGTCTTTTTAATTTTCCATAAAATGGTATAATCTTTCTTAGGTGGGTTTTCAGAACTTCCTTGGACTATGTATGGGCAGGTATTAAGTTTTTCAGGTCACCAGCGCAAGTATAGCCCTTCAGCATGTTTTAGGAATAGAATATATTTTCCAGAATAAATAAGGAAGGAAAAAAAGTGGGTTTTATAATCTTTATAGTCAACAAAAATGATTTAAAATTATAGTAATTTTATGATGATGACATGTTGATCAGTTTTATATATTTGAGGAACAGAAGCTTAACGATCTTAAACCAGTAAGTGGTTATTGCCTTATGTTGAGTATATGTAGATCTTGTTTTTCATTTGCTCGACAACAATTGAACAATTGAATTGTTGTCTTTTCAGTCCAATATGAAGTTTGATGGACACAGAGGGATCATCATGTATTTTAGCAGTGTTTTTGCTCAGTTCAGAATAGGCCAAGGACTGTAATATTCAGGGTATTGCAAGTTGGAATTGATGTGCACTGGCATGTAAGAGCGGAGCTGGCAATGGAAGGGTGTAGGTAGTTCATGCAAACTATGGAATTCACACTTCAAGCTCAACAAATCACTCAGCAGAGCATCAGTTTAATTCTGTAGGGACCTTACAGGATCCTGCCAACAGCGCTAAGAGGACAAAAAGTAAAAATTTTAAATTTACCATGAGAATATCCTGACCTCAGTCTGATAGACACCAAACAACAGTGGCAGAATGAAATTAGGACTTTCAAAGTATTTTTAGCAAAATCAAACTTCTTCCTCTTTTGGGGTTAACATTCTTTAAAAACAACTTCAGTCTTTCTACTTGCAAGATGTAGATGTAAACTATTGTAAGATGCAATATGAATGACTTTCTTATAATTAAGAAAAAACAGAGACCATTTAATATATTTTTCTTGGTCCAACTCTTTTATTGGTGCAGAAACCTCTGCCAATCCTAATGTTTATATCAGCAACTGGTATGTAAGCTACGTTAGGGTTATTGTAAAGGCTGTACTGCTGATCTCAGTAGTGTATAACAAGTTCTCTGATTATGTCCTTCTAACAGTAGTACCACAGCTTGTCTAGGCTATTCAGTCTGGGAATATGTGATGACACATGATTTGCCTTTCTCCAGATCTTTGTGTCACAGTAGGTACCAGCCCAGTTTGTACTGGTCATTAGTGGTAGTAACTTGGTATTTTTACTAAAGGTGCTTCATGGTTTTACTTCTCACTGTTGTTTATCAGATCGTTATTTTATTTTCATGTTTTAATTTTGTTTTACCAATGAATTAGAGGATTATTCAAGACTAAGCAGTAATTACTAGCTTATATAGAAACAGCTTACTTACCATTTTCACAAAAGGTAATGGCACAGTTGTACATCAGGGAGTTAAACATGAAGATGCTCTGCAAAGCAGCGTTGGGGAGTGAGTAATTTATACTGAGAGCTTATTCATGATTATTTATTTTGCAAGAACATTATTTGAGCATTTATGAACTGTGAGCATAGTTCATTAAAAAAATAATAATTGAAAAACAGTCCAGTGCAGCTGAAACACTAACCACAAATACTTATCTAAGAACACATGGAAAGTTGACAGTGTTTGTACCAGATGTTCTTCTAGTATGTTAATGTAGTTTAAAAGTCTGTTTGCACTTAGAGTTTGTTTGCTTTGGCAAAGTTGAGAAAATGTTTTTCTATCTGTAAATGAACAAATAACCTGCCACAGTAGAATTTATCTTACTCTCATATTCTACAATAATTTTTAGGGTGACATAATGTATTTTATACACATACTGACATACATACATACATCTATGACTTGATTTTGTCTGTTGAAGCTTTCAGCTTTTCCTTGTGACCTCAGATCTCTTCCTCTGACAACTGCCAAATCCCAGTTTCAGCCATCCTTCAGGCACCTTTTTCTGAGTTTTCTCCTCCGCACTGTCTGAACTCAATAGCACAAAGTTAAAAAACCAAAAAAGTATTCTTACTTTCTGATTCCAATGTCCAGATCCCTAAAACTTGATCAAAATTGGCTTCTTTTTTTTTTTTTCTGTTTACTTACCTTACAATAAATTATTTTTTCCTTTCATTTTTCTGATCATCAAGGCATGATACAGGAACAGATAATACTGTAGGAATGATAGTGGGAATAAAGAGTCTTGCATCTAGTTTAAGACAGTGATACTTGCAGTGGCTCTAATGTTTCCTTGCTAAGAAGACTTAGTTCCTACTCTTGCAGTGAAGCTGAAAATGGTTTGACAGATATAGTGCACAATTTGTAGCAGATGGCTTTAAAAGGAGAAGGTGGTGTTGGAAATAGCCTTGTCTATTATGTACACAAGGAGAGATTACCTGGCTACTTAAACTATCTGACTGGTTGCAGTTTTCCAAAGGCATGCTTAGCTGTTAAACAAAATGCATATTTTAAGTAATCCATGCATTTAGGAATGCATGAGTTATCCTTGTAAGATCAGCTGAAGAAGGATGAAGAAAGAAAGATGTCAGAAAATTCCTATTAGTGAATCAGGGATTGAAAAAAATCATGGTATGATTCATAAAAATATAGTTAACCCTTTAAAATACTTCTTTTTTTCACATACGTACAGCTGATTGGTTGTTTGTTTGCTTTCTTCCCATCTTTTCCTTTTGTGATTCAACAACAGTATGCTAATTACATTATTTATATTATATTACATTATATTGTACTATACCATGTGTAGTAATATAAGGGTAGAATACTTGGAGCTTCCAGTGGGTGGAAAAGTGATAGTCAACAGTTCAAAGTCTAAATCGTGTTCCTCTGGGATTGATGCTTGGGATGATACTCTTAACGTCTTAATCAACAACTTGGACAATGGGATTGAATACACGCCTAGCAGGATTGTGGATGACAGTAATTTGGATAGTGGTTGATGCACTGGAAGGCAGGGCTTCTATTCAGAGATACCCAGACAAGCAACTGATGACAGGAGCCTCACGAAATGGAACAGAAACGAAGGAAAAGTCCTGCAGTTTGGATGGAATAGTCCCATGCAGCAGTGTAGGTGGGGACCGTCTAGGTAGTAGATCTGCGAAGAAATAACTAGAGGTCCTGATTATCAGCAATCTAAGTATAAGTTGGAAGTGCACCTTTGCAGCCATGAAGGGTAACTACAGACAAGGCTGCATTAGCAAGGTGGTAGCCAGCAGGTCTTCAAAACCTGACTGCACAAGGCCCTCAGCAAACTAGTCTAATGTCTAAGTTAGCTCTGCTCTAAGCATGAGGTTGAATTAGGTGACTCTAGAAGTCCTTTCCAACCTAAATTTGTCAGATTATATGATTATTAAAATTACAGATTTACTGACAGAATAACAGAAAGGAAACAGTGTTATTGTAGAAAAAAAAGAAGTGCTTGCCATAAAACTTTCTGTTGAGGAGATCATTAATGGTTATGTATGGAAGAGCAATTAAGACCCTGTAACTTTAGTAGATGAAAGAAAGCAAGTTGTACTTTAATGGCATTGGCATGCCCGCTCCTATATAAGTAACCTTGTCACTGATGTAAAAGTTACAGTTACTTCCCTAGCCGTTGCCAGAAAAAGTTATGTGTAATGTGAGGGCAACCTGGAAACTGTTCGAAATTGTATGGAGACTGTAAGTACGCAAGTAAGAAAACAATGGGACTAAACTGAACACTGCGTCTTTGTTGTTCATTTCTGTGTTACATCATATGCTTATTAACTGAAGATTAACCAACTTGTCTATGAAACATTTTATTTAATTATTACCATTGGCCAGAATTGGCTGTTGAATCAAAGCTGTCTGTTACCACTGAGGGACGTGGCATACAGTCACGCCCTGCATCACAAAGTCCACCAAATAGCAGGGGTTAACTCTATTGCCTCTTGGAGTGTACCCTCAGCTAGGAAGTTCCAGTTTATTGATGAGACATCTTAAAAAGAAACATTAGGGAGAATTAGAAGTGCTATCTTATTTTAAGTAGATCCTTGCTTCTGTCAGTGATTTTGGTTCATGCCTCAAGGCATGCAAAAGTAGAAGTCAGTCATTGATCCTGATGTTGAGAATGGGATCAGTCATCACTGGTAAGAGTCTCCGGTGTGCCCAGAATATTTGAAATGGGTGTTTAAAGGGAAATTTGGAATGATTTTTTGGGGTTTTGGATCCAAGCTTCTTGCTTTCTAAGAAGCTGAAATATGAAGAGATAACTAAGCATTTGAGATAACAGCATGAGGGACAAAATGTGATTTTATTCCACACCACCACCACTTGCTGGGAAGAAAACCAAGGCTGTCCTCTTAGTGTGCTCCAAGACATGTTAGTATTAAGGAAAATTACTGAATTATTACATAAGTGTATAGTAAGTGATGTTCCCCATAGAATGCTTTAGGGCTTTTCATCTTCACTTCATCATCATTAGGTTTATGTTCTGGTGAAAATGCACCAGGATGGTCTGTGATACAAATTTAGATGCAGGCAAGAATATTTTAGCATATGTATCTTGGAAAGAGTTTTCTACCAAAAATGTTATATGTAGTTTATAAACACTTAAAAATAAGTCATAATGAGTTGTTATAAAATACAGGAAAAATGTTGGTGTGTTTGGAAATGGAAAAATTACTCGATTAGAAATGCGTCAGAGGATGAAATCTTCAGTTTCACAGACCAGGAGTAGCTAATGTTAGGAACTATTACAGTGAAATTTGTAAAAACCCTATTGCTTAGTTACGGAATGACTAATTGTTGTGATTTTTTTTCTTAGTCTGGAGATTTGAACTCATTTATAGATAAGGGATCAAGAAAGATCTGAATATTAGAAGTTTTGTAGCTTTCAGTATCTGAATCAGTAGTTAATTTAGGCAGTTTGGTAAGATATTTTATGGTATTTTTTTATGGTTTGATGGGAAGCATGATATCCTGAAGTAGATTACCAAATATATTGTTTTTTCTTATGACTTGATCCTAAGTCCTGTCTCCATCATTTATTTCTTAGGAAATTAGTAGATTTCCTCTTCCATTCTTTCACTCTGTTTTTGTTGTTGCTTGCATAAATCAGGAATGAGGGATTTACTTTGTATTGTGATTACTAAGTGGATTACTATAGTGAAGAGTAAACTGTATAGTTAAAACCAAGTGATCTATCGTTTTCTGAGAGTCAGAAGTTATTATACAAGAATCTTTTTCAAATGGTGCTGACTTTTCTTCATTGATATAATAAAGTCTGATCCAAGTGGCTATTTAGCTAAGAATATCATCTTCCTCAGTTTATCAGTTTGAGGTAATTACTCAAAATTATTACTCAAAAGTATTGCTCTGCCAAGGAAGAGGCCACAAGGTTTAATTCTGGGTGTGCTATTTACAGATTAATTAGGACATTTAACTTCATTTTTAATACTAACGGATTAATCCCATAAAAATTAGTGATCTCGGAGGAGTCAGTTGTCAACTTCTGACAGGATCTCTTTGCCATAATCTATTAAAATGCTGCTTTTATCTTGTCTTGCCTGTGTCATATTTTATGGATTTTTTCATAAACACTGCCTATACTTCATAAATGTCTCAATTTTCTAGTCTATTAACATTACTTCAAAAGCAATTGATAAAAGAGTAGGGCATGCATGAAATAATACACCAATAATGTGAAGTGCTGGAGGCAAGAACAGTGGGTAGTATCTTCACAGCTTGTGAGCTGAAACAATGAAAGGATGTTTTATCTACTACAATAAAGAAACAAATGATCATTTTTGATAGTATAAAAAAGATTGCTAGTAATTGGGCAGATGAAAAATGGGTTACATGGAAAATATAGCACATTTTGAAAATAACTGATTTGAGAAAACAAACAGCTGTGAGCATATATTTGCATTTTCCAAACCTTTCCCCTTCGATTATGATGGGTATTGCAGTCATTTTCACATTGTAGATACCATATTTTTAAATACTTGCAGTGAACTTCGAAGTAGGCAAATATATAGGATTCATAAGGAAATACGCATTTATGAATGAGGAGTTAAAAAAAACTATGCAAAATGAAAATACAGAAGTAAATGACCACTTTGGAAGTGTTCATAGTTGCCTTGGATTTGTGATAACTAACAAGTTAAGGAAAGATGAAACATAAAGGATCATTTTAATGAGAAAAAGTATTTTGTCTTTGCTTTTACTACATTTGTGTGAGAGATCCCATTTTTCCAGAATTTATCATGCAAGTTTCATTCATGAAATGGAGCAATTCACCTTCCCTAAGGTTCAAAACACAAATAGTGATTAAGTCAGAAAACAAAGAACATAAAAATGAACATAAAAATGAAGTGCAGCTTGTGAGAGGTCTCCATATGCAGGATATATGTAAGTACACAGTATTGTAAATAAAATTACATTAGATAAAATCTTAAAAGTAATAGAAACTTCTAAAAAAGCATCTATCACATTGTCTGTGCTTTTAGGTATTCTGAGCTCACACTCTGAAGAGCATCTCAGCTCCCGCTCACATCTAAGTGGCTCTCAGAAATCAGATGTGGAACTGACATGCTCAGTGCCCCCTGTGTGCATGCCCTCATTTAGAAAACATAAATGTTAAAACAGATGAAGTTACACTTGATATCTGTCTGTCAAAGCTTCAGTGGCCATCTTTTTACACAAAACAGATTAAGGCACTGTTGCTGGTTTCAGCTGCCTAATTTAGGACAATCATTCAGTATCAACCCCTCAGTTCTGCTTCACTCTGTGTCTATTAAAATTTACAAGGTAATTCTCTGTTTGCTTGAAAATTCTCTGACTGTGTAAACTTTGATGGGTGCTGTTGCCATCTGGGAAAACAGTCATCTCTCTGTTTTGTCTCCTAGTTCTGTAGTAATTCAGATTTAAGAAGGTGCAAAGCTAAACCATGCTCCCCAGAAGAGCTTAAATATGAGGAAAGGAGAAGGATGGCAGTTGTGTTTTGCTTAGGAAATGTAAAAATTAAGTCCGGGTCCCCTGTAGCCTGTGCATTTGATCGAGAGCTCACGCTTCCCAAATGTTAGTCTGCAGGGAATACTAGTGAGGTACTTCTCACTTTCCTCATTCAAAGTAACAGTTCAAGGGTGGGGGACCAAGAAAGAAAGTGTTAAACTTCAGTGTGGTTAGAGAGTTTAAACCATGGTGAGTGTAGATATCCTTGCTCTCGGGACTGTTTTTGGTTTATATGCGGCATCTCTGTAAAGTGGGAGATGTTTCCTGTGTCCTCAGATAAGGAGGCCTACCTTTCAGTTCTTTTGCATCCTGAAAATGTGGTCTAACTTTTGCAGTAAGGTAGCAACATCATCTTTTTCTTCAACTGTAGGTAAAGGAGCAATTATTTGTCTTTTTTTTTTTTTTTTTTTTTTTTTTTTTTATTATTGAGAGGAATTGTGCAGACACTAGAATTTCTTCAGTCCTGGACTGTGACTTTCCATCTGACTTAGGGTCTGTCCTTCAGACTGGAATTTAGCTCTGAGTTTAAGACAATGTGATGTATTTCATTGCTTCTAATTGGCTGGTTTAGAAAGCTACGTGTTCATTGTGCTAGCTGTTGTAAATCCAAGTAAGTTTTTCATTCAGAACTGTGAATATAACACAAAAAGAGAGTATCTTAAAAGCTTGATCTGTAGGTCTGTGAGAATTTTTTTCGTTGGTTAATAGAAAATAACCTTTTTAAAATAATCTCAGACAGCATTTTCACTTACCTAAGAGAAAGAGGACTTAACATTTTTGTGGTTTGGACTTCTACCTTATTCTGACAGTTCTCAAGCCATATTATATGCTCAGCATGAGTAACCTTATGTTTACTGATAAACCAAATTATTTTTCAATGTTCTAATAAAGCTTTAAGCCTGTGATTACAGCTTAATTATTGGCAAATACAAATACTTTCCTCATAATGACACACATGAAGGCTGGTGGCCTGCAATTTGGCAGTCTTATGGAAATGTGTTATTGTACTAAGTCTATGAGCAGTTACGTGTGAATATACCTCTCTCTGGGGGAGGAATCCCATTGAGTTCTGCTCGTATACTTAAATTTTATGTGTAAGAGTTTAATTTATGAGTGAAAAGCTCGCAACATTTATATTAATGGAAAACCTGCCCAGGATTTAGTAATGAAGATGAATCATAGGTTGCTTGATTACTATGAGCAGCCCATTCCAGGTAACTACTTGTTCCCTCCACTTGACGTGAATATCATACTTTCCAAGCAACTGAATGTGTGCAATGCATGACTGAATGTGTGCTGGAAATCATATTTCCAATTCTTCTAAGCATTGCCTTGATTTTTCCAGGCACAATCCCTTGGTATCTGAGAGGTTTTATTTAAATTTAAATGTATATTTTCCTACTTATCCTTCTTTGTGAACAATCTTGTTTTTTCTTATCTAGCACCCATCAAGTCCAAAAGAATGTTTCGTCTTTTTGAACATCGCTCTGTAATTAAAGGGCACATAGAGTAAGTGGTCTTCAAGTCATACCAAGCCAATTCCAAGATAAGAAAATCTTCAGCATCCTGTTTTCAAGCCCAGCTGAATCTCTTCAGCAACCTGTGATGTCAGTGATATGCTAACCTTGGTACCTTCTACCAGAATGAAAATCTTTAACATAGCATCAACAGTATAGCAGAAACTATGGCTCTTAGTGTATTTTGAACACTGTTATAAACTTTGGACCAGTAAATGACTAACAGTTTTCTTTCATGATGTCCCAAGAGGGGGACATCGTAATTTAATAATTACATAATTTAATAATTACAATAAACCACACTGCTATTTGCTTGCTGATCCTGTTGTCGCAAGGGAGTCCGTCCATGGTATTTTACATACTGTATTTCCACTCCCATAAGAAGCTTTATTTCCTAGGTTTTTTAAGGAGGGCTGATGCCAAAGATTGGTTTGAAATTTTGCTTTAAGATAAAACGAATAAAAAGGGAAGCAACTGTATAAGAAACAACCATAGCAATATCTAATCCCAATCTTATTTTACAATATTATCAGCCTAAATAAACTGACCAGCTCTGTCCTTGGCAGAGACCAGTGTTTCTGACCTATGAAAGATAGGAATAATTAGTGTTAGGGAGAAAATGAGAGGATTTTTTTTTTTCACCACGTTCTTAAAAAGAAAAATGTTTTGAAGCCATTCCCAGTGCTATTGCTTCATATGACAAATGCCAGAAGATCACCAATGTCATCAAAAACATAGGATTAAAAAATTTATAATAGACAAAACCGCACCTTCACTTGTTATACTTATTGTCTTAGTAAAAGATTTGGCTTTGTAATAACCAGCAATAAATAACATGATCAGAAACTGTCACTGAGAGAAGTGCTTTACAATCCCTAAGATTCAATGTCCACGTAGTGATTAAGAAAAAACAGCAAAAGGCAGAGTTGTAGTAATCATAAACCATGAGGACTGTATAAATGAAGCTGACACTAGTGGCAAAAGCTCCCGAAGAGAGACTTCAAAGAGATCGTCATTTCACTTTTGAGATCAAGGAAGTGTATTCACCCTGACTTGCAACTTCGTCTCTTCATCTCTTGACCTTTGGATTAAGCATTTGACACTGTCCCGCATGACATCCTGGTCCCTAAACTGGAGAGACACGGATCTGATGGCTGGACCGCTCACTGGATCAGGAACTGGCTAGGTGGCAGTACTCAGAGGGTTGTGGTCAATGGCTCAGTGTTCAAGTGGAAGCCAGTGACGAGTGCTATTCCTCAGGGGTCAGTACTGGGACCAGTGCTGTTCAACTTTTGTCAGCGACATGGACAGTGGGATAGAGAGTATCCTCAGCAAGTTTGCTGATGACACCAAGCTGTGTGGCACAGTCAACACGCTGGAGGGAAGGGATGCCATCCAGAGGACCTGGACAGGCTTGAGAAGTGGGCCAGTGTGAATGCCATGAAGTTCAGCCAAGCCAAGTGCAAGGTCCTGCACCTGGGTCATGGCAATCCCAGGCACAAATACAGGCTGGGCAGAGAATGGATTGAGAGCAGCCCTGAGGAGAAGGGCATGGGAGTGTTGGTGGATGAGAAGCTCAGTGTGAGTCAGCAGTGTGCACTGGCAGCCCAGAAAGCTGACCACATGCTGGGCTGCATTAAGAGAAGTGTGGCCAGCAGGTCAATGGAGATGATTCTGCCTCTCTACTCTGCTCTTGTGAGACACCACCTGGAGTACTGCATCCAGCTTTGGAGTCCTCAGCACAAGAAGGACATGGGCCTGTTGGAACGAGTCCAGTGGAGGGCTATGAAGATGATCAGAGGCCTGGATCACCTCTGCTATGAAGACAGGCTGAGAGAGTTGGGTTTGTTCAGCCTGGAGAAGAGAAGGCTCCAGGGAGACCTTGTAGCGGCCTTCCAGTACCTGAAAGGGCCCTACAGGAGAGATGGGGAAGGACTGTTTATCAGGGAGTGTAGCAATAGGATGAAGGGTAACAGTTTTAAACTGAAAGAGGGTAGATTTAGATTAGATATTAGGAAGAAATTCTTTACTGTGAGGGTGGTGAACAGGTTGACCAGGGAAGTTGTGGATGCCCCATCCCTGGAAGTGTTCAAGGCCAGGCTGAATGGGGCTTTGAGCACCTGGTCTAGTGGGAGGTGTCCTTGTCCATGGCAGGGGGGTTGGAACTGGATGATCTTTCAGGTCCCTTCCGACACGAACCATTCTGTGATTATTTACTATCTTTCTCAGATCCATAGACAAGGGAACCTGGGCAGGTCTGCTACCATACGCTCCTTCGATGACTATGCCATCCTTGAAACCTTCACCGAAACCTCAATCCCTTGTTATGCACACAGCAAGGTTTCTGCAGAGAACAAGAGACTTTCTCAACAGATTCCGTAACATAGTCTCTTGACCACAGCCTCATAGCCTTCTGCAGTACCTCTGTTCTGAAAGCCAGTATGCCACCTTGTGATGGTACCCCCTTGAAGGTTTATAAGAAAAGGACCAAAATTTGAAAACGGAAATAAACATCTCTATTTCTCCATGTGAAGAACTGTGTTTTCACTGATCTCGCCTGTACCTGATTTTATAAAACAATATGAAAATAACCTCACAAGTAGCCAACTTTTTAATTGGCGGCCTTGAAAAAAAGTTTCTAAATAATAATACTGTGGTATCATGGCATATCTGACATACACAGATGAAAATTTTGTATGGACTGGAAACAGACTCCTTTATTGATTTCTACTACAAATTCAATAATTATCAGCTTTCTGTCAGGCCACCTTTGGAATGTTCCTACACCAACATTACTTTCCTAGATGCTTTCATCAGTATCAAAACTGTAACTTAAAAATTGCAGCATGTAGAAAAAAATATGAGTCCACCTATTTTCATTAAAAAAAGTCTGTACCAAACTACTAAAAGTTGTAGTGTAGAGTCAGACCCTTAAGTAAGACATTTGTTCTGAGCAGAACACTTGGTATGCTCATCTCAGTCATCTAAAGGGGGGTTTTAATCTATAAAAAGACTCCTGTGAAAAGAGCCACCCAAATACAGTCTTAGGAATTACTTGAAAGGAAATGCCATTACTAATCCTAAATCCTTAGTTGTCATGTACCATCCATCCACGGAACTTTCAAAACATCATTACACAGTTACAGCCTATAGCAGAAAAAAGATCCTACTTTGGAAAAAAAAAAAATTGTCCAAGAAAAATCTTAGCAGAACCGCGCATCCTAGTGTTCAGAACAGCCCTCTTGCCTTGCTGAGCTTACCAGTAGAAGCAAATACTGTGCAAAACCAAGTAACACTTAGTGCATCAAGAGTGTGCCTGAGCATGAAATGGAAAACTTGGCAAGACAACTCTAAAGTAAATATGCTGCTATATGCTTTAGAGCCTCTAACCTACCTACCTGTCCTAATGTCTCCTAAGCAGTATTTTCTTCTCCTTTACCTCCTCTGCTGAAATTTCCTCATCTCCATAGTTTCCATTGTTCTTATAAAGACAGCACAATTGATAACTTATGTAGTTCTCACCTTGTTTTTAGCTTCAAAAGCTGTTGCATTTGTTTCAGACCAATCACCTACATTATCTCCTATCAACATGCGCCTTATTCATACTTTTTCTGTTTCTTCGAGTTCTGCTTCAGTATGTTTTGAGGGAGGGATCATAATCCGGGTTCAGACATCTTCTTAAAAATTATGTATTCACTATTGGCAAATTTATTTGGGTCCACTACATTATCTTGGCATTTTGGCACCACAAATGTTCCATCCCCCATCCCAGTTTGTTTTCGTTTGTGAATTTGATGCACGAGAGCCTGAGGGTTGAGCTCAGTAACTGAAACATTGTCTCTTTCTCTAGAGGTTGGGTTATGTGATTATTGTGACAGGTTTGAAGTGCTCATGTTCTTTCTCTTTGAATTTCCACTAGATTAACTGTTTGTGAGCCATGCCCTGCCCTAGATACTTTGTCCCTAGACATTCTCTAACGTATACAGAAATGTCTTGGTTCTTTGTGTAGCTGGGATTTCTCCTGACTAAGTTTATCCAAATTCCACTTGTGAGGACACCTTGTGTTACTGTGTACCTACTGGGGCACTCAGATGGACCAATCTTTCTTCCCTCTTTGCTTGTTTCCTACAGCTCTCCTTATACTTGTTCGTTCATAGTAAGACACCTTCTGCTGTAGTGCAGTTTTATGGGAAGGTATCCAAAATTTACCAGATGTTACAAGACATCAAGTTAGTAATTTCTTCACCTTTACTTCTCTGCAGAAGTACTCTTCTTCTGAGACACCAACATCTCCTGATAAGCATAGCTGTGTCTTTGTGTAGTACTGAAAGTAAGTTCAAGCTGACCTGGTTGTGATAAACTGGTACCCTCTGCATCATTACACACTGAAATAGTGTTCAACATCAAAATGTGTCAAACTTCTTTTTTTCCATCCATCTTTTGATACTTCAGTGCTGGTATCTATTTTAAATGTGAATTTTTTTTAATGTGAAGTCTTTGCTTTTAGCTGTTTTTTACTGCTGAAACCATAGTTGGGCAATTCAATCTGAAGCACTGTGCTGCTCTTCAAGCTGTTTTCCTTCTTGCACTCTAAATGCAAGTAAACCACATGGCATCTATCTCCCTCAGGCAGTACATGCAAAGGTAGTTGTCTAGAGAGCCCATATGGGTTGTTTGGATGGTCTTGGTGAGATCATCTACCTTTTAAGGACGTAGATAATTAGCTGTTTTCCCATCCTTTCTCTTTTGATTTCAAGGGACCACAAATAATACCCTTTGACTTCTGCTGACCAAGCTTCCTTTTACTACTGTCAAAACTGGAAAAAAAAAATCATTCTTTCAAGACACCATTATCATGTGCTGTCCAGTGTTAGAGAGGCACAGCTTTCAGCTCAACTCTAGGTGACATTTTAGGGATTGAACACATTTATCCGTGAGCTCAATTGTACTGTTTCTCACCACAAACTCTGTCAGCCTAACAAAAAAAACAACCTTGAAATCCCGTGAGAGAATTCTGTTTCAAAACCTTCTCTTAGTAGCTCTTTGTAATGAGACAGGACAACATTTTCAAAACAAAGAAACATCTCGTAGTCAACCTGACTGTTGCATTTTAGGGCAGCTTAAAATGGAAAAGCCAAGCCTACATGCACGCCTATGCCAAAAGATTTACTTGTTTGAGGCTTAAAAATTCCGAAATGTGACATCTCTGCACCAGAGAGCAGTTTTTGACATCTCATCCTTTTTGTTTCCAAGGCTAACCATGTCTGTTACTCATTTGAGTTAATTTCTGGTTATTTGTCTTCTGTTGTACCTTCAAATGGTAGTTGTATTTATATTCTGAGTTTGTGGTGACTTAGTCATACTGATTCTGGCATGTTAATATATGAAAGCATGTTGTATATACCATTTTGTCATGCATTGCTTCCTGAACCACTTACCTTTTCAGTAAGCACAATGAAATAAAGTTAAGGCTTTTGTAACTTGTGGTTACAATCCTCGCAGGGCTCAAAAATAAGAGCTTTGGCTCCAAAGTTCTGGTCAAGTTCATGTTGTATAATGAGATACCTTTTTAGAGAAAATTACACATCCACTGTCAACTAGGTAAGGTTATTTTTCTCCCAGTTATTATATGGTATTAGTGTGACCTGCTTTGCTCTTTGCATTTGGAGCTGTATATCAATGTTGAATTAATTTTCTCCTAAATATACTAAAAGCTATTTGTGAAATATTTTGTGGTCCTTGGAGATGAAAAGTACTGTGTAAATGTAAGATGATTTGTTAGTATTAGGCAGAGAAGTTATTCTATTTTCCAATTATGTTTTATATTTGTTTTGCTGCAAATTTTAGCACTTATATTTGGTGAAAGATTTTTTTTTTTTTTTTACTGGTATGGTATATTTATTTTCTTTCTTCCTTTCTTCCCTTTGTCATTTTATTCCCTCACTATAGTAATTTGAGAGAGAAAGAGAGTTCTTCTGTCAGAAGCAGGCATTTTTCCTTAAAGTCACGAGCTTTGTATTATAAGGCATCTGTTACATTGGAATGCATTTTGATTTTTCCAGGCATTTGAAATGAATTGATAGCGAACAGAAGAGAAGTATGTGTACGTACATAAGTGGATAGTGAAAATAGTTCCAGTTTAGATACACATCTTGATTATTAAATACTGCAGGTTCTAATATGTTAATATTTTATTTATGTTCAATTCTCCAGTTTACTTTAAGAATGCTCCTGTTTACTGTTAAAGCCTAATTAATTTCTGTGAAAAGATTTGTTATAATTCCACAGAAGGATGTCTTATATAGCACATCTAAAAATTAAGTAAAATTTCTGTTTCATGATATTAAATATTTGTGATGAACATTATTTTAGCTGAATGTGTCATCTACATATCTGATGATCATTGATTCCTGTGTTTATGATATTTATTACCAAACCATCCAGTAACATATCATTAAAACTTGAGTCAGTAAATAAAAAACATTGTTTAATTGTGCAGTAAATAAGTATCTACAAAAGAGAATGAAAATCTTGAAACAAATGTTTACAATTAATTTTCAAAATAAGTCATGATAGATGCACAAAAGGAAGAGAAGTATTACACAAAAGTGCAGAACAATGAAAATATCCTTTAAATATGTGTCCTGATCTCTTAAGTTTCCTAGAGATTCTGTTGTTCTTTATAAAATATTGCAGTACAGTGTAATTATTACTTTTTTTTAAATGCTCCTCTGATAATACTATCCTTTTTTTTTTTCCTTTTTTTTTTTTCTTTTTTTCCTTTTTTTTTCTTTACTCTTGGTAAAGAAGGGTAGGATAATTACTGGCATATCTGCAGAGGCATCAATTTTTAAGACAATTTTAATGCCAATCTGAATCCAAATCTATAGGATGAATTGGGTTAGCCATGTGCTTAACTTATAATTTAATGTTAATTCCTAGTATATATGCCAAGAGTTAGATGTAACTTTCCTTTGTGCATACTTACTATGATCCAAAATAATCAATAGATGTAGATAAAATATAGTAGATGAGTGCTGTCTCCAATTATATTTCTGCTCCTCAGACTCCACCGTGGATCTGCAATTGTAGTACAGTATAAAAATTATTGTAATCCCATCCATTATACTCGGTCAAAAAAGTACGAATACTACTTATCATGTTAAATGCCAACAATTGCTACTTCTGTTGGACACACAGATGTTGGTAGTAAGTATATCCAGTGCTAAATACTTGCAGTAGAGCTTACTCATATTGTAATCCGTGGGATTTTCCTCTTAACTTCAGTGGGTCTAGGAGCTGACAAAAGTGCAAGAGGAAAGGAAAGAATGAAAAGGAAAATAGCAAACGATAAAATTAAGAGGGAGAAGGTTGCAAAGAAACAAACGATATTAAAATATATCAAATAAAACAAAGTAGACATTCAAAGGTTAAAGCTATAGGTTGAAAAGGGAATGTTGGCAAAGGTCGGTTAAGAAGAGGTTAGCTGTAGAATTATAAACAAAAGAAGAGATGGGAAAAAAAAAAAGAGAAACTAAAATGAGTCAGACAGAAAGTAGGCAAAGTGGAGAGAAATGAAGAGAGAGAAGGAAATTCATCCTGCTGGAGATAGTTTCTCCTGTCACTCACAGATAAGTATTGCCTCTAGAAAGGTCAGTTCAGGCATTGCCAAATGACAGAAGTTATAGGGGAGAACCACATCATCTGATATAAGGTGAGTAAAATAGGGCTCAAGATGTAATTTTTATCATTGATAGGACAGTGTTTACTTTGACAAATCTTTGAATTCCCCATTGAAACATGTGGGCAGTTCTGGTGAATATGACTGACCATTTTTTTTGCTGCCGTTTCTGGAGTCACAAATTTCTCACACCTAAATGCATAGTATAGCATATTCTCAAGTGGCCAGAATGTTGAAGTCTTAGAAAGAAACTGGTATTAAAAGAAGTGCTGAACACCAGAATTGTACTTTGGAAATTAAGTGATGTAGTTAAGAAATAGTTTGTGAAGTCTTAATTTACTTGAAAACTATTCATAAAACAGATCACATCTTCTATAAAGAAAACACATTGTCTTGTTTCAGTGAGGATGTTGCTCCTGACTTCAGTATTGTGCCTACAATAGAACTCCTGTTTCAGGTTTTTCTTTCTGTTTTTATGCTTCCTTTCACCCTGTAATTGAGCGTTAGGAATTTGGGGTCTGCAGCTTTTTATAAAAATTAACGCTTGGTAGTGCTGACAGTAACAATAGGAAAAACAACCAAGTGCCAAGTTACGTATAAGGAAAGCTTCAGGATTCCATTTTTGTGGAGGTTAAAGCTGCCATATATTTTTGATCCAGTAGATGATGTTCATAATTATCTCGTGTTGCAGCATTTTTCTTGCATAATTGACAGAATAGGTAGTGAATCCTTTAGTTTGGTTTGCTCTTTTTGTATTTATTAGTCCCATGAGGTAGTGTTGAATTTATAGTTAATTTCCTTTTACTTGAACAAAACTGTTTTACGGGATAATTTCAGATTATATCAACAAATAGAAAGGGCATGACAGAAAGAAAAGAAAGCAGCATGATAAACGTTGTGACCTTCTAGTGAGAAACAGTATGGCATGCATAAAGGAGTGCTGCATTAAATGGAGGAGGGGGCGAAGGAAGTGGGTAATTATTTGTAGCAGTGCTTTTACTGTTGTTGGAATGAGACAGACTAACAGTGGCAGCAGTCATTTTGCTGAATCAAAGTCCATGTTAGTCGCATTATACACTGCCACAAAAGGTTGTTAAGGCTGGTATTAGCATGTACCACTGAGGACATTGGAAGGACTCGATCTGTCACACTAAATCGCCTTCTTGCCCTCAACCATTGAAGTCTCCAGCTCCTCTGACATGTTCTTTCATTAATGGCCTGGCCTTGACAACTGATCCTAATTGCCTCTGAACCGCACTTCATGTATTATTGGTGTCTGCCTGCCCTGGTTCATGTCAACAAGCCGCAGCATGCACAGGGTGTGCCCGGTGCCTTTTGCTGAAATGATGCTCACATAGTCATTTACCTCTGAGGGTTTGGGTCTCACTGGGAATGAAGTATAAAGCTAAAGATCTTCCTGTCTCTTCTTAGTAATACTTTAATGTGGATCTGTGCTATGTACTTATTAGACATGTATGAAGACTCAGTAAAGCATCAAGCCAATTATGCAAGATTCCATTAAAGCATAGATGGTAAATGCAAAATAAAACTTGTCTGTGTTTTAGTTACTGAGTAAGTGTTTGTTTATTCATTCTGAAAAGCTTATTCAACTAGAAAGTATGGCTTACACTTCATTTTTCATAAGTAAAAATTCTGTTCTAATTTAAAGTAAGAGTATAAAAGAATTATTATCGGTAATATTGACAGAGTTCCTGTAGATTGAAATGTTCTGACTATATAAATGGGTAGGAAAAGGGTCCCTAAAGTAAATTAAAGCAAAAGCTATTTAAAAATCTTAATGTTCTCTCATTTTCAATGAAACAGCTTCATAAACATATTTATTAATATTTCTGAGAATATTTTTAAGACATATATTTCATTTCATAAAGCAGTAATTTTTTTTATTGGTTCTAAACCCTTTTAATTTTTAGTCTCACAGATTGCAAAACAGTGATACGTTTTAATTCTCCATTTGCGGTATGCATTGTATTTTTACTGTGAAGTTTTATTTTTAAATCTATAATAGCATAACTGCCTGCCCAAAACACTTCTATATTTTAAGTGTGGCTATGATTTAAAACTTGTATCATTTCTTATAAGATTTTCTATGATTACCTCAGTCATCTAGAAGACTGAATAATTTGAATGGGGAGCCTTTTAAGCATGCAAGTTCTACCACTGATAATAAAAAATAAATCACAGAAGCTCTTTGGTGCTAGGTATCATTTAGCCTAATCTAGACAGTGACATTTGGGCCACTAACAGCATAATCATAGTTATTGCTACAAATTGCTCCATGTTTGAGTTTTAATGTTATAAGTAAATTATGCCACAGGATAAAATATATGCTTCTTTGGGAATTAAACATGTTTATTTCAGCAATGTGGATATGGAATACTAGGCAGATGGCAAGTTTCTTTCATGTAGTAATACTGCCACCTTCTGAGCCGGTGAAGAATGATTCAGAGATGTAGCTGGTTTCTATTCTAGGGACGTTCTGAAGAATGTGTTGCAGGTTGGTTGTTTACTTTGAGTCAGCAGCATAACCTCCCAAAGTCAAAAGTGCTTGAGACCAGAAATTGCCTGAAACCTATTGCTGAAATTGTTTCAAAATCCACTCTGGGAGGTAATTTAGCTTTTCATGGAGATTGCACTCCTACTGTGAAAGTCTGGCAGACTAGAAGAAATAGGCAGGAAAAGTCTATGGGGAAAATTTTATTAAAAATGCTTTTCTAAAGATGTACTACCATTGAAGTCCAGAACCAAAAAATCGTTCTTATTCTCCATACTCTGTCAGAAGACTGATCCTGAGTTAATTCAGATGCAAGAATTACATAGGAGGAAAGGTTGCTCAGTGGTTTTAGGGCAGAGGTGGCCACAGCTGGGATTAGAAGATGAAGGGGATTGCGAATGTTCTTTCACCATCATTCATTCAGACAACGTGCCCTTCAGCAGAACAGCAAGCCCTTCTGATTTTCTCGAATTAGGAAGATTAGCATGAAGTGCATAATGCGGGATGATGGAATTTGTCATAATTTGCATTGTCCTGGAAAGATTCAGTTTGATAGAGCGATGCATCTCAGAGCATGTCATGTCCCACGGGCAGGTCATGGAGGAAGCTTGGCAGAAATAATTTCGCGATATGTGCATCAGTTGTAAATGCCTCATAACCAATTTGTCAAAAAAGAAAAAAAAAAGTGGAGGTCAGGAGAGTTGAAGGAGGTGGGCATTTGCCCAAACACACATGGAAGTTAGGTATGGTAACGGTAAATTAGACTTGTGTCATTTTGGAATAAGGCATGATTACATGCAATAAATGAACGCATTGACTAGGTACTTGACAGGTTACTGGTACAATTTTTGTTTCTACAGGATGTAAGAAAGAGATCTTTCACTAATTGCATTATGAAGTTTATTTACGAAAATTCCTTACAGAAATTACCAGACACAAGAGCTTCAGGATCAGTTTTCTGAGCGATTGCTTCTGACCTTGATAATGTTCCCAAACTGCAGATAAAAAAGGATAATCAGCATGTAGTTGACAAAACGGACATGACAGTGTTACTTATATGCTGCGGCATTTCTGGAAATAGGCATGTAGAATTCAGACAGGCAAGGGGAACAGACTTATTTACAGTAGCATAGCAAGAAGAAAAGGTCCAATGTCATGAATTGACCATGGTTTATTTATGGACCATCTGACAATGAAGCAACAGTCTTTGATATTTAGAAATCTCTTCTGCCCAAGAACATTATAACTAGTGCTCATAGGTTATGTTATTTATCATTTCAATATCTGGTTCTACTTGAGGAAGACATTTTGCAATGTCTCTTTTATTTGTCTTCCTTTATACGTTTCAAACAACAGATTAATGCCGGTGGTTCAGTAACACTGATCTTTTGTGACAGTTGAGCATTTGCAAGTTGAGGGTCTAATAACAAAATCAAAATAAAAAAGGAAAAATAAAAAGGAAATTGTCACTTCTAAGGACCTACTTTACTGTCCATGGGATTCAAATAATTCTTCCTACCTGAGGTTGATCATCAGGCTGCTGTCTTTCAGATGGTTATTATTGTAGAATTCTGATTTTTAAAAACTGAATTACCTTAGGGTACAACTCAACATAAATAAATTTTTCAACAGCCACTACGTGGAATCAAGATACATGTGAAGCTAATAATACTGCACTATTATAATTTGATCAAGTGTGCTGGTGTGGATTTTTTGGAAGAAAGTATTTACAGGGTTCTGCATAAAAAACACATTTTAATAATGTCAGCTCAAACCATTCAAAACAATTTTTTGTTGGCAAAATAGTAGCTCTCTGTATAGCTTCTTTCATTTCTTGATCTCTTTCTTTTCCGTAGTTTACATCTTTGATTAAGTTTTCAGACAAACCGCTATGTTAGTCAGAGATCATAATTGATGTGTGGTGCCAGTGAAGAAAAATATGATTTCTGTAACAAGAAAAGGTTCCAACATTTTGTCTACAGATTACAAAAAATGAGCTATATCTTTTTTTGAATTGGAACCTCAGATCCTATATTATTTAGTACTGCACTGTAGAAGCCAGAGTGGTTTTTTTATCATTTTGCTGGGTGGTATATGCTGATTCCATTTTTTAAATGGCAGAATAAATAATCTTTGCATCTCTGCATTTAAAGGTTGGTTAATCTTTTGTTCTTAAGATATACTATGGTGACTTTTGAGAGAAAAGCAACAAGTGTTCAGATCTTCTATAATTTATTTACTGGCATTTCTCATAAAATGTTTTGCACTGTCTGCTAACTGCTTCACTTTGGTCACATAGCTTGGCTTTCACTTTTGAGGGCTAATGATGAGTGAACAACTTTGATGTAGTAAGAAATCTTTAAAAGCCCCAAAGCAAAGAATCGCAATTGGTAGTCTTTTCTGGTGTGACTTAATTATAGAATATAGAAATACAACATCTGGTGATCTGAGACCAGAGCTCAAAACATACAGAACTGATTAAAAAATATAATAGTTCTGAAACTTTTCATTTACCATTACTGTTTAAATGTTTGTATTAATTTAACCTTGATAAAGAATTTTCAATCAATATTTTCACATTGGACCTCTTTGTAAAGTTTACTTTTAATATAAGGTGATGGATCTAAAACATGTCCAGAGGATTCCACTTTCTGATAATAGAAACTATGTAAAATACTTCAGTTATGTTCTATACATGATATTTTGTTAAGAACTTGTCCAGTGAAGGATGAAGCTATGGAAGTATACAAGGCACAGGTGATACAACTTCTTATGTAAAATTTTCTTCATAATTGCCATTTCTGATCATGAGAGTTCCTATACCTCTTTTTATAGGATCCATGTAGTATCACCATGGAAAATTCAGTAGCTTATTATGTTGGGTTGAATTCACGCATTTCCTTTTTATATTACCTTTGACAAAAGGCGGTACATGATATGAGATATTTGATGCCACTGTCATTCAAATGGAGGACATTCTAAAATGAATGAAATGCTGAAATAAAGTATGCTCTGTCTGAAGAGCATATTTTTCTAGCTAATAGTTAAGATACTGTGTGGGAAGATACTCAAAATCTAATTCCTTTCTGTGAAACCATACCCTACTAAAACTACTAATGTGAAAGAAAAGAGGTGATACTGTTTTAAAGGAAGAAAAGGAGGCCATAAGAGGAAGACTGGGGACTTTTTTCTAGATTTATAAGGGTTTCAGAGAGAAGAACACATACTCCAAAGTTGTTGTTCTCTTCTGTGTTTCCATGATCTTTTTCCATTAATTTCTTTCTTATTTTTCATATCTGGAAATCTTCAGAGAAATTAATGGACATAATACTTTTACATGCATATTAAGTGTTGTTTGAAAATTACTTTGCTCTGAAGGCAGTTGGGATTGTTCAGCCTGGAGAAGAGAGGGCTCTGAGGAGACCTTATAATGCCCTTCCAGTACCTGAAGGGGGCCTACAGGAGAGATGGGAAGGGACTCTTTATCAGGGAGTGTAGCAATAAGTCGAGGGGTAATGGTTTTAAACTGAAAGAGGGTAGATTTAGATTAGATATTAGGAAGAAATTCTTTACTGTGAGGGTGGTGAGACACTGGAACAGGTTGCCCAGAGAAGTTGTGGATGCCCCATCCCTGGAAGTGTTCAAGGCCGGGCTGAATGGGACTTTGAGCAACCTGATCTAGTAGGAGGTGTCCCTGTCCATGGCAGGGGAGTTGGAACTGGATGATCTTTAAGATCCCTTCCAAATCAAACCATTCTATGATTGTATGATTTTGTACATTGACTATCAGTGACTTCCAATGTAGTTTATCAGATTGTATGAAAAAATCCCACAATTTGTTCTTGCAGTCGTTCGTGCCACAGGTTCAATCTAGGAATTGGTGGTCGATCTGCGTTCTTTCTATTGTTACAGTTCTTAAGATTCTTCAGATTCAACTCCTCTGTAATATGCGTGTATTTATCCCTCTATCCTTCTGATTACTTAGAGCTTCCTATGTAGTTTTGAACTTCTGAATGAGGAATTAATCTGAAGATAATGAAAATACCTTTTCTGAAGGCAGAGATTGGGATAGTCTGTGGTTTTAACATCCTCAGTAGCTGGGCAAGTCACCCAAGTCAAGAGACGACAGAGGGAATGGAAGGCAAGAGAACAAAAAGGACATAGAGAGAGGGAAGTCCTTCTGATAGTCACCTGCAGATAGGTCTTTTACTGGACTTCATGTTCCTGACCAGTGAGACTTTGGGTTTGATCCCTTGAGAGCCAAATGTTTTCACTTTCTGTAAAAGCAGAGCAGTGCAAAACAGGTCCAGTACAGGGGTAAGGTATGGTTCTTTATGACTTATTTTGATATCAGATATGGGGACGTAAATCTGAAACCTTATGATACCATATAGCAAAGTGGTATATGGTCACTTTTTCAGGGAAACAAGTTCTATTGCTGTAGCTCTTAGGCTTAGTACAAAGGGGAGGAGGCAGTCATTCCCATTTTGGTAGCCACAGAAGAAAAGGATAAAGTCAGACTCTGGTTTACAAAGAGGTTATGTCCTCTGCATCTTGTTTTCAAATGGTCTGTAAAAATGGGAAAAGGATTGAAGGAAGAAGAAATAGGAGTGCAGAAGTAATATCATTTGTATGTGAGAGAGCAAACATGGTACTCTACATTTAGAGAACGTAGAGAATAGAGAAACTATTTAGAGAATCTGAGAGTGGAAAGATACAGTCTGTAGATTGGAAATTGAGTCGGAACGTTTCTGTACTGCACTCACCCAGCTAAGTAATACTGTGCTCAGTCTGTTGGCATTTCAGCTACTTTCATATTGCATTGTTCTGAGAAAGTAAGAGGAATGGGAAAGAGAGTAGGATAGAAAAGATTATCATTGAGAGGTAGAGCAAACGGCCAAGGAAAATAGGGGGAAACTATTGGTAACGCCTGGGAATGTCTAAAGCATATTCATTCACATGTAGAGTGGAGCTGTGAATTACGCCATAAGATGTCCTCATGTGCCTGTCTGTACAGACATTTCACAGAATTGCAGAATGATTGAGGTTGGAAGACTCTAGGGCTTCACTCTAGAGGTGTCCAACCTTCCTGCTCAAGCAGGGCCACCTACAGCAGGTTGCCCAGGACTATGTCCAGACAGCTTTTGAATATCTCCAAGCATGGACACTCCACAGCTTCCCTCGGCAACCTGTGCCAGTGCCCAGTGATGCTCACAGTAAAAACATGTTTCCATATGTTCAGAGGGAACCTCCTGTGTTTCACTTGGTGCTCATTGCCTCTGGTCTTGCCACTCGGCACCACTGAGAAGAGACTGACTCTGTCCTCTTTGCAACCTCCCTTCAGTTGTTTATATATACTAATAAGATGCCTTCTCTGAGCTTTCTCTCCTCTAAAAGCAAAACAGTCCCAATTCTTTCACCCTTTCCTGGTAGGTGAGGTGCTCCAATCTCTTAATCATCTCAGTGGCCCTTCATTTAATGCTTTGTCTCTGGGGAGTCCAGAACTGGACACAACACTCCAGGTGTGGCCACACCAGCGCTGAGTAGAGGGGAAGTATCACCTCTCTTGATCTGCTGGTACCACTCTGTGTGCTGCATTTACTGGGTAAAAAGTGTTATTCTGAAAAGTGCTTGATGTACGGCATGGAAGACTGTAAATTGAAAAGGGACCAAGACAAGGAAGCAGGAGAGAGCTATGGATGAGTGAGACCTCCAGTGTGACTGGTGGGGTTTTCCCTTCCCAAGAGGGAAGATCAAAGCAGATTAAAGATGAGCAGGTTCCAAATGATTAGTTCAATTCATTACATTCTCAGCTGAATCCCTCTATGTGTGTTTCCCCAGCCTTCCCTCCTGTTCAGAGAACCAAAAAGTTAATTACAGTAATTTACAAAAAGTATATACAGTGCCTCAATAAATGTAAATCATGGAGGTGAGTCTGAAACACTGCTAGTCTGCCTTGGCACCTCACCGCCACTTTTGCCATTCTTCTTTATTTTAGCTTTATACTATATGACTGTGCACAATTCAGTTGTTTTCTATGCCAAACAGGAAAGGTGACTATTTATAATATTTGTCTCCTAGCCTTACACACAATTTTTCCTGTGTTTATTATTTTCTTCCCTTCTGATCATAGAAAATTATTCTCTTTGCAAAAAAAATAACTACATCATTTAACTAGTGTTCAGAAGGGCTCAGCATGACAGCAATTTAAAATAAAAATCCTTTATTTTTAGTATACTGGTAGTTAACTAACTGTATTTTCATATTAAGATTGTAGTTCATAACATTTTCTCTTTTTCCGAGTTCTACATTGCTCCATGGGAGCTGCTAGCTGCTGAGCAATTTTGAAAATCTGATCGTGTGTAAGGGAAACTCAAAACTTTAAAGCATGCATATATAATAAAGCTATTGAGGTTTTCCGAAAATGTGATTTTATATAAAAGTTGAATAGCTGTAACAGTGGTTATTTTGGTCATATATTTTTCATTCATCATCAATACATCTGAACTTCTGGATATTGAATGTTATTTGATAATAAAATTCTACTCTAAGTTACACTTACCTAAGTAAACTTAGAGTGAAACTTTGGTCTATTACATGCCGGTTATGGTTCTAAACGGACCATATTGATATACTGAGCAGTGGTAGGGTAAGAAATTTACCCAAGGTATGAGAATCTTTTTAGTCACTGCAATTGTTATTTGCTATGAGGTGCTAATAATATTCATGAAGTGTCACCTTGAAAATACTATGGTAATGTAGAGAATGCTGGGATATAAAAATTAAATGTAGCCATTAAAAGATCCAGGAAGATAGAGGGATAAAGAACCAAAGCAATAGTAATAGGGTAAAATGCTGGGGCTTATTTGTTTCATACTCGTCTTTTAGCTTTACCAGGGTATATTCTCGTATGATACCCTAATTCCATTTAAACTGAAGGATTATAGCAGTAATTACAGAAGTAGCCACTTAATTGAGACTTTTTTCTTAATTTTTATTTCTTGTCTTAATTTTTATTTTCTAAACAGATTCTTCAATTAAATGCAGTCCATTAAACATGTAAATATGCTTGAAGGTCAAACTGAAGGCAACCCATAAAAAGAATTTAGAAACTTTAAATAAACCTGAAGGACTACTATCATCAGCTGAGTTCCAATGTAACAGGGAAGTCTTAAGAGCAGCAGTGTCAGTTTGCCGCATGTGTATCATAGGCTTGATATGTATTTGTACTTGTATGGTGAACATGTCTGAGATGACAATATTCATAAATGCTTTAGAAGTTTCTACTCTGGCTTAAGCTACTAGATGTCTGGAGAAGAATAAATACAGAATAAAATTTATGGGCAGAAGAAAGTGAAGCGAAACAACTTTAAAATTATAGGCCTATTTATACAACTTGCTTTTTCTCTTTGCCCCCTCACATTCAACCATATAATTTTCTATTTTAAATTGTATTTTTTATTTGCCTGTTTATATTCAGTTTTTCAATTATTATATGGTTGACTCTGAAGGTTATTAATTTTCAGTGGCTAGTTACAAAAAGTAATCAGGTGCTTACTAAGGTTAAGTATTGTTAGTCCTTTACTTTGATTAGGAGCTCTGCGTGCATCTTCCAGCTCTTGTCCTGAGTCTCTGCTTATTTTAAGCACATAAAACCAAATTGAGAATTGAATCAGAGGGAGTACTTTGTCTTGTCTCTTTACTGTGTTTTAAAACACCATGCATATAAATAACAGCTGCAAATCACAATCTCTCCTTCCAGCTCCCTGTAGTTTACACTGACTCACACAGACTTCTGAAATTTATGCCAGCCTGTGAATCGCTGTAAGGTTCTATCCAAAGCCTTCTGAAGATTCAGAGGAATTTCAAATAGAAACCAACTCTTCTTCCCTCAACAATTTAGGACCTGGGATTGTTCTGAATTGTTTTTGACGAGAGAGATTGTTTTCTCAGCAAAAATGCATTTAGCTTTTAGGGGTTTAATAACAGCTCCAAAATGAGAAATCTCAGTTACAGTTTTCTTTCAGATTTATCTTTTCACGTTTGTGGGTCCCATTTCTCTCACAGGAAGACTTAAAATAGTCTCTATTAAGGTTGTAGGTTTTCTGATAGCTACATATATGCTATCAGATTTAAGATTTTGATTATCAATATGTTTTGATGCAACTGTGGCCCTCAAAAAAAGTGGTGAAAAGATGATAATTTAAGTACTAGAGAAAGATAGAGATTAGTTTCAGCTGTAGTGGTATTAAGGATAATGCCTTTAAAATGTATATTTTTAAGCTGCACTTTGAAAAGTTACTCATGGTTAGGGAAAAACAGAAATTTATATTCCATCTTTAAACTTTACTCTGGCTTCCAGATCAAGTGCTTATATAATCATAGTAATTATCTGTAACAAGCTTTAAAAATTTAGCATAGTTACACTCTGTTTTTCAGCAGTAGTATGCTGAAAGATTTGGGATTTGTTTGAATTATTTGATGTATCTTAAAGAAGTGTATTGTTTTATTATGAGGGCTGAGGCATACAGATGTAAGATTTACTTAAAATCATAATTTTAATTCATGTAGTGGTTAATCCATTAAAATATATAGTTTCAAGAAATGTGTGTTTGCAATTAAAAATGTTTTATTAGTTTGAAAGAGATTCCTCATAACACTCACTTAAGAGATTAAATTTCTGCTGCAGATATAGATGCCAGTGAAACCCTACCATGGCATTGTACTAGGTGATCCCACAGTTGTAATTTTGTTTCATTTTCTGTGACTATTTCAATTTTTTGTCCTAGTTGTAAAAGCAACTCTGCCAAAGGCAATGTTGGTTTGTGGAACTGAGAGTTCAGAAACTGTACCCTTTAAGTCGGGTTTCTCCAGTTTGCTGGCTCTTAGTAAGTTTTTTAAAGTCAGCTGAACAAAGACACTTATGTCTTGTGACATTATTGTGGCAGAAGACACAGAGTTAGAGAGCTCATAGTTTGTAGGTCCTGTTACCACTTAAATGTGGGGAATATCCGGAGATGTTTAGCATGGGCAGGTCTGATGCATATGTATAAGCAAAGCCATAAGTACTGAGGGAAATTCACAATGAAAACTTGCACTCTCTTAGCACGTTTGGCAGGAATTTCAGGTGTAACAGTCTTTCATTTAGAGATCTAGTTCCTGCTAAAGACACGCTTGAGATACATGGTTGACAACAATATTGTTTGTATTTTCATAGGTTAATGTTGTGGTTTGGGTATTAATATTATGTATTGTTTAGGTGACGGATTCTAAACCTCAGGTATCAGGAGGGTCAAATTTACGGGAACTGATGTTATTTGTGGGGTTGCATTTCAGTATATCAGAATGTTTTGGGTTGTGTGAGCAGTGCAATAGTATCTCACAGAGAGCTGTCAGATCCATTAATTGTTCAAGAGGCACTGGGATATTGCAAGGCTTGGGGCTTTATCATTACAGGACTTTTTGTTTACATCTACTGTGTTCCTTTAAAAAAGTTTTAAAACCAGTATGTTATGTCCTTTTTTTCAAACTAGGTGACTGCTCACACAATGCATAACAATTTTGACTTAACTGGTATTTCAGAAGACTACACTGCAGTACTCTCTCAGCTGTGAAGGAAATGACTCAGCTGTTCTGGAGACTAAACCCTGGTGTTCCCCTAGAATAACTTTAAGCTTTACTGACAGAGTGACTTCCAGGAGCTCTGGGTGATGCTGTGTACATTTGTAAACATTGTGTTGAAGTCTCCAGAGCTGTTAGTCACATACCCTTCAGGAACAACTTCCTGACTATTAAATCCTTACTATGAATTAAAATGCTTTTTAATATACTTGGATAAATTGCAACTAAAAAAATATTTTTGAGGATGAAAGCAACATTCATGAAAACAGTAATCTGATTAGGAATGTCACCTGCCATGTTTCAGAACACATGGTGTTACTGTTACTGGACTCATGTTATACATCTATATGCATTGTTTCACTGAAATTTCAGACAGGCTGGACTAAGATCTAAAGCATAACTGTTCAAGGTGGGAAATGAAAGAAAAATCTTGTGATGCTCGCTGAAAAGCTTCTGAATGTCTGTTTCACATACAAGACTTCCTTTGTAAACCTGGGCAAATTGTTTAATTATACTAGGTCTCAGTTCTTTATCAGCACATTAATATTATATTGCTCTCATTGCTCATTTTTATTTCTATTTTTATTTCTGTGGAGTCTCAGAACTCTGGAGTAGTGCCTGTTCGTATGCATGGAGAATGATTAATACTGTAATTCACTACCTCGTTACTTGTGTAACTTCAGTGCTAGTGAAAATTATGCTCCTGTCTTTTCTGAGAGAGATACTGAACGAGTTCCTGTCTGGGGAGAGCAGGGTTGGCTTTCCTCATCTTTTTCTTAGTTTCCAGACACCTGCCAGTTCCATGCTCTTTCAAATTAGTGAAGAAGATCTATTAGGGAGGCCAGCGGAACCCAGAAGAACCCTGCTTTTCCTGGTTTAGAGGATCAGGTGAATCAAATGAGTAATGGTCCTTGCTTTCTCAGGAGAAGGGTGATAGGGCTATGTGTGTGGGTCAGAGAAGGTGGAACTACCAGAACATGAGATTCCTGTTTAGGAGACTACACAAAGCTGGGTGCCATGCAGTGGGTGAGAGAAGAAAATACAGAATTCACTGTACAGCAGTTTTAAAAAGAAAAAAAAAAAACAAACAACCCTGCAATCTTAAACATCTGCTTACTACATGAAACATGGCACCCACGTAAAATGGAGATGTGATTATGTAAATAAAGAATGAATTCTAATAATGGATATACAAGAGGTTATAATCGAAGTTGTGCAGTCTGACTGATTTGTGGGAATAGCTTGCTTTTAAGTGACAAAATTAATATAGAATTTTAACTTACACATTTTTAGTCTGTATACATACTATATAAAGATAGTGTTGGTGGTATGCTTCTGTTTATTTCTGTATGTGTGCGTGTATGTATTCATACACAAACCCACATTGCTGAGGGACAGGCTTTTTTCTTAAATGTCTTAAGGTGGTCTATGGATTGTTTGTCTGTGGGCTTCCAGATCAAAATTCTCAGTGGTCATCGAGAGCTTCAAGAGGGGTATCTGTAAGACTTCAAAGAGCTTCTCTTCAGCATAAAATGAAGAAGGCTTTAGAAGTCTAAGGTTAAAATTCTGGAACATTTGGAGTTGAGTAAGTAACCTGGGTACCGTATTGCCGGAGTGCTTTTGGTATATAGAAAATGGCAGTTTTTATATTAGTGACTAAGGTAGGTTTTTGCATTTAAAAATGCAGCGTAAATTGTTAAGACATTATAAAGAAACTGAATGGTTCAACACTGAAATGAATTCTGAGCACTGTGGAATCTTTTTGAAAACTAAATGATTACATAGCACAGCGATATACTATATAGGCCTCATGAGTTATGAGATACATGGTATAAACAGGAAATTGGATTGTTGCGCCATGGGTTTTGCCATGCACTTGTCTTAGACTGAAATAGTAAAACAGTTGTTTCCTGATGATTTTTATTTCTGGGTTTTGTTGTTGTTGTTATGTCATTGGTACTGTATTCCTGACAGTGATGTAGCAAACTTTTAAACAACTATATGCTTTACCTTTAAAAATACAAGGATACAGTTGTACTGTAATTTTGCTTTATAACGGCCAGAGTTTGAGTTGGTTGAATGAGGCATTCTAAACTGCATGGTTTGCATACTTGGTTTTGTGGAAGAAAGACAGCAAGCTAATTCTATTGAGATCTAATGTATGCATTTTATATATCTAGAGGTAATTATCATCTTTAAGTTCATCCATATTTTTCCAGTTAGGACAGAGAAACCCAGTGCTTCTATGATAGAAAGAAACCCTCTTAGGTTGCAGAGAAGAAAGAAGCCCTCTTCACTGTCTTGGCAACCTAAGATTGATCAGAGCTGATACAGCAGGTCAATGCTGCTTTGAAATCTGTAACATACCCGTTTCTACAACAATCTTAATTTCATGGCAGTAAAAATCATGAATGTACCAAAGGAAGAAAATGCAATGACATTGCCGCTTTGGAAAATTTGGCATTAAAAGCCCTAAATTGTTAATAAAATTTTTCTGTTATTGAGGGCAACCTGAGAACTGCTCCTATCAAGGTCAAATACCCATAAACAAGATTGGCAATGCTGAGACTAAGCCACCAGCAGAAGGGGCTTCTGTTTACTTCCCTGCATATGTGCCAGTTCCCTGCCTCTGTGGAAAAGGGGTAATTATAATAATGACAATTGAACAGGATGGGATTCCTATTAAGGCTGGGATGACTGCAGCTGTATTGCTGAAAAATATTTGATTTACTTTTTGTCATGTTGGGGTCAGGCAACTAATGTGGCTTACTGTCATGGTTCGGACACTTAGAAATGTTGCAACTGTTCTGTGACAAATGCTCAGATGAGAGTCACTTCATTTTATTTCCTGCTGGTTTAACTTTGTTATAATTTTCCTGGTAGATAAGTGAATCTTAGTCATGCTAAATTGGACTTTGACAAATGTTATCAAATGTATATAATTTCTGGAGTTATTAGATTGATCTCAGACCTTGGAAAAGGAGCACATAAAGAGATTCATAATAAGATATGTTTATTTGGGACTGAGTCCTCTGGACACAGTAGCAGCATTCTTCTGCTAGTGGAATGGAAAATCTTTGAATACCCCTTAACTGAACAGGCTACTAAACATTTGCCAAACATTTCCTTTCTGGGCCTTCCCCCATGTGAAGGAATCTGTCAGATCTTATTCTGTGTTTGAGAAAGCGCCTGAAGAATCTCAGTCAAGTTGGTCTGTGGCTCACATTGTGTGAAGTGTCAGCCTTCTTTGTAACAGTAACAAATCTGCAGGGTTATTTTTTTCCTAAATTCTGAAAAGGTAGCAATAAGTTTGAATTGTGTAAATGAATTAGGTAAAAACTGGATGATGGTGAGTTTTCTGTGGTTACAAAGCATTCATTCTCTCAATTTTATCCTTTAAATGCATGAGAACTAATAAAAAAAACCATCCTGGGCTAAAATATAGTTTGCTTGCTTCCCATAATTGTTGATCAAATTTCAGAAAAATGTAAAAAATCACTTTACATATGCAGTGAGTTGCAGATTTTTCAGCAGGAAAGGTGTTACAGATTTACTTAATGTAAATGAGAGGTGGCTGCAGGTAGAAACTTCAGAGTTGCCTTTTTGTAACTCCTCTCAGGAAAAATCCCTTTACATACTAAGAAGATTAAGTATGGCAACTGGAAAGCAATGTCAAGAAAGCACCAGCTTTATTGAAAAACAAAAATTCTTCTAACATCAAAGTTAAGCAACAAGGTATTGCAGAAGTCTGTTAATGTTGATTGTTTTAATGTGTTTGTCATAACTCCAAGCATCCTGCAAATAAGTTCATGTTTACCTTCTTAAATATAAATGTGCATTTATATTTCACTTATAATCAAACATATGTAAAGTTTATGTATGTATCCTGATTTTTGGTATTCCTCATCATTGCTTAAGTTTTCATCTGTGATATGTTAGTATTATGTATATGTATTTTATATATCTCCCTGTATGGTAATACTAAAACTAAAGTTGAAGTCATCAGTGAATTAGCTTTCTTGTTATACTACTCGTATAATTTCTCAATAGTTAGAGTAATGTTATAACTATATGTTTAATACACGGCATGTTATAGATTTATGGAATTGCTTCTTTTTCCTCTTGCATTCACCTTGGCACCTGTATGTGAGAAGTAAGTATAACCAATGCCAGTACTTTCGCACACAAACTAAGCACTGGTGTTGCACAAATGCTCAGGAATGTGGGAACACCTTACCCCCTTAATATTTTCTTCTTTCCAATCCTTCTGGGTGAACCACTTAATTTTTTATTTACTGTATTTTTAAGAACTGTAATATGATTCAGACTAAAGCATATCTCAGAATGATGTTTCTTCCATGGGAATGGAAATAGGACTGTAGCAAAAGCTAGAATATTTCTGATAGGCATCTAATCCTCTGAATATTTTCTCACTAAGCTACAATAATTTTTTTATTTGTTCATCTCAATTTTTCCCTATGAAAATAGCAAATACAGACAGGTTTGTGTTAAGCTGCTCATTGTTCAATTATTTTATGAACTTGGAATGGAATTAGTTGCTTGGGCCCTTCTCCCTCTGCAGTACAGTATAATACAAGTCCTGATCTTGCCATTAATCACCAAGCAACTGACAGTAATGCATTCAGGAAAAACACTGGTTACATGTTACTTGTACTTACCATCCTCATCCAAAACAAACAGTATGTGTGCAGCTCAGTACTGTTTGAAGCGTTTGACTTAATCTTTTTTTGTCTTATAAAATGTCTATTATGTTTTGTAAGCTTTGGAAAAACAGGGAAGTTTGAGAAAGCTGTCTTCCAATTACAAGATAATGATCATGAGTTCCGTGATAATCAAGTTTTGTGTCCAAATTAGTCCTCTAGTCTCATGCTGATCTCCAAGAAAACACCGTTTTCCACATGAATGGGACTGTATCTGCATGGTAGAAAATTTCATTCTCCCCAAGGACACGAGTTTTTACCTCCACCTACAAAAACTATGCTGGCCACAGGCTATTGAGAGTCAGCAAGATTTCAGCTAAGATAGTGAAAATTTCCTTGAAAATGTATATTTGAGTAAATTAGAATGTGACTGTTTCAAATGTAAATTTTGAAGCAGTGCAGATGAACTGTAGCTTCTTAAAATTAATCAAGTGTCTTTATGAAACATGAACATATGTGCATCATTTCTGTTACAGTAATATGTATATATGCCTATATTGCAGCTATATATATGTATATATTTTATGATGAAATTTTATAAATCTTGGAGCGTGAATTACTGAATTCACTGTAGTTGTGTGTTACTATTATCACCAGTAGTATATGGCCAGCTCCTTCGAAGATGACTGGTTTTATAGGTACTACATCCTCTGAGTAATGAGCTGTTCTTTACTGTGACGTTTTTCATGTCTTAAATGCTTTTAATCACATATTGCTTATAATACATTGATTACCTGAAAGAATGTTGAAGCTTTAATGATCCCTGTTTTGTCAGTGTAAGAACTTGGCAGTACCCATCATATGATGTTATTCAGCATGACAGTTACTCAGCTTATACTTCAGGGAAGATATCAAAGCTAATATCTAGTTTGTAGTATAAGTAATCTTTCATGATTACCAGTTAGGATGATTTGGGACTGCCATCACCCCAGTGGCTCCACTCTATTCAGTTTTCCTAAAGGTTTTATATTTCCGTTTGTTAGTCTTTTTTTTTTTTTTTTTGCTACTCTTCAATTGCAGTTGCTAGAACAATAAATGTGAATATTTTTTTTGCTTCTCAGTCTTATATCTGTCCTACAAATAATAAAGTCTAAAATATAGCAGCTCACATACATAGCAGAGAAATTGTCTTCTGATATTCTTTATCTGAAAGGAAATGCAGGAGAAGATTGTCGTGACTGCAGATTTATTGGACGTTTATGTGATATCTGTATGGTTATGCTAGTGTATAGTGCTAGGCTTTTCTTGCAATAACTTTAAAGCCAGGGAAGTGATTGCTGGATTGACAGGATGAAAGTAGTAATAATAAAAGAGGGGAAAAGAAGACAACGTGCATTTACATTTGAGACATTTAAAACTTGCTTATACACCTCCGGGTCATACAGAAATAGAGGGAATGTGACTGACCTGACAATTTCAGAATCTTTGATCAATTACTACTTAGCCTTCAGTGCAGCACTTCCACACCCTCATGACTTAATCCTCATTTGCGACATTTCTGCTTAGCTTCATTTCTCTGATTCGCAAAGTGACTGAGGTATTATTATTTCTATATAAACAGCGATAAATATGCCTATAGCACTTCATGAACAAATAAAAACAAATTTCTTCTTTCATAGCAATCTTATATGGTTAAAGCATACAAACAGATACCGATACCCAGAGTCATTAATGAAAACATTTGGAGACTTCTCTGTTAGCTTAGCTAGAACCGTATTTTTCAGTAAGCAGAAACGCAACATAATAAGTGTTGCAGGAGGAGATCATAAATGGGAAAAGTGAAGAATATTGGCCTGCGTCTTCTATTGGGAATTCTTTCTGTCATTTTCCTGCTATTATCAGCCCTTGGTCATTTCCGCTGGATTGATAAATACTTGCAGAAATATGGAAGAGCCACAAGCACTTCTGCTCTCAACTCCTGTGATTTGTGACTTGCTCAGAGTCTGTCTGACTAACCATTCAGCTAAAATGGCAGCGCTATCACAGCCATTTCAGCTGCTATCACTGTCAATCCCAATGAAACTGGATGGGTGTAATTATGAGATATTTTTAGGAAACATACTTTATATAGACAGGGCCTCTGAGGGCAATAAATTCTAGGACATAGGGAAGGATGTGCAAGAACAATACTTTCCACTTTAAATTACATGTTTCAATGTCTAATTAGAAAGTTTCAGTGGTTTCAGTGCTGACATCTGCTTTGTGTCATAGCAGGGAAATAGTACAGATTTTCATTCACTTTTTTTTACAGATTTACTCTGTATTTTAATGGTATTTACACTTCACAGAACTAAAGCAAGAAAAATTTTACATCACCTTGCGTGCCTCATATATTGCGGACCAGTTACGCATCTAGAGTAGAGTTATAAACTATGGCTGGAAACTAGGTTGCAAACAAATTTTGCCTAAGGCATGAACCATAAATTAAAGTAATAATCATCTCTGTAAGAGACAAGTTTTCTCCACTGCTCTTTTGAAATAAAAAAGAAAGTAGGTCAGAGAAATTTAGGATATTTTAGAGTATGTACAGTATTGTATTGTTTGCCAGCACCTAATTTACAATTACAGAGCTGCATGAATATTGAAATGATTCAGCTTCCCATTATAAATGTATGTGGCAGTTTGGTTGTTGATCAGTTTATGAAGTTAATGCAAATGAAACTGTCTTCCTGTCAGCATTTGAAATATATAATGCAGTCATGTTGTATATTCAGGGACAGGCCATTG